>NW_027468609.1:13338718-13921218 GCF_046254945.1 Alosa pseudoharengus | reverse complement strand
CTCCTCGGCTTGCCGTAGCCTAGTTAGCACTACTGAGTCTGGTTGGGACAATACAGAGGCCTACCAGAGGAGCAATAAGAGTAAGGCTGAAACTATAGCTTTTTTGAGTTTTCTTGAATTTCCCCTAGGGATCAATAAAGTATCTATCTATCTATCTATCTATCTATCTATCTATCTAGGACCCAAAAATATCAGAGTGAACTTGTGTTGTTTTTTATATTAATACAGCATTTTACACTGTTTGGTGGTTTTGTTCCATTTGATTCATTGAGTGGATTTATCTTAATTTATTAACAATGTGTTTTGACTGAATGGATTTTCGTTGCTTTGTCCATGAGGCGAGGGAGAGAGAGAGAGAAAGAGAGACAGAGAGAGAGAGAGAGAGAGGCTCTCAGCTGCTCGTAGTGAATGTGGTGTGGAGCAGTCAATGGCCACCAGAGACCAGGGTACAAACCACAGGGCTGTTTGCATTATTAACCACCCGGATCATATCGCTCGGTTCAGAGTTCGACATAGCCACGATCCTCACCCTCTTATCATGTGCAATTCCTGTATTATGCATGATAGTCCCACACAATGATTCCACCTATCCTGTGTGTGGCTCTCTTGTGTACAAATTATGTAAACAGCATTTATGTGTGAGTGTTTTCGAACAGCGTGGTAAAGAGGGTTTGCACAAGTGGTGAACTCCCAGGGAAGTTTACTTCCCGAAGAGATGAAAAGACTATGTCTGTGGATGTGCCCAGAATAGCAAGGCGCTTTCTAACACTGAATTCTCTCTTTCTTTTCTTTTCTCTTCTCTTCTCTGTGTCTTGCAGAAATCCTCCAAACCCCCAGAGGATGACAGTGAGCTGAAGAGAGAGAGGAACCTAAAGAGTGTCAGTTTCTTAGACTCTGTAAGCGTGATATCTGGAGGCAAGGACAACATGGAGCTGGAGACCCAGAGCGAGAGCCAGAACTGCCGCACCGGCGCAGGCCAGAATGGCACGGCACACCAGGGCCAAACCATGGACACAGAGGTGGCTCAGGAGATCCGTTACCTTGATGAAGTCCTTGAGGCAAACTGTTGTGACCCTGCGGTGGACATGACTTCGAACGGAACCTCTTCCCCTGAGCCACGATCGATCAATGTTGACGGCAACGGGCCCTCGGTCGAAGTATCTGACGCGTCACCGCCAACTAATCACGGGGTTGTAGTGGAGAGAAGAATGCAGAGCACTTTTGTAGGTGAAGACAGGGACAACACCAAACCGAATGGGCACTCAGTTGTGGTCACTCAGGATGACAAGATGCTTGGGAAGCAGCCGCTGACAACCATCAAAAAAGAAGCACACTTCGAGCTGCGCAGTTTCCAGGAGGAGAAGAAGCCGTCAAAGCTCTTCGACGCTCCGGCGGAGAAGGAGATCCGCGTGAAGAAGGTCCGGCCGTCCGAGGAGATCGCTGAGCTCGAGAAGGAACGCCTGGAGCTGATCCGCGGCCAGGCAGTCAAGAAGAACCCGGGGATCGCCGCAAAGTGGTGGAACCCTCCTCAAGAGAGGACCCTGGAGGAGGAACTGGACCCAGAAAAGCTGGAGTCGCACAGGAAGTACGAGGAGAGGAAGCAGAGGAAGATGGAGTCCAGCCGCGCCACGCAGGCGTCCCCAAACCCAACTGCCCCGAGCCCAACGTCCTCCTACACCCCTCCACCAGAGCCTGTGAGCAAAGAGGACATTGTGACAGAGCAGGTGGACTTTTCAGCGGCTCGGAAGCAGTTTCTGCAGATTGAGCACACGAAGCAGCCGGCTGCAGGCCCGAAGCGAGGAGTCGCTCCGCAGTTGTACTCTGCCAAGCCGTTCTCCCGAGTGTCAGAGGTCGCACACGTCGAAAGGCCCGGAGGTTACGTCACCATCACCAGCCAGGGGTCACACGGCCTGGATGAACGCTGTGATGTGACGACGGTAAAAACCGAAAGGATTTTCTGCAGCCCAGGAGATTCGCCCTCGCAAAGCATGGCGGAGAATGAGAGAAAGGACATTGTGAAAGCCTGGAACGAGGAAAGTGACTTCACCTGTGCCCACGCTGTCATGACTTTGGTGAAGGATGAAGAGCCCGAAATGTTCCAAGTGCAGCGATCCTCAAACAGCTCGTACCACCCAGAGGAGATCGACTCAGGGCTGGACGACCTGTCCGTGCGTTCACAGGACACGACCGTTCTGGAGACTCTATCCAACGACTTCAGCATGGACAACGTGAGCGACAGCGGAGCATCTAACGAGACCATGAGTGCCTACCTGGAGAACTCTCTGGGAGACTACTCCTTTCCCTCCACCCCAATGGCCACCACGCCCATCAACGGGAAGTCAGAGAAGGGCACCAAATCGCCGGACAACCACAGTGTGTCTCTCTCTTACCAAGCGGACAGTCTGACCGAAGAGGAGCTGGAGTACCACGCCGGAGTCCTGGTGCAGTCTGCCATTGAGCAGGCTATCGCCCAGCAGAACGATGAGTGGGAGCCGAGACACGCCACCCAGCAGTCATCCCCGATCCCAGAGCGACGTGTCGAGGTGGTCGAGCCTGCTCCGCAACCTCGGGAACCTCCAATCTCTCCTGTGCCTGCACCCACCGCTTCTCCCAGAGTGCCAACCCCCGTGGAAGAGAAGAGAAGTGCAGCCACCTCTCCTACGATCACCGTCCCTAGTGCCCCCAGGGTCTCCAGCACGCCTAGTAGCCCTACTCCTGCTCATACTCCTGCTCATACTCCTGCTCCTACTCATGCTGCTGGTCCGACACACGTGGGCCCATACAAGCCGCCCAGTCCTTCCCCACCTCCCAGCGAGAAGCAGGAGTTCAGCTACTTCAGCAAGTACTCAGAGACTCCTGCTCCTGGTCCGACACACGTGGGTCCATACAAGCCGCCCAGTCCTTCCCCACCTCCCAGCGAGAAGCAGGAGTTCAGCTACTTCAGCAAGTACTCAGAGACTCCTGCTTCTGGTCCGACAAACGTGGGTCCATACAAGCCGCCCAGTCCCTCCCCACCTCCCAGTGAGAAGCAGGAGTTCAGCTACTTCAGCAAGTACTCAGAGGCTGCAGAGCTGAGGAGCACAGCGTCCGTGCTGAAGAACCAGGATGTGGAGGTGACCGCGGGACCCTTTAAGCTGCGCTCCCGCAAGCAGCGGACCCTGTCCATGATCGAGGAGGAGATCCGAGCTGCCCAGGAGAGAGAGGAGGAGCTGAAGAGGCAGCGCCAGACGCAGTGTGTCCGACCCCAACCTGCTGCAAGCCACAAGCAGAAGACCAACAGCCTCCCCGCCAAATTAGTTCTCCCAGGAAAGACAGCACCAGGTAAGGAATGACCAACTAGTCCGCTCAAAAGCATCAAACACAACCACAACAACAATCCCACATGAATTTATGGAGTCATGATGTACTTTAGAGTGTATTCAAATATACTACAATCACATTTCTCAAAATATAAATGTTAAACACTTATAAACATAAATGTTAAACACATACAGTATAACTACTCTTGAGACTTGATCTTGTCTATTAATCAGCCAGGTATTGATTTGTTGATTTTACAGTAACTGGAGTTGGCATTGCTAATTTCCATAGACATTCCCATAAACATTTAACCTGATATTCAGTGGCAATTTTCAGTATTAAATGCCAATTATTAAAGTTGTATTTATTCAACCCAGCCACAGCAGCACAGCTAACATTATAACACTCCAGTGTCTCTGACTTCATCGGAGTTAAAACCTCTTTGTAAATTAGAAACACTTCAGAGCTCATCCGAGTTAACACCTCTTGTTAAATTATCCTGTTAATGAACTTTCCATGGCTCTCCCTCTTGTCTGTTATGGGTCAACCTAAACCACTTATAGCTTCTCATGAAAATAAGCACTCACCTTTGCAGGAGTGAGTGTTGTGTGACAATGAGCAGAGAGAAGAAGAGAGGGAGGCAGAGAAGGAGAGAGAGAGAGAGAGAGAGAGAAAGAGGGAGAGAGAGGGTTGAAGGGACACAGATTACATCTGCACAATATCAGCAACCCAGCGGGCTTTTGAAACGACATTGACAAACCGAACAGGCTCTCGGTGGACAAGATGAAATGACCAGAAGCACGAGCTGGCAGGAGCCCAAGTCATTATCCTCTGAGGACGGGCCGCAGTGCGGATTACCAATGTACACAATAACATAGAATTGTTAATTAAGCCAGGGCTAGTCAGGCTAGGATAATAACAGTGCCTGCCTGCTCGCTCAGGTTCAGAGGTATAATTATCAGGGAGGCCCCCAGATGCTGTTTGTTTGTCAGCCACTTATAGAAGGTTCTCAGTGCTAATGAGAACAATCATATTCTCGTCAGCACTACAAAATAGTCTTGAGATAATTGGCTTCGTAAATCTCAACGCTGGGGTTTCTTAGTCACTGATTTGTTTTGTTGTATAAGCGGAGCCAAAGGCTTTTTTTACAATTATTTTTTTTTAAAGGCTGACGATTTCTTTGAGGTCTTGGCCTTCGCATGCAAAGTCCCACTGTCCTGCAGCTGCCGCATGACTGTGTGAGTCAGCTTCGCTAGCTGTCGCTTCAAAGGGCAGTCAGACAGCGGCAGACTGAGCCTGCACAGCTGAGCCCCCTGGCCCTCTACTACTCTGCCTCTCCAGCCACACTCAACTTCACATTCCTGGCCTGAACGCGAGCAATGTTTGGGAACCCAGGTGCAGGTTATTTACCTAGGTTTATAAAGCGGTGGGTTGTGTATATTGCGGAAATTTAAAAGTATGCATCTTGCATTGCTGTGAGGAAGTGGAGGGACTTCAGTGGCGGGTGTTTGCTGCTTGGTGACCATCTGCCACCTGCTGGCATTAAAGGGTACTGCAAGGAGACCAAGGACAGCGTTATACTTTTTGCGCATGTTGTATGCAAGAGTCTGAGTGACATAATTTTCATCATCGGAGGGTGTATGCTCAATGGACGACTGAGTGGACATCTATGTAACCTCAAAAATTGTTTTGTCCACTATGCTACAAGGGCTCCAACTCTGCATGGATGAACTCCAAGCAAACTAGTATAATAAGAAGACTTCTGCCACCTTGATGTCCACAGTTGGCACATTTGTAAGGGAGAATAAAGCCTAAGTGAGCAGTATAGCAGTTTTGTGAGTTATCTGTTTACTGTCAACGCAAAGTGGCTCTTGAGAAGGACATTAAATCATGTTATGATAATGTATTGGTTTTGCAGAAGTGATTCAGTTGCTACAAGTAGAATTTAGAAATCCCATGTCATAGTTTTACCATGTCCTTTCCTGAGATTAATAATTTATTCTCATATATCAAAACAAAATCAAACAATATTAATGTTAAATGGCTCTAAGGGTTCCTGTTACAATGTAATAACTTATAACTACTGCAATATACAGCATCTTGCCTTTTGCCAGGCCATTTGATGGATCAAATCGTTGTTATCACTGTGATCAAGTATCCACTGAAATCCACCTCTGTAATACCACGCTGGATGATCAGTTTATTGGAATGTGGCTAGTTCAAAGCTGGCCTTGTTCTTGGAAGACATTCCTCCAAGGCCGTCTGTGGCCGTGTCACATCTTTATCCTGGCGTCTCCAGTTCTCTCTGCCTGACTGGACTCAGAGTAGGGGAATTACAGAGCTGCAAAACCAGACTGCTACAAGCCCAAGCGCTAAGAATCAGGCCGTCTGTCAGGCTCACTGCCCAGGGCCATTTCAGGAGAGAGCAACTGAATTTGGAACTGTTTTTGGGGCAAATCCAGTTGAAGTCTTTTGTGGAAAATGTTCACTTTCAGTTTGACAACAGCCCTGAGACATAGAAGTGTTTTGAAAACAACTTCAGTATGAGTGTTTCATTTGTGTTGGTTATTTGGAATGGATTCTATGGACAGTTTCAACCTATTCTGAAATCAGATTGAGTATTTCAGACCAATATACAATCACAGAACTCAGCTGGATAAGGAAAAATGGTTTTAACAACAGTTATCTTCTATCCCATAATCACCCAACCACCTTAAGGCCCTCTGATAAGCACTCTACGACCGCACCGCGAGAAGAACTATGTTGAACCAAAATGGAGAAGAATGTTCAAGCACGTCCACTGATATTATGCAAGAGTAGGACAAAGGAAAAGGAAATGACGAATAGCCAGTCATCAGAGCTACACTCCCTTGGATCTCAGCAGTGAGATGGAGACTGAGCTCAGGGGTAACCATCTAGAAAACGTCTTTATCGCCTCCCAATGCTGAGAATCCATCTGAGCCAGAGAGACATGTTGAGTCACCAGCGCCTGACCCACTCACCAGAAAGACTCGCTAAGCTTGCACACACCCCAACATTTTTAAGTATATTTTTTTGGGGGGGGTTGCCTTTATTGCGACAGGATAGTGAAGAGATTGACAGGAAGTGAGAGAGAGACAGAAAGAGAGACAGAAAGAGAGAGAGAGAGAGAGAGAGAGAGAGAGAGATGGATGGGATCGGGTATTGAACCCAGGACGGCACATGGACCCAAATATGGTGCAGGCGCTGAAGCCAGTTGTGCCAGTGTGCCCCCCCAACACACACTCTTTTTGTCTCAGGAGTCAGGCCCGTTTTTCTGTTTGTCATTTTGATAGTGGAAATTACTGAAAACATTTTTGTATGCCACTGTATGTATATGAGGTCAATGTAATTCAATTTTTCAATCATGTCAAAAAGTGTTTCACTCGAAAGTCTGCAAAAGCCAGTTGTTTTTCAGCCTGCACTTGTAGATAATAATACAGTTAAATCCTACATTTTCACTTGTAGATAATAATACAGTTAAATCCTACATGTTCTCTGCAGGCAAGATTGAGAAGATTCGCCCGGTCCCTCCTGCTTCTCCCTGCTCCTCCGAGGGGCCTCTCCCCTCACCCCTCTCCGATTTGGGCAGCGATGACTCTGGGGGCAGCCAGCGCCCTAAAAACCTCATGCAGACCCTGATGGAGGACTTCGAGAGCCACAAGGTTAAACGCAGAGAGAAAGTTGAGGATAATAGCGTAAGTTCCCCCTACACTACACCACAGCAGCGCTGTATGTGAGATTAGATTTGGCCAATGCATAATCCCCATAGGATTACAGTGGTTATGAAGTGTTAAAGGGGAAATCCACCGATTTTTCACATAGATCTCCATTTCTTGAGCCAGGCAGCTACAGCGCTACACTCTGGGGGCATTGAACATGGGAGCACATGGACATGCCCCTCAGAGTGCCAGAGCTTTAGCTGTTGGCTGCAGCAACTCAAGCTAGATAAAACTGATTGTTTTCGGGGGGTTTTCCCGTACCGACAGTACTCTGCAAGGCCGTAGTCATGATGTCAACATTGGGGGGGACCAAATCTGTGGTGTGGTCTAAGGGACCCCCAATGTTGACATCATGACTACGGCCTTGTTGTCTGGTCAACTCGTTTCACTAATGCCAATCCAGGATGAGTAGGAGCGACTATGTCAAACCCGTGAGTTTGGTGAAAAGAGAAGGGTGGAGAAGAAGCAACTTCACTGGTCCATCCCTGGACCTGTGACTCTATATTACACAGAATGTGGTTCTTTGACATATTACTTACACCTGAAGATTTTTTAAACTAAGGCTAACTAATAAGATTTTGTCTTTTAATTTAGATTTTATTATGCTGGCGGCTAATCACACAATTTTAACATAGTTTGAAAGGGACAGGATTCAGGAATAGGCTACTAAGACAGGCCCCTCTTGTCTGTCTGACTCACCTCGTGTTACCCCTGTATGCATTATAGACTGGCTTCTGACAGAAATTACGTTTTGTGCCAACATGTAGAAACACTAGGCCTACTACAGCCTTTAATTGGTGAATGGAGGTGCAAATTCCTTTCTTTGGTTATTGTCCGCGATTCACATTAACTGTAGGCTATCACGTATTGTAAACGTCGCCACATTTGATCACGTTTTGCCTGCATGGATGCGCGATTGAGTGCGCATCTAAATAATATGCAAGATGCAACAATCATTTCTAAGAGGCCTATACACGGTAATTTCTGGCATTACTACTAGCATATGAATGCATTATTTATGTTGAAAGACGTGAAAGAAATGACACAGGCTTGCACAAATTCATCATTTAAAATAAAACGTTTCACTTTCGCTATCATTGCGAGAATAGGCTACAATATGGAAAATGTTCCCTTTCAGTCTGATCGGCTCCAAACATGTATGGGATTTCTTTAGCCTGTGCTACACCTTTCCAAGAAGTTTTGTGAAAATTGTACCGGTAATTTTTGCGATATTGTTGACAGCCCTACCTCACCGCAGTAGGGTGCAGTAAATGGAAGATTTTGATAGCGCGCGCGAAAAACGGAAAATCACCAGGACAAACCACTCAGGGGTGTCGGCTACTCTGGAACCATAGGTCACTAATTTGTGCGTTATTTACGTTTGATTACATTTCAGATACGTGTTGGTTTCCTGTAGGCCTAGTATAGCGCTTTATTCTTTCTTTATTTTTCTATGTCCGAATATTGGGGGGGACATTTTGGTCATATTTGAAGATTGGGGGGGACACGTCCCCCTCAATGTCTATGGTGACTACGGCCCTGGTACTCTGTGACCTCGAGAAACGGAGATCTATGTGAAAACTCTCCGGAGTTCTCCTTTAAGGCTTGTTCGAGTACATGAGTATTGAGAGAGAGCACAGTTAAGTAGGTGACAGTACTCTGTGCTCGCCGGAGTTCTCCTTTAAGGACACATGTGGACATTGTTTGTTTCCTCCCATTGACCATTCATGCTACATTGTTGCCATTCTGTTGTCCCCATAAGATAAGACAATGTCTGCAGTCACCTGAAGCATGTCAGCTTTTTGAGAGTTTTGTAGCATAATAAGATGAAAACTTTTTTAGGGTGTTTAGGATTCCGATGAGATCACACAGTACACTTTCAATCCATGACTGCTGCATGATTATGAAATCAGTTTCCATTTCAGTAGACATATAGCAGGGTGTGTTTTGAGACTTGGCAGTTGACCCAAATCAAGGGACTTTCCAGCATTAGAACAAGTGAATTGAAAAGGCCTCACTTCTTATAAGAAGTCGAAAAACAGGATGTATTCCAATATTTGCCTAACAGGACCACAGAAGGGTTCCCTTTGCCACTTCAACATTCTGTTAAACAGTCAATAATCTCAGCTCCCTCCCTCAGCTCACAGCTTTAGGGTTTTTCTTTCCTTGAAACAGTCCACCAATCTAGATTTCTGGATAAATAAATACTTAGAATGAATAATGTCTAATAACTTCTATATCGTAATCTTTGAATAAAGTACAAAAAACGTAGGCACAAAAAACAGTGAGCTTGCTGCATATGTACCCTCTTGCCAGCCCAGCTACAGTGCATACGGAAGGTATTCACAGCGCTTCACTTTTTTCCACATTTTGTTATCTTTCAGACTCACCTTAACATTAATTGAATCCATTTTAAGATGAGTCTGAAACATAACAAAATGTGGGGAAAAGTGAAGCGCTGTGAATGCTTTCCCTATGCACTGTAAAAACCAACAGTATTGCTTTCATCAGCAAAGGGAATTGTGAGTGTGTGGTTTGGAACACATGATTATGAAACAGGGAAGGCCTCACCAGGCTTGTCCAATTCTCTGCCCAGGGTTTCATCAGTGACTGACTCTAATGTTGACTCTCTCCCTTTTGTTAGTATGCCCGTTTAAAGCTCGCTAGTGGGGTGACATCTGAGGTACCTGTCAAAATGCTTCATTTGCAAGTGTTCGATTTCCAATCCATGCTGTTATCATTTGCATGTCCCCTTTCTGTTGTTGTTGTTGTTGTTGCTGTTGTTGTTGCTGTTTTTGTTGTTGTTGTTGTTGTTGTTGTTGTTGTTGCTGTTTTTGTTGGTCTCATTGATGTTTTTGTTGTTTTGTGTTTTTTTTGGGGGGGGCCATTGTTGTCGATGGGTGTAGCATGATGCCAACGCTGTGGCACGGATCCGTGTAAGTGTTGGTGTTGCCGAGAGACGGCGGCTGTGAGCAGCGCAGCGTCCGAGCTGTGCCCCACTGAAACCCGCAGGACATGGCGTGGCGTGGCGTGCTTTAATGGCCTGCCCTAACCCAACACTGCGTTCAAAAACACAAGCAGAAGCAGATGTGTTTGCTCCTTGTCAATCCTCCACACACTAAATGTTAAATAGTGTTAATAAAGTGTTAAATAACCCTCTGCAACCCACCCCCCCTGGTCACTAGTGGAATGGGGCGCGGGGGGAGGGGGGGGTTGGGGGGAGTAATGTCCAGTCTTTTATAAGACAGAGAACACCAGTAGGTTTTGCAAATGTTCTTTCAAATCTTGGGAGATTCTTAAAAGTTAAAATTGCATGATTCTCTCATGCATACAGTGTTGCTCACACAGCAGGTAGTTCATTTGCACTTTGACAGAGCTTATTGAAATCTGAACACAGCACAGTAAAGGTAAAGTCCAACAGATCAATTCAATTCAATTTAGTCAAGTTCAAATCCATTCAAAATTATGTCTATTCTTGAAACTGTGGAACACTCTCCCAAGATAATGCCAGAGAGACATCTGTTTGCCACTGAACTTTTATTTACACGTTAGCAATTATTTTTGGTACACAGAGCAGCTATAAAAGACTGGACGTTCTGGTTCGCTGGAATTGAAAAGCACTGCCCTCGGCCTTTATGCAACACCTGTTAACAAACCCCACAAAGAGCGGCTCCTTCGGCTCAGTCGCGTGGCATGACAGCCTTTTCCTCTGTTGAGTTTGTGTGATATTGATTGAGTTCTATTTATTTTAAGCCTGTGTTCACTTCAGCTTGGATTCACATGAGTGAGTGTGTCCTTTGTGTGTGTGTGTGTGTGTGTGTGTGTGTGTGTGTGTGTGTGTGTGTGTGTGTGCGCAAAATGAGCAATCAGCAAACTGTGTTTGAGCATGTGCTAAAACCTACATGAGGCTGACAAAGCAATGGATGGTTGTGTGTGCATGTGTTTGGGTGTTGAGATTTACTGAGCACAACTGTCTGGACCACAGAGATCAGAATGCACCACTGCCTGAAACTTAATGGTTTTATATCAATTAATCAGAATAGACAGAAATATAATATAGGCAGCTTTTAGTTATTCATTGACCCAATCAGTCTAATCTCCTTAGACACTGTGTAAGATTAGGATCCGGATTTGGTCCAAATGGTTTAAAATTTGTTGTACACAAATAGGTAATGGCCCTTGTAATATAATTGACGTTTGTAAGTGGCCTTGGATAAAAAACTAAATGAATAAATGCAAATGGCATTTTCATACTCACATATCTTTAGATCATAGTCACATGAAAAAAGCTGATTGTACTATTGTCGTTTTATAACTCCATAAAAAGGGATCCAAATAAAAATGCTCAAATATAGTTTAGAGCTGGAATAAGGCAAAGGCATTTAGTTCTTGTCCCGAAACTAAGCCAGGTCTTCTTTTGTCCAGGTGCTGGAGGCTACTCGGGTGACCCGTCGAAAAAGCAACATGGCGCTGAAATGGGAGGCTGGGATGTACGCCAACTTGGAAGACGGCGAGGAAGAAGAGGAGGAGTAGACACAGTGACCCCCCCCCCCCAACATACGAGTCTGAGCTAATTAAAACTAATTAAAAATGGGGGGGGGCATCTCTGGAGGACAACAGCATTGTATTTATTTAAGTGAGGGGAGGGGGCTTCATATCACATGAGAAAATGATTGATGCTGCCGGTTAAAGTTGGACAAAGGGGTCACTTGCTGGCGTGGTGGTCAGACAAGCAGCCCGGGGGGGGGGGGGGGGGGGTGGGGAGCATAACGAGGGCCCCTATTTACCTTCTAGCAGGATCACTTCCTTTTATTGCTTCAGGATTCTGTTTGCGATTTTCTACTTGGTATTTTTGGAAGTGTGTGCAGAGTACGGGGGGATGTGCTACTCGGAGCATGGGACATGGCTTTGGGTGGTATGCCTGTTGCTTTGGAGCTTTGGAGACATTTTTAAGATGAAATGGATATAAACCGACCTGTTTAGTCAACAAGAGGTCTTTTTAAAGGACTGGTTGCTATCAAACGCTTTTGGGATTTCCATGAAAATTGAAGAAGTGTGTCCTGTTTCTTTTTGGGCCTGAAGTGTTGGAGGTTTAATCGACATGGAATATCTCATATTTAATTTCACGCCACCCCACTGGCTTCAAGAATCTACATAAAGTATCGATTCGCTTAGCACATTTCTACTGAACCGAAAGGACTATATACATCAACATTGATAATCATTTTTATATACATGTTAAAACTATTGCTGCAGTTCTGCTTTCTGTTTTCCACTGCATTATTAGAATAGAGTATCTACAAGTTAATTTAGACTTAAAGGAGTAAAACGCATGAATTCTCTGCAACATATAAACAAGCAAACGCAGTAGCACCTGACCTATGAAAGCAAGGCCCATGGAAACAGCCACTCAGCTCGTCAGTCAGTGTCTCCGCATGTGAAAGAGGATTTTTGGAGGTAGGAGCCTACGGGAGGGAAATGCCTGTCTGCAGCTGTGCCATTCTCTATTCACTCCTCGCAGGAAATGGGAGAGTGACCATAAAAATAGAAACAGGTTGTTGATTGATTGTGGATGCAAAAGCAGAAGGGACTACCTGCTATTTATGCGACATACCTTAAAAAATGCACTTGACAGTTTCATGAGTGAGGAGTTTCTTCTATTAATTCAGTGTTTTCAGGGGTACATCGTAATTTGTCATAAGCGATCAGTGAAGTGCAGACAATCAAAGCATGCTTTCAGTTTTGTTTGAATAATTACAGTGTTCATCTGCCAGGAAATATGTCAGTATTATGAGACTGGCATTGGCTACACAAAGCTATAGCCAAGACCCAACAGACTTGGTCTCAATGCAATGTTTTAGTTTGTTGACTCATACACAAAGAGTCTGCATTAAACATAGGAGTTAGATGTCTTCATCTGGTGATACACCTGGCTGGGCAACATTTCAGGCCAAGGCTACAGAGTTAGCAGACCAGCAAAGTCACATCCAAAATAGAGGCTGTGAGTAGGTGTAATGGTGCATAAAGGATTGCCTTATGTGCCTGTCGTGTGGAGGTTTTGTGGTTGGGCATGTAGGAACCCAGAAGTTTCACTGGGTAGAGATGTGGCAGCTGTCAGATGATTGCAAAAATAGGAAGAGCGAAAGGCAGAGAAAGAAAAAGAGAAAGGATGAAAGAAAGAGCAAGTGTGTGTGTGTGTGTGCGGGGGGGGGGGGGGGCGGTATGGTAACAAGCATTATTTACAGTACAGTGTGAGTGGCCTCTTGGTCTGGAGTGGATAAATGTACAAATTCTTTACTGCAGTGTGATTTCCGTGATTTTTTGTGCATCCAGATCAGGGACAGTTCTGAAACCGTGTTGGAAGTGCAATCTCCCTGTTTTCAGACTGGAGAAATAAGCATGGTGGACAATGACATGATTTTTTTAATTTCATTTTTAATAATCACACTGTATTCAGTCATTAGCATTCTCCCCACACATGCACAACCATAGGAATTCCACTACATACCCTGAGACATTCTCCTTTGTAAAAAAAAAAAAAAATGCAAGAATTCCTTTGTCAGTGAGCATGTGCTATTAAATAAAATGTCCTTTTTATATGCATACAGTATATATATACTCTAAAAAGTATTTAATGGACAGCTGTTAATGTCCCTTTTTATAGGTATTTGTTGTAACTTCAAAATTAGAATGGCACATATGTAGTGCATTTCCCTCTCGGGAGGTACTGATTTTTATTGTGGCCTTTGAAATGAGCAAACATATTTAGTGTGATGTTATTAACACAAAGCAATTGAAAACGTGTGGGTGAAAGGTTGTAAACTGAACTACTCACACTTCAGTCCAGGAAGAATAACATTGTGAGAGTACAGATTGTAGGAATAATTCAGCATTATTTAATAGTTGGTTTTGCTCAGAAGGATAACACTATTTTCTAATGATATACAGTCTATAAAGGTTGATGACAATTGCCCTCTTGTTTATTTGAACTGGCAAAGCAGTTAGGTAAAGAAACGGATATGATTCCTCTGTGTAGGACATACGATTTGTACTTGGGTTCTATGATGTGGAGAATGAATGGTGAACAGTTGCTTTTTTATAAGGAGATTATTATTTTGTTTTTATTTGTGCAGTGAGGACAGCGTACTTGTGGATGGAAAATAGTGTTTTTTTGTGAATGACAGGCATTTTAGTATTTGTGTATGCTTTTAAAACAAACAATAATTCTAGCACCTGCTAATTGCTTGTGTCTCACGACACAAAAATCATGCTTTCATATTTTCAAATCAGAATGCTAAGTTCTTATTGTTCATGATGAGCCCTGTGTGTGCTTTACAGAAATGCAGAGGCATCTTGCTTAAACTTGTGGCTCCCCTTGCGTGTCCTGCTAGCGTCATGCTGTATGTGTTTGACTGGCATAGCAAGTGGTTTAAAGTAGTTGGTGTATTGCTTTAGCTATTGTAGAATACACAAATAGCACAATGTATTTCAAGTATTTTTGATAATTATTGCTGAATTGCTCCGTATTATAATACCATGGAAATGGAGAAAGGGTGAGGAGGTTTGATTTAATTATTGGCCAATTAAGATAAACCAAGTTCACTGCACTGTGTGTGATGATGGGATTAAAGATTTGTTTTATTTTGTTGTTTCTGGAAAAAGAATAAGGTTTCATTGAACACCTAGTCAACTTGATTATGGTGAAATTAAATGTTAATATGGATATAGTACTGCACCATCAACACATTGATGCATTACTGTAATATGCTAGACATCACTGTACATTTCTGCAAATCTCAAATATGTAAATGATGAGGCAGGATGTACAGTCTAAAGAGATAGACTCACTGATGTATTTAATCAATTAGCATCACACTAGACAAACTGGTGGCTGTTGCTCCCCACGTTATAATGATGGACCTTCAGTGCAATTTCATTTAGTAACCTACAGTACACAAGTAGACAAGTCAACAAGAAATTGACTCCAGACAAAAAAAGAAGCCTTAAGTTCAAATTGAAATGCATCTTATAACCACATGTTCTGCAATAGTGTGTTAAACTGAGATTATCTGAGGACTGGTCAATTAACGAGGAGCCCAGGATTGGGGAAAGGAGCTAGAATCTCAGCTGCCTAAAAACCAAACGCACAGACACATACATATGCAGTATTAAACCTGGATATCGTTCACCTACAGGGAGTGAACAGCACACTTTATTCCTCAGAAAAATTCTGCAGTCTGCTTTGTAAATGTAGGACCCTTCACAAAACACACAACACATGCTTAAAAAAGGATGCAATGCTGCAATGCTTTTTCGTTGTTTATAGTAATACTGAATATGGCAAATCCCAGCATAATCGCAGGCTTGCTCTGTAAGGGTCACCTCGCTGTGTGCCGTGTGTTAGGTGGGTCTTTTCACAGGAGAAGATACCAAAGGAGTACTGAAGAAGATATGGTGGCAGTGAGAGGATTTTGTTCCCCTGTGTTAATATGTTAACCACTTGTATGTTCATATTCTGCTTATATTGTTTTATAATAATTACTGTAAGACTCACAGTTATACACGTACAGTATATAATTATTTTCTCATTAAAAACAAAATGGATAATTTTCTTGTATTTGCGTTTGCTTCCTCTGTCAACACATTTTTGAACAACAAGCAGTATCATCATAATTTGCAACAGCTGTGCCATGCAATGATGTCACAACTGAAATCATATATGTTTAATTAACATGATTGACTACTTATAATTTATACGACATGGTGTTAAAACTTCACGATATCCATTCATTCATCTATCACAAATACAGTGATGATACAAGACACTGATCGGTTGATACAGAAGATGTTTGGGTTACACTTTACTTGACAGTGTCGTCATGAACGTGTCACAAACAAGTCATAAACGTTTATGACATAACACTTCTGTTATTAAGTGACATTCGGTTTTTGTCATAACAAGTTAGGGTTAGGGTTGGGGTTAGGATTAGGGTTAGAGGTTAGGGTTAGGGTTAGGTTTCATATGTCCTGACAGTGTCATGTGTTACCGATGTTTGATTAAAGCATGTGATACAGTAGAAAACTCCACAGGCCATTGACTGAATCTGTTTTATAAATCAACCACTTTAAGTATGAATACATGATGAAAATATATAACATTTATATAACATTTATATAAATATATAACATACAACATTTTTGTTGATTGTGTCCATTATTGGGAATGTCTATATTGAACTTGAGATGTACATTGAGATGTAAGGTTATTTTGATATGCATAATTTTAACATTTCACAAAACTTGAAATACAAGACAATATATTTTTTATTATGTTTGTAAATATGACCTCATTCATCTGTTGTGCCTCTGGTCATGCACCAATATGTAGTTTGTGTTATGTTAGCCTACACTTCTTTGCTAGTACTAACTTTTAAAAACTCTCTCCCTCTCTTTCACACACACTCACACACACACACACACACACACACACACACACACACACACACACTTTTATCCTGCACAGTGTATTATCAAACGTACGCTGTGGCTATAACTTGGTGCCCCATATTGAGTTGTAGTCATGGAGAATGGGCACAATCCCTTAGAGTCAAAGTATACAATAGATAGCCTTCTTTAGATAGGCCAAATATTATTCCAATATTATTCCAATACAAGTGAAAGATGCTAGGTCAATTTCCAAAGTTAAAGAACCTCAGTACTGATGAAAATGTTGATACCAGAGATGAATGAAGACCCAGTCAGACCAATGGTAGGAAAAATCAGGAACAGTTTTATTTGCAGTGACACGCATCAAAGGAATGACAGCATGGCTTCACCTAAAGATCCACCAGCTGCTCTAGTGAGAGTATTGGATTCAGAACTTATTATTTTTTATATTCATAAGTGGTTTATGTCCTGATGCCTCTAAATCAGTTGATAATCTGAAACGGTGGGGGAAAAAAAAATATAATATGGAGATCCATAAAAAATGGGATTATCCTTACCTCTTGGCAAAATGATAGTTTAGGGGATGGACAAAATATATTCTTTTTGGCTTACTAGCTCTTGTTCTGATTGTCGTGGTGGTTTGCTCTTTGATTTACTGTGGTTGCAATTGTACACCAATCATTTGTAACTATTTTTCACGACTTCAGTTTAAGAAATCAGTTAAATCTAGTCATGTAGGCCTACCTAGCATACCATAAAGGCTGAAAAAGGGGGACTGAGAGAAAGTGGAATAGAGCATTATGTCCAATATTTCAATATATGGTTTAATGTTCTGCATTTCTCACTAGTGGGTCACCGCATTTCTCACTATCACACTAAAAGTATGATTCTACGTAATGACTCTGTATGATATCTGTACTGTCACTGTGTATATCTGTGTGTAACAATGACCGTCACACGGGAATGTTATGACTTTGCAGTGTTTCACTGTTCTGCATGGCTGGATCAGTAGCTATCTGCTCCAGATTGCCAGGTTGCCACGAATCAGAGTCTGATTCAGTAAAGTCCATGTGGGATGACCAACGCCATCTCCCATCAGCCTGGAAGGATACTTGAACCCTAACTACTTCCTTTTCTAGTTAGAGTAGCTGATGGATCTTTAGGTGACGTCATGCTGTCTTTCCCTTAATGCATCATTGTAAATAAGACTCTGTTCCTGATATTTCCATTGGTATGACTGGGTATTCATTCATCTGTGGTATCAAAATTACCATCACTAGACAAGAAAATACCAGTAGTTAGGGTTTAAGTATCCTTACAGGTTGACGGGAGATGGCATTGGTCATCACATCTTACGTGGACCACACTGACTTAGACTTTGATTAGTGCCAACCTGGTAATCCTATCATGAACGCGTTCAGGCACAACACTGACTGCCTCAATAGGCTATTGGCCTACGCAATAGTGGCCAGCAGGGGCGTCACCTAGAACTGCACTGCACTGTGGGGCACACGTTTAAAGTATTTTAAGGTTTAAAATGCATCAATCTGGTGCACATTGGGGGGGAGGGGGTCAGAGGTTAGACTTGCTTATTTTTATCTATTGATGGAAATGTTTGTGCTGTAGCCTAAACTATGTTGTACTTCAGAATTTTAACCATGCACATACAGGTGGAATAGTTATGATGATACTGCAATAAGTTCACAACAACAAAGCATATTTGCTGAGTCTCACAGTTCAGAAATAGTTGTTTAAAGATTAAATGGGAAACGGATTCGGAGGCAAAGGCTAAAATTTAAATCAGCTACAATTTGTAAGGTAGGCTAGGCCTATCACCAATATCAAGTTAATGTCAGATACATGGCTACATTCTTAAAATGATTCTGGTCTACAATTAAATATCTATTAAAAACTTCACAATGGAGGATGTTTTAGAGTGTGATCTGGACTTGGCTGTTTTGAGAAGGTGCGCTGTGGGCACCTCAGGCGTCCGGCGGGCTACCTTGTGCCCGCGGCCACCGTGATGGAGACCCCTGGTCTAGAGTCTAGTGAGTGACACCCCTGCCTTTTGAAATTCAAGCCCGACGCATTTTTTTAAGGTCTCTTCTGTGGTCATGATAAGGTGGACTGCGCCACGCGGTATCGGATACTTTAAAAATACATTCAGAACATGTTTGATGATGGTGGATTGGTTATTGTCCAATGTTAATAACAATAGGCTACAAGTCGTATTAAATGGTTCCTAGAGTGTTGATGAGTGTACAGATTGTGAATGTGGATAATACAGTGTGATTTTTAAATGTTAAAAGTTGCAACTGGTGAATAAACTGGTTTGATAGGTAGATAAATAAGAGGTGGATAAACTCTATTTCTGAAATTTCAAAGGTGGGTAAACTGCGTTTACTTGCGTTTAGCCTCCCCTACTTGATGCCCGGAGAAAAGAGGACGCCTGTCACTCTAAGAGTGTTAGCCTATGTATAGGCTAGAGTGCTTCAGCCACGTTGCAGTCAAATGTCCTTTCATTTTAAACCAACTTCCCCATGCCTGGATGACGCCATCAACACACTCTGGCTGTCTGGTTCTGGTCTCACGCTCTTCTCTTTTCAGACACGGAAATATAATGCCGTAGACCAAAGGGTGTGCAAACTTGTATTCGGATAGCTAGGACTTGAGGACTTGATGACTTGAAGTTCTATGCTACACCTGGCAGAAGTTGTCGCCAGAATAATTACACCAGAAGAAAAACAATGTCGGATAGGAAGGTTTAAAGGGACGTTAACAAAGCTCTCGTGGATAGAATTTCGTTTTTTTGTTTGGGTTTATATCTGGTGAAGATGGCGGTCTTAAATTATAATGTCAGGATTTACATTGAACCTGTTGTGTTGTGCGCACAGGTGGCCAGTTCATTTTACGACACCGGTCTGCAGTCGGTTGTCAAAGAACGATACGAAAATAATCCGAATTTCACCGACACTGGCAGTCAACAGAAGGCTATTTCAAACTTCTACATGATTTACACTATGGTGGGAAAATTCGTTCCAATTATACCTGCTATTATTTTAGCCAAATGTGGAGACAGGGGGTACAGAAAGTTACCCATAGTTGTTCCTTTGATCGGTTACTTTATCGCCAGGATGTTTCTTGTTTTCGTAATCGTGTTTAACTGGCCTCTTGAAGTTATGTATGGGGGAGCGGTGGTTCACGGCTTGTGTGGCGGTTTCTCCTCGTACTGGGCTGGTGTGATGGCTCTGGTATCCCTAAGCACGTCTGAGGAGGAAAGGTCCCCGCGCATAATGCGAATGGAGCTAGTCTATGGTTTAGCGGGGCTCGTCGGGAGTCTGGCGTCCGGTCATCTTTTCCAGCTGTACACGGTCAAGCTAAAAAGTGGTGTAATTTTGGTTGGACTAAGTGTGGCGCTTTATGTCTTCTGCCTTTTATATTCAACATTCGTGCTTCAGATTGCTTGCTCAGGTGGAACCAGCCAGCGCCGTGAAAGTGTAGGCATATTGGAACGAAGTTATAGAAACACCACTAACATTGCGCTCCTGTTTGCTGGAGCGATCTTATATGACGTTGCGGTCGGGGGAGGCATGGAAATCTTGGTGTCGTATGTAATGAAAGAGCCGCTTAACTGGGACGCAAAGCAGATAGGGTACGGCAACGCTGCAGGATTTGTGATCTTCATTACAAGTTTTTTGGGAGTGAAATTGTTTTCCAGATGCTTTAGCGATGCGTCCTTGATTATGATCGGGATGGTGTCGTTCTGTTCCGGGATTTACTTCATGGCCTTCGTGACCTCGACGTATATGTTCTATTTGGGTAAGTTTCACGGACATACCCTTAACAAAAAAAGTGTATGAAGTGTAGCCTACTGTTTGTACGACTACTTAAGTCGTTATGTTTTGGAATCAAGTATTCATCCAATATGTGGATGAGTATTTTTAAAGAAAACATTTTCTTTATTTAGAAGTTATTCAGGTAAGGCAGTGTTTATGAACTTCGAAAGAATACTTTGAAGGACAGTTAAAAGAATGCTTAAAGTATAAAAAATAATAATACCTGAATGGAAACTAGTAGGTCTTTATTTCAAAAGTAGGATGTGAAGTCCAAGAAAACCTACAAGTACTTGCAGTAGGCCTATAAAAACCATTGCACCTATAGTTTACTGAGGATTTTTTTTAAGTATTCATGAACATGAAAGGTGGGCTAGAAGTAGGGCTATGTTGGCAATGGGTGGTGACTCCGGAGGTAGAGGAGTGGCCCATGATCTGTTAGGTTGTAGGTTTGAGTCCAGTTCCTCCATTAGTCTCAATTATTAAACAATTTATTCAGATGACTGGTTGAGCAAAATATCTGGTTGGCCTGTTAGAGTTTGAGAGTTTGGAGAGGATTGGATAAGGTGATGTCAAATTAAAAGGTCAAGTTGTACATTTAAATGCTTTTATCTATTTATCACAACTGTGTCAAATTAAAACAATACCCACCTAGGCTAGTAGCATTCATGCAGTAGGCCCTAAGTGTTGTTATCCTCAATACTTCATCAATAAGTATCAATACTTTATAATATTCACAATTAAAAATGTATGAGTAAACCTGATAGCAGTTATAACTGCTGGGCATGTTTTATCCCATTTCTCAAGATGGTTAGCATATCATGAATTTAACTTATATTGTGTCAACACACCAGCTGGGAGCTGGAAGCAGTCGGCAGATGGAACCAGAACTGCATGAACAACACAAGATCAGGGCTTGATAGATAACAATTTAGCTGTTATCTTCAGTACAGACCCACATAGGGAAGTGAAACAAACAACCCCTATTAGTTGATACTGTGTGAACAGTGTTTATGAGCTAGAGCTGTAAATGTGCAAGGAGGAACCTCAGGGGGGGTGAAGCTGGTGGGTGCACTGCTAAAATGTATCTTAGAATCAATCTGACAGTGGCATGGCTCACACTGTTGGAATGGAATCGCTATGTAAGTGCATGTTGTGTGTAATGTTTGTATGCTACTGAGACCTTGAATTTCCCCTTGGGGATCAATAAAGTATCTATCTATCTGCTACCTAATCATGGTCCTCCAACACAGTACCCCCCCCCCCCCCCCCAGGCCAGTACGTCAGATTTGTATAGGCCTATATTGCCCTAGTCGCTCACTTTTACACAAAACTGTTACATTGTAATGAGCACCTGGGTGACTGGTGGGAAAAACTGTGGCCCAATGGTGTTCTTGTACTTTTCCTGGGTTAGCGGGCTATTGCTTATGTTGAACCCAGCCTAAAGCTTCATGCTCAGTTTAGGATTTCTCTTTCAAACAGCTAGCCTTTGAGCAAGGTTGCTACCCACACCCTCTCAGTAATCTTCTGGTCTGGTAGCCTACAAGAGTAACGAAATACACTGTTATTTAGTATTGAAGAAAATATTACGTGTGAATTTGAGCATGTATTCAGAGTTAAGCCAGAGGTATATAACATAGGGGTTAGTTATGCTGTTTGAAGGTAGAAGAGAGGGAGAGGTGTAGATTCAGAGGAAGGAAGGGTTTTGTATCATGAATGCACTTGTTGATAAAATGATGATAAAAATGACTGGAATCATGAGTGTTGTGTTTCATATAGATACCTTTCAGAGGAGGATAATTGTGGGTAAACAAAGCTGACAAATAAATAGTTTTTCATGAAACCCTTGTCTCCCTGTCTGTCTTTCTCTGTCTCCCTGTCTGTCTTTCTCCCACCCCAGCACGGTGCCTCACGTTGTTTGCACTGATTCCCATGCCAACGATACGCTCTCTACTATCTAAGCAGGTGGAAGGGTCCTCGTATGGTAAGGCCTGATACAACACAACTCTCTTCCCAAATACACAAGCACACACATCACTAAAACGTGATTATCTAAGCAGGTGGAAGGGTCCTCGTATGGTAAGGCCTGATACAACACAACTCTCTTCCCAAATACATAAGCACACACATCACTAAAACGTGATTCACACAACATTCTAAAATGGTTACTACATATATCTGCCAAGATTTCGTAAAATAAAGGCACAGCAACAAGAAATGTAACGATTTAAAAACATTGACAACTGAGTGTTAGCAATAAAGTCATATATAGGCATGATTCGTTGAGTGTATTCTAAATATAGCCCACTCCTACTCACACACTGAGAACAATGTCCAACCAGATAACAAGTTCTTCCGGTTCTGTTCAGAACCAGATCAGAGCCGGTTTACTGCAGGTGGAAAAAGGCAGTTAAGAGAAACAGCAATTACAGTACCATTAGGAGAATTTTACAAAAAGTGTATTGGATTAGAATCACAGACCACATATTTTAGGCCCTCATAAACAAATGTTTGTTCATAGACAAAAGCAAACAGCACTGGCTAGGCCTACTGTTTGTATTATGGATTTAGCAAAGAAGAACTGAAACTACCATGTTGTTTGTAGGAAGGGAGGGGGCTAAGAAGAGGAAAAGTGATGACTGTGGTGCTTGCAGAGCTACTTTTGTTATTTCTAAATACTTTAGCCTTCCTTCGCAATAACTTTGCATTCCTTACTTTTGCATTCTCTAAAGTCAAAAGTATTGCAAGTGAACGAAAAAAAATAGGTGTATGATGGTAGCACGCCCATTGCTACACATACCCTGTAATGTATCATTAATCCAGATATCACTGGAGTCTACAATGAAATCTGAAATCTCACATCAAGTCTCAACTCAACAAGTGGACAGGGGTGCATCCTGCTGAGTCAAAGAGTTATCTTTCATATACAATATAATAAATGAAGACCAAAAAAACTTTATATTTTGACATATTAACCACATGTAGTCACATAGCGACCACTTGAAAATATGTAGCCTATCATAAATATTCTGTAAAATACTTTATTTATTATGTGTCCTAGATTCCTAACATAAATACTTATTATGACCGCCGCTAGCGAAGTGGTCATATAGGGATTGTCAAAGTTTTTTTTTTTTTTTTCCCCCGTCATCTACTTCCTGAATTTTTGGTCAACGATACCCGGGACACCGAAACATCAGGGCACATGAAATTTGGTGGGTATGTAGCTCCACTAGACTTTTACGAAAAAATTTAGTTTGGTCGCCGGGGGCCACTTCCCCCCCGAACCCCAAAAAATTCAGTTTTTCCTAAATAACTACCTGAACCGTGGCACCGAGGATGAATAATTTTTTATGGTATGTTGGTCTCAAGGGACCACATCAACCTAGCCCATAATCACTCATTTGTGATTTGCACACCCTCGGTAAAAAATGAAAAAAATTGTCATTCTGCTTTAATCACCTCTCTCTTCAGTTAAGATGTTTAGAACTGCACCAAATGTTATGTGTATGATTAACCTGACATTCTCTGGGGGTATGCCAAGTTTCGTAGAATTTCATCCATGGGGGGGGGGGCTAAAAAAATTAAGTTATGTGTACATTTAGTGACTGTACACTCATTGGCCTGTAGATGGTGGTGCACACATATACACACGCACACACACACAGGCACGCACATACTATCGGTATCGGCAATTAGAACGGCCGATACATAATTACAAATTCAGTAGGATTAAAGGAAAAACAAATATTCATCATTATTATTTGGCTGCATTTCCAGTATTGGCGTTACGTAGTCGTTTGTCCACCAGATGGCGCTTTGTTGCAGTGAGACGTAATTTTGTTGGAAGTTAATCTAAAGTGGGTTGGAAAGACGATAGATGCTTCCTACAAGGACAACACTGTAGTTTACTGCAGAGAACGTCTAATAAGGGTAGGATGATTTTCACATGAAATGTAATTCCCATTTCTTCTTGAAGCCGAAATAAATCTGAGAATGTTTATCAGACATGCTTGGTTTTGACTGCAGGTACATTAATCTTATACAAGTTACGTAGGCTATAGGCCTATCAATAGCCTACGACCTAGGTAAAATAATGTTAGGCCTACCGTTAGCATTGGTTGAGTGATGGAGGCCAATTTGATTAGGCTATTGGTGTATTTGTAGAAAACCATAAATGCGGTTACCAAGCAAATTGCTATCAGCGCTGTAATTGTATCTTTCGACTGTCTCATTCTTTTCTGACACTAGCCTACAGGAGCTAAGTGAGTTAGCCACAACGCGTTCGCTAACGTGATGGTTTTTGTCATGGAAAATATAGGCCTACCTGAAAGATAACCTGTCTTTAAAGCATCCTAAACAGGCTGGGACATTTCTGCTTGCTAAATAGGTTTTTCTGCTGTTGATTCGCTCACAGTCCTTGGTGGCCCTGTCAGTGCTTTGTAAAGTGTTGCATTAAGACCACAAAAAGTCTCAAAAAGCATCTGAGCTGACGTTCATTCCCAAACACCGCTACTTCAATCCTCTATTTTAAAAGGTGTTTCAAGTAACGTTAAGGAAGAGCATGACTCAAAGTAAAGTAACTAGGGCTGAGACGATGTAATTGACTAGACTACATAAATTCGTCAAAGTGAATAATTTGTGTCAACTCGTCACAATGAAGATTTATTAACGCACCCGTGATGATCTACATTTAAACCAAATGTTTTAGAGCGCACTTTGAGAGACGTATCCAGGGCAGGGCTGTACCTGTTGCACGTGCTACAAAAATCATTCTGTGCGATGGATGATTTACCAACGTTACGTCTGATACAGTTTTGCCAGGGGCGCAGCTACCCATTTTTGAGGGGTATGCAACAACAATATTGGCGCGCCCCCCCCCCCCCCCCCCCCCCCCCAAAAAAAAAAAAAAAACACAAACAACTAAAGCAAAACAAAAGGCCAATCATTTACACTATTACTGTGCATTAGTGTCTATTGAATATGTTTTTAAAGAAATGCTGCCAATTTGATGTTTTGATTGATAAATTTGATTGATAAAATTGATACATTTTCAATTTGATAAAATGTCCACGTATTTGTACTTTACTTAAGTAAAATGTATAGTATAGTAATATTTTCTCTCTGACAAACACGTTTGTTTTACCAGGGGGCGGGGTTGCTACCAAAGATTCTGGAGCGCTACGTGCATTCTTAGAAACATAAGCTTTTAGTCTAGACCTGGGGCCTGTACTACGAAGCGGGGTTTCTGGCTTATCTGGGTAACTTCGAGAGTAACTTGATCACGTGTGGCGTAACTTCCCGATTAACCCGTACTATGAAAGGTGGATAGGTTTTAACCGAGGTATGCTGCCATGGCAATTTACGCTGCATCTCAAACCTGCTCCGACCTGGGGCCTGTACTACGAAGCGGGGTTTCTGGCTTATCTGGGTAACTTCGAGAGTAACTTGATCACGTGTGGCGTAACTTCCTGATTAACCCGTACTACGAAAGGTGGATAGGTTTTAACCGAGGTATGCTGCCATGGCAATTTACGCTGCATCTCAAACCTGCTCCGACCAGGTTATGTTCTTGGTTAACCCGAGGTTTCCGTTAACCACACCCTTTATAAGTACCACCCCTCCACTAACAATTTCTCCCGAGACATGTCGGCGTACCTGGATGATCGATCCATACGACATTGGAGCGCAAATCGTGAGGGACTCTCTTCGCAGGGCGAGGGGTTTTAGAGACCGCCAGAAAATATATATAGCCTACCCGGACGATATTCTCTATGAAGATATAGATTGTCAGCCGAGGGAATTCGTTATCTTTGTCAGATGATCTAGGAAGACGTCTCATAGCAATGCCCGTACGTGGACATTCATGTATTCAATCGGTGATGCAAGAATACTGTATGTCCTAAAATAAATCGGACATAGGCCTACAGTATGCTGAACATCTGAGCAAGAATAGCCTAAAATAAATCGGACATAGCCTACAGTAGGCCTAATAAATAAAAATCACCATTTTAACAAACTTGTTGAATTGAATGTCATATTACTGTTACCTGCACATAAAGGCTACACATTTCCACAGCACCAGAATCCGACCGAATGCCTCCCTCAACCCCCTCCATAATCGGCCTTCCACTATTATTTGCGATGGCCAACTCCTCTGCTACTGTAAAACACTCTGGTGCCTTACAGTAGTGTTCAAAGACACCTTTTTCTTGTTAGCTGTAAAACAGAGGCCAAGTGAAGGCTATAAGCATAGGCCTACATGTTTTCATAATTAAGAAATATTAATGCAAGCTATGACTATATAAACCACTATTCTGAATAATGTGTTTGTGTTTCATTTTCACCTGCTGCCATGTGCGCTTGGCAATAGTGTTTAATCTGAAATGTTCACAGGATTAGGCATACACTAAATCAGTCAATGGGGCTACTTAAACATTCAATTATCCTTAGTTCTGTAATCTATATGCCCACTTCTAAATTGTGTTGCATCTGTAGGCATTTCTATGAACTCAAAATAAGTAATTTAATTATTTCAACTCATTAAATACATTCCGCAAGCTATTACTCCTCCGTATTTGAAGAACATGTGGAAATAAAACTTTACTTTTAGGCATTTAGGATCTGCAATACGTTGCCAACAGCCTTGCCAGCATGCTTTGTTCACTGCCGACGTATTTGTCATAATAATTGGCATTCCTCATCCGTAAAATAAGGTGAACGCGTCATCACTGAAAGTGGTGATTTGCGCTGCAACCCGCCCCTTTTATGTGAACGCGCACAAACTCCAATGAGGTTAACCCCAGCTCAACAAATCAACTTCATAATCAGCGTCGTAGTACCGATTAACACCACTAAAGATAACCAGGTTTTGTCAACCCCGGTTTAACAAAGTAATCTTGGGTTACATCTGGGTTGGTTAAGCTCCCTTCGTAGTACAGGCCCCAGGCAAAGCGTGAGCTTGTAGCCATCTGCATTCGGTAGGCTATATTCACCAGACCCATGGCTACACTGTACATGCAACTGTGTTCTGTGCCTTTCTCTGTCTGTTATCTGCAGCGTTAGGGCCTCCTCTCCGATGAGATTGCTATCCGCGGATCAGCGAAGTTACAGGCTATGCCCATGCATGCTTCTGTCACACGTCTGATCATTTGCGGCACAAATGAATGGTAGCCTAGACTATTAATGAACCGGTGGCCGGAAAAAAACGTAACATTTTCCACATTAGGAAATATTCCTTAATTGTGTGTGATCAAATAAAGATGCATAGCCTACAATTGGGGGGGTAGTAATGTGAGCGCTCATTCAATGTCTATGTGTCTGCGCAAGTGAAACTGAACCTAATCATAAAGACACCTTTCTCAGCAACTTTTCTGTTCAATCAGCATAATTGGCATTACGATCCACCCGACGTTTCCCTTGTCTACCCCGTTAAACTTCAGGCTCTCGTGTTTTGCTGAATGATATTACTTAGCAGATCACCCTAGTAACCAGAATTACAGTCTTGTAGGTCAGAATGTAAACTGGGCCATAGATGGCAAGCAGTAGTAGTCGAGTATAACCTAAAACTATAATTAAAATGCCACAGCCCATACTGATTTTTCCTTTTAGAATATAGATATTAAGAGAATAAATCATTATGCAAATACTTTTACTTTTAATACTTAAAGTACATTTAAAAGCAGGTACTTTTTACTTTTACTTAAGTAGGGTTGTCATTGTGGTACTTTTACTTTTACTAAAGTAAATATTTCTCTGTGTATTTGTACTTTTACTTAAGTACTGAGTTTCACCACTGCTAGAGACTAGATAGATAGATACTTTAGTCATCCCCAGACGTGTAACGTGAAGTCGTGCATGGATGTGATGTCTCCGTCCTGCAGGCGGTAGCCAGAGTGCTCTCAACTCCGCTGCCATTTGTGAATAAATAAATGTCCCCCCCATGTCCCCGGTATAACGTTATTGTCGGGTCCTTAGGAGGTATTTGAAATGACCAAATGCAAATGTCATCCGAGGGACCTGACGGTGACTTCCCCAGAAAGTCCTGCACCGGACGTCACGCAATAACCAAACGATAACTTGCTCCAGATGTCAATAAGGTCACCGGAACGTCCGCTAGAGAACATGACTTTCGGGACCAATCGGGGACGTCGTAAATGTCGGCATAAGGTCCGGGGGACGTCCTGTGTTTGTCGGGATATCATCGAAATGTCCGGAAAACGAAACCTCTGCCGGTCACTTTGACCGGCACCATTTTTTTCTAGCGGAAACTCTGGCCTACAGGTGTACATGACCTTTCATCAGTCCAGTTGCAATGGATGAACTGTGATGAACTGCCCTATTGTGATTGTTTAGAGATTTTAAAGGTTTTATAACAATGCTACACATTTTTTGGCTAGTGCTACAAATCTATTCACCTTTGCAGCACCAGTAGGCTACTTGCTGTGCAGCCCGCACACACACACACACAGGCATGCCAAACAAGCATACACAAAAGTTTCAAGAGTGGGGGATTGAGTAGACGATGGATACAAATTGATTAGTGTGATTTATGTTCGCGGACGGATGTACAGGACTGAGCGGCGGTCATATGCGCTATGCGGTACATCTAGTTTTTCAAATATTTTCAATGAACAGGGTGTTGGTGTAAGATCAATTTTGTCTTTCATTTTGAGGTTGTTACACCAGGCTATTGCTGACATAATTACAAGCCATTAAAAGTATACAAACACAATGGGATGAAGTAAACTATTTGCAATTAGCCTGACGAGCCAGACCCACATTAAAATGTAGGGTCTGGGCACTCACCGTTCGCAGTGCTCAGTCCGAGGGGCGGGATAATCAGTTGTCTTTTAAATTCACTCTGCACGCAATAGGACAGCGGCAGCACTATGAGTCCCGTGCGTTTCCCACCAGCGGAGCTAGTTGGCTAGTTCAAACGTTTGGCAACTTAATAAAAGCTTAACTCGTGTCACACTGTTCGCCAACAGCAACATCCATCTTATTTGTTTTCAAGTAGCAGGGAATTCAAGCCAAACAGTTGCAACTCTGCCATCAATCATTATGTTAAGCCCACCTAACGACTCTATACATGATTTCATTGGCCTGATTAAGTTTTGATTTCTGGAGCTCACAAGCCAACGGAGAGTTGCTAGACTAGCCCTGGCAGCAAATGTAATTTGCTGCCGCTAGGGGCGCGTCTAGATTTCTAGGCTAATTTGCAATTGGATAAGCAAAGAAAATAAAAGAAATTTTAAATCAACAGACTAATTCATTTTCCAGAATAGCAGTGTAGAGACATGGCTACATAGAGTAGGGCAAATCTTTGTGTGAACACACGCCATGATGTAAAGCTGCATAAAGCTTAAAGGGGAAATCCGATTTTTCACATAGATGACATCCACTTTGGGTTCATCTTGTATATTGTTGATAGGACGGTGTGATGGACAGGTGAATGTGTTTATCCAATTGATGATTGGTCATCAGCGCAACCTGGCACAATCAAGGCTCCCCCTTAAAACAGACATAGGGGAAAAACGAAAACTGTCTGGTCAGCAGTGTTGTGTACATGAACCCCAGAACCAGGGGAGCAGGAGATAGGATGACCTGTCCGTGACCCCTCTGCGTGGCCTGCTCATTTGGGGGTGCACAGCTGGATGCCCATAGACGTATATACATAGATGCCGCAATGGACTCCAAAACGTATGTCAACGGCACCGCCATGTTGCTGAGGGCAACAATCAAACAGGACAAGTGTCAATTTCTTTGCCCAATTGAATTGTTAAACATGTCACTGTTGAGCATGGCAGTGTTCTAAACGGATTAGCAATCCTTGAAAATAAGTTGTAGAATACCAAGGCACTCAAGTTAAAATGCCTTTATTTTAATGGGCACAACATAATTAAAACACTTCGACGCGTTTCGGCATGAAGCCTTCGTCAGGAAGTGAGCAGTCTCTTGTGTGGCATACTGAAATAAAAGACATCAATTCCATGAGTGTTCTCAGGTGTGTGGGTGGGACCAATTAGCTAATGGCAAACCCCTCATTTACAAAGGTAAACCCACAGAGAAATAGAAAAACAAACAGGTATTGATGGTGGTCAGCAGGGGGCATCATTCCACAGTCTCTACAGACATACAAGAGTATTTAGAGAACAAAAAAAACATACATGCAATACATTTATACAACAATAGAGCATTTCTGTTTACAGGAAATGGAAATATTCCAACTAATAATTTAAACCTGGATATAGCTCTTAATTTAAAAATCCAGTAGCTCTCTCGTTGGTTTAATTGTTTCAATCTATCACCCCCTCTCATTGTTTGTGGTATATGATCTATACCTATAGCTCTTAAAATAGCAGGGTCACTATTGTGCTTGTCTTTGAAATGACGGGCCATTGGATAGTTCTCATTTTTTGTTCTTATCGCATATTTGTGCTCTGAGACTCTATCTTGTAACCTTCGTTTGGTTCTGTCGATGTAAAAAACATTACAGAGGGGACATTCCAGTTTGTAAATCACAAATGTAGTTTTACAATTAATAAAATGCTGTATCTCATGTGTTCTTTGACTATGTATATCTTCAAATGTTTTACCTTGAACTACAGTAGGGCAGTGATTACAATGACCACATTTGAAGCTAGTGGTTTCTTTGACAGCCAAGTGTTTTTAGAGGGTGGTGGTAGATAGCTGTGGACAAGTTTGTCATTTAAGGTAGGAGCTCTTTTAAAACTGAAAACTGGAGGCTCTTGAAAAACATTTCTCAGAGAAGCATCACACTGTAATAAATTCTGATAATGTTTTTAATGTGATTTGCTTCAGTGCTAAACCTTGTGGAAAAGAAAATTCTCCCAGAACTTTGTCTGGACTTCCCACTTCTTAACAGGGATTGTCGGTCTAGGTTCTCAGATCTGTGCTTAGCACTCTGGATGGTTTTCTTTTTGTAACCTCTTTGAATACATCTATTTTCCATTTAATTTGCCTTTGCTATACATGGGTAAATGGGAACATGATTTTGTGCTTAATTCTACTAAAAATGCTTATTTGAACAAAATAATCTATTATGGGAGATATATTGATGATGTATTTTTACTGTGGGATGGATCTGAAACTGAACTATTGTCTTTCCATGCTTACCTCAATGGCATCAATGAAAACATCAAACTGTCTCTGGAGTTCGACAAACAAAGCATTTGCTTTCTGGATTTAGAAATATACAAAGATAAGGAAGGTTTCTTACATTCCACCATCTATAGAAAACCTACCTCTCGCAACACTATTTTGCATGCAAAAAGCTTCCACCCTAGACATTTAAAGGATAACATACCCTACGGTCAATTCCAGAGATTGAAAAGAATTTGTGATGAAACTGATTCTTTTGAGGTAAAGGCAAATTAAATGGAAAATAGATTTATTCAAAGAGGTTACAAAAAGAAAACCATCCAGAGTGCTAAGCACAGATCTGAGATCCAAGATGAGTAGGAGCAACTATGTCAAGCCAGGTGTAAGTAATTCAGGATGTGTGCGCGTTCTCGTTTCTGCTCCAAAATGCCCACGGTTGGAATAAAAAAGACGCGGAAAATAGCGTCATTCACACAAAGTGAACAACCGCTTTTGATATAGACTAACAATGAAGGGGGGATCATGGCTATTTCTGTAAAACAGCGGGAGTAGGCGTGGTAGACCAACTGAATGCAAATTTACGTATGCACCCACGTGTGAGTGCTTTCTTGTCTCGGAACGCAACGTCATTAAGCGCTTGCCTCTGCAAAGATGCATGATATACCTTAATATTATAGTTGAAAATACCTCCGAGAACTTGCCCCTCCACTTCCAATCAACTACAGTAGGCTATTCATCAAACGTCTATCAATAAAATAAGCAAACAAAGAGTACCTAGGCCTATGTTAATAATTATAAGGCTATCACAATTAAAATAATAACTATATGGTAGTAGGCAGACAATCTGTTTTGTTTTGCGAGCAAATACATTTAGCAAATAGTTTATAAATGGAATAAAGCTCCTTAAAAATTAGCACGGAGGTCTGATGTGAATGACAGCTAGCTGAACCAATAAGATGACATAATTACTGACACATAAATGTTAAAAACAGCACTCACTGATGCACTTATTCTTACTGTACTCTAATGTTTTTAAATGGTCCTAATATTGTTGAGAATTGCTCTAAAACTTAAACTGTTTACCATGTTGTTAGTCGGTTTGGCTAAAAATGCGTCAGCCAAATGTAATGTAATCTAATGTAATTACCATTAGAATTAACTTAGCTTGGCTGTTAGCCTGGTCGGGACCAGGCTAGGTGCAGAGAATAAATCCCCATGGTAACTTATGTGCCATCTCTTTTGTGAAACCAACTCAAGGCTAAATTCATCCAGGATAAGCTAAAAATCCCAGCTTAATCCCTTATCTAGGTTTTGTGAAATACCCCTCAGGTTAGACTAATCAGGTACAACATGGGAAAAATAAACAACACATTTTTTGTATGTCAACATACATTTTTATTTAGGAATAACAGTTGTTTTGCCGTCTTGGCATTTAATCTATTTCTTGTTTTTGAATAAACCTCCCCAGCCTTGGAAAAAATTATTTCACAAGGCACACTTGTTGCTAGCATGCACAAATATTTTTTTGCCAACATAGTTAGGTTTGGATAAACCACTCTCCTCTCCTGCCAGTATTTCAAAGGGTCAGCTGTTCTTGAAATAAAGGCATCAGTCATATATTTTTTTTACTTCTGCTACTATCTAAATATTAACGTCACTAGACTATATCTATCTAAACTATCGCTCACTGTCTGTCTCTCGCCTGTCAATTAATCTATATCACTAACCTATCAATCACAAGAATGCACTATAAATCGCTATATCTCTATATGTCTATGTCGCTATATCTCTCAAAATCTCTCTCCTCACAAAAAACCCACAAAGATAGGATGTGTTTGAATGACTTTTAAGCATTCTGGGACTTTGTAATTTAGATCAAACAGGTGTTTACTCGGGTAATTGGCTCGCGCAGCAAGTGTACCACCTGTCCAAACCAAATTGAAACACCACGAAGCCTCACTAAGCCATGGTCACGTGACATGGGCGTTTTGAACCACACTTCGAAACACTGTTCGAAACACTTGCGTTTCGGAAGCTCGACACTGTTTCGAAACGTCAGCTTCGAGCGTCACATCCCTAAAATAAAGGCATTTTAACTACAAAGAAGATGAGTGCCTTGGTATTCTACAACTTTTCTAAAATGAACTAAGCCTGTCACCAAAGAGCACCACCTTTACAAAGTTTTGACTAAGTTCCTGGTAGCACTCCAACTGGACTTTATTCCTTGAAAATAAGTGTTGAGCATGAAGGAATAATACACAGCCATGCATCGACTTTGAAACATAAAGATTTGTAATTTGAATTTGAAGAGTTTTTTCTCCTCAAAAAAGTGCTCAAACAGATTAACAGTTTGCCAAAAATAGTGTTAGGAACTTAAGGCCCGGTTACAAGTTTATGGAATTTATGTGTTGCCCAGACCAAAGTCTCTAACCTATACAATAACATGTAGGGAGTCAGATGTATGTAAGGGATAATGTATAGAATGCCGATCATTATCGGGAAATAGGTACCGAGGTACCAGGGCGAAGCTGAAGGGACCTACAGATGCACTGGTGGGCCCATTCGCTAAATTAGCTGAATCTAATAAGTACAGTTCCTCAGCCAGGCAGATGAGATAATTAGGGAAATCACCTGTGTTAAATGCACAGGTAGAAACAATACATTGTAGGACTTTTACTTTCTGAAGCCGGACTTTTCGACCTCTACCCTTTGTGAATATGGTATGTTTGTGTGAACATGTACTATCTATCTACAGTACATGGCAACTACCAGGCAACACACTGTAACATTAGCAAGTAATAGTTCCCAACTAATCCATACATTTTTGCAACCCTACTGATAATATGTTTTAACTTCACTGTGCAGGGGTTTCCATTAATCTATATCTTCTAAATGCATATACTGTATGTAACTACTATACTCAAATTTGTTTTGTTTGTTTAAGGTGTAACCCTGATTGCGCTTCAGCTTTCCTTCAAACTGATCAGTCTGGCTTACACCCCCATCTACACCAAAGTGTACCAGGCCACTCTCGACGTCTTCCCTGGGTTTGTCTTCACCTTGTCCAGCATCATCACGTTTGTGGCCATGGTTCCGATATGGTAAGAGGACATGCGATGGCAAGTCACGTCTGTTTAGCTAACAATCTCAAGATCATCTGCTTGGCTAACATTTATTATACTGGAAGAGATAGCCTTCAGCAGTTGTGGTTTCAAAACAAAGTTGTCTTTAGACTGGTCATATTAGAATTAGATCATTTTGTTCTTACTTCTGCTGTTGTGCTGGTTGTGTGAAATATTTTTTCTTGACTTCTTGCTTTTTCGTCTTGTGAAGCATTGTTGGATGCAGAACTGCACATAGGGCCTATGAAAGGATTGAAGGAAATTAAGGACGGACTAAGACATTCTCCTCATCTTCATCAATGTGAATGCATGTGAAGTCAGGAACATATTTCACTTCTAAGGACCTAAAAGGGAGAGATTGAATTAATAGAAAACAACAGTTGACTACTTTCAAATTGTTTGCATATGTGTGTATACTGTAAATATTTGTTTATGTTCTCAATGCATTTTTAATTTTCTGTGTTGCCACTGCCAGTGACAGTGTATGTGTTGTTGAATATTTTACTTTGTGTAAATAATGCATGTAAATATTACTGCAAGATGTACAACATTTCACAGCTGTTTTAAATGTTGTATTTTCCATTGTATTGGGGGTGCCTGGAATGCCATCTAACAGGGTTCACATACCATATGTCTTACAAAAGTGACTGGGGGCTTTATTTTACTCAGAAAACATATGCATACGACACAGAGATACTATTTTACACACTTTGATAGGGAGAGTCAGCTTGCATATTGGTATTGTTGAATTTAAGTCAAAGTGGTACAAAATGTATGTAATGCTTAAGTGAAATGCACATTATACAGACCGACCAAAAATTTTGTTCACTGCCCGCATGATCTGAGACCCAGTTTTTAATTGAATCCTGGCTTTTGATTATAGGACAAATATCCAGCATTGTCATGAGAGTTTTTCCATTTCTTGTTGTCAATAGTGGTAAATAGTGATATTTATTATCTGAGACAGAAGCAAAAATGCAAATATATGAATTGTTTCTATTTAATGTTTTGATAAAGATGATATCAAGGTCACATACCTATAACATGTATTGTACCTTGGCCACTTACTGACCTTGCCCTAAATTTTAACGCCATTGCCTGTGGATTTATTTTTGTACAGGCAACTTTAATGGGCATGATACTCAAAGGTGGCATTATTACCTAGATAGCATCCGGACTGTGATTGCATGGAGTTAGAATCAGGACTAGCTGTGGGAAATAGAGATGAGTAGCCTGGGTGAACCAGACAAGCCTGCAGACTGGTCTGGAAAGGAGCCCATCGACATCCGTTTCCAAATCACCAAAAACCCAGGAACGTGTATGTCTTTGGAACTGAGTAAACACCTGCATTTAAAACCCTTGTTTACAAGCAAAATGTGTTTGCTGCACATTTAATGTAGTAAGAGTTTAATGCAGCAATGTTAGTGTAATCACTGCTGGTTACACACATAAGTTGTAAAACGGGTAGTTCAGAAAATGGGTGTCAATGGGCTCCTTTCCAGAGGGAACTGCAGAGCAATTCAAATGAGCTATCAGGTTTGTCTAGGTTCACACAGGCTAGAGATGCGGAGGACAGTGGCCTGCTAAACCGACTTGAAGTGTTGAATATAGTGAAGAAGTGTTTCATATCAAATATTTATAACCTCACAATTTCATATGATAGCATTTAAAAATCAATGTTACAACATAGGTACTTGTTGACTTAAACAGTGAATGACAGGCGTTACAGATCTTTAAAGTGCTTTGATTACAACCAAGCCTGAGGCAAAGCAAACAGATTACTCTCGGTTTCAGTGTAACGGCATTCCAGTCTATATTTATTGTCACAGCGTCCACTATGTAAACCCAAGTCAATGGCCAAGGCCTGATACTGACACCAAAGTAGCTACTGACACCAAATGCTGATAGAATATTATGGTTTACTGGTAATAATAGTACATTTAAAATAATTTCTGTGCTTCAGATTTTAATTCCATAATCATGTAAAGACGTCATTTCTCTAGGCCTACCTCATGACTGATTTATGCTGACTTCACTGCCTGCCTGATATCTATTATAGGCTATGCCTTTTTGACTGTCGGTACTATTTCAAACACTGTGATAGGGTGATTCAGTTTGCATATTGTTATTGTTGAATTTAAGTCAAAGTTGTACAAAATGTATGTAATGCTTCAGTGAAACGCACATTTTACAGGCCGACCAGAATTGTATTCACCGCTCGCATGATCTGAGATCACTCATCAGACTTTATTGCCAGAGACTGCGACTTCTTGAACTTACATATAGGCTGAATTAAAACCTCAAATCCTTGTCTTTGTCTCCCTGTTTCTTTTACAGTTATTTTTTTTTTTTTTGTCCTGTATATTAAAAATACAATGAAGTTCATGTGTGCTCTGGCTCTCTCTGCCTTACGTAAAAAGCCATAAATGACATCACAGAAACTACTATTGAGAGATGCAACACAACATTCAATGATAAACAATAGATACAATAGAGAGCCACACAATAAAGTACAAAAATTAACAAATATGGCCTAACAGATGCTTGTGGGAGGAAATAATTACTAACAGGCAGGCTACAGTACATTGGGCACGACACTGAAGCGTTTCATTCACGTTGTGTCTGTTTCAACAATTAGCTTCTTCTGTAAGCAATGGAAGGCAGATGTTATAGTGGCGCGTACATTTAAAAAAAAGTTAAGTCTTACCTATACCTAGTCCCTACCTCTCCTGTGTATACTGTATGTGAAATTACAAATTAAGAGTTTGGTTCCAAAGTGCTATATCCACCATTTTAATGAATTTTCATAAATCATTTTTTTACATTTTGTTTTGCAAGTACTATGTACTAAGTACTTTTGCAAGTACTAAGTACTACAGTTCAGTTGAACTTTAATTGGGTATTGTTATTTGATTTATCTTTACTCAATCAAAACTCAAAAATACTCAAAAGAATATAGTGTCCGCAAAAAACAGTGCCTTCTTACATATAGACAAAATCCAGGAATTATACCAGTCTGGCTTTAGAGATCACCACAGCACTGAATCAGCCTTAGTTAAAGTTTTTAATGACCTCCCCTGTTATTTTCCCTTTATATGCTTCCTCTAGGTTCTGAAATTAGGAAACTTGGCATTCATTCCCATTCTTATGCAGATGATACACAGTTATACCTTTCCATAAAGCCTGATGGATTAACCCCATTAGGCAAACTTGACACATGTGATATATAAAAACATATGGATGACGAACAACTTCCTGCTTTTGAACTCAGATAAAACAGAAGTTATGGTTTTAGGTCCTAAAAAGATGAGGGGTATCCTATCCTCATCACAGGCTACATATAGTGATCTTCCACTGACCTCATCCACAAGTGTTAAAAATCTAGGAGTTATAATTGACCAGGACCTATCACTAATCACATAAAACAGATCACCAAAACTTCATTTTACCACTTAAGGAACATTTCAAAGATAAGGAAGTCCTTATCCTTACCAAACGCTGAAAAATTAACCCACACTTTTGTCACTGCAAGGATAGACTATTGCAATGCTCTATATGCTGGCTGCAATACAATACAAAATGTAGCTGCTCGCACACTCACTATGACCAAAAAATATGAACATATTTCCTCCATCCTAGCATCTTTACACTGGCTACCTGATAAAAGTCGCATTGACTTCAAAATATTACTTCGAGCACAAGTCATACCTGGTTAACACAGTTGGTGTAGGAATTTCTCTTGACCACCAGATAGAGTAGTGGAGCAATGTGTCAAAGGCTTCCAAGCTCCAAGGGCCCTATTTTGGCAATCTAAAACGCATGGTCACTAGCAAATAGCTTAAATACATTTAAGGGTTTGTCCAGTCCATATTCGTGGTGGTTTTGTTATCAAACGTCAGGCGCTTGGCGCAAAAAGGCGGCTCTTATGTTTCTTAATCAGTCATGGGTGTGTTTTGGGCATAACATCCTTTTAAACCAATGAGAATGACATTTTTCCTACTGGATGGGGATCGAACCGGCAACCCTTCGGTTACAAGCCCGATGCCCTAATCAGTATGCACGGCTTTGACAAGCAGTAATGACCTCCAGCTAGACTTTGACTAGTACTGACCTTCCACTACACTTTGACTAGCAGTACTGACCTTCCACTACACGTTGACTAGTAGTTAAAACACCTGCACTCTCATCCTCTCCTCATAGTGTTGATTGATATAGCATTGGGCTACTTGCTGCTTAAGGTCTCCTCTGCATTGTAGCTGAATGTTATGTTCATTTTTGTGAGTCGCTTTCATTTACATGTTCATCGGGAGTCATGACTGAGCCTGCTCAAATTATAGACCTATAACAAATCAGACTGAAAAAAAGAAACATCCCTCTACATTCCCTTAAAATAAATAAGATACATATTTTTTTTTCTGTGTCACTGAAACCAGCCCCAGTGACATTAGAAGGAAGTCCCCTGACTGATGTCATCCTTTCAGACTTTTAAACAAGCCTTTCCTGCCAGAAATGAGTGGACACGCTGCATTTTTTAGTGACTGACAGAGTGTCGGATTCTGTCACAGAAGATAGAAATCTACAACTGCTGTCAAATTGCTGAGACGTCACACAGCTATTTAAACTTTACTTGTCCCAGGGTGTAATGCTAAAGACATTGAAAATAGTCTAAGCATAGGGCTGGAGTCTGTCAGCCAGTGGCTGGTAGACAATAAGCTCTCTATGCATCTGGGCAAGACTGAATCAATCTTGTTTGGTTTAAAAAGGAAGTTGGCAAAATCAAATACTTTAAAGATGATGTGTAATGTGTAATTCAGTGCATATGACACTGAAGCGTTTCATTCACGTTGTGTCTGTTTCAACAATTAGCTTCTTCTGTAAGCAATGGAAGGCAGATGTTATAGTGGCGCGTACATTTAAAAAAAAGTTAAGTCTTACCTATACCTAGTCCCTACCTCTCCTGTGTATACTGTATGTGAAATTACAAATTAAGAGTTTGGTTCCAAAGCGCTATATCCACCATTTTAATGAATTTTCATAAATCATTTTTTTACATTTTGTTTTGCAAGTACTATGTACTAAGTACTTTTGCAAGTACTAAGTACTACAGTTCAGTAGAACTTTAATTGGGTATTGTTATTTGATTTATCTTTACTCAATCAAAACTCAAAAATACTCAAAAGAATATAGTGTCCACAAAAAACAGTGCCTTCTTACATATAGACAAAATCCAGGAATTATACCAGTCTGGCTTTAGAGATCACCACAGCAAGGAATCAGCCTTAGTTAAAGTTTTTAATGACCTCCCCTGTTATTTTCCCTTTATATGCTTCCTCTAGGTTCTGAAATTAGGAAACTTGGCATTCATTCCCATTCTTATGCAGATGATACACAGTTATACCTTTCCATAAAGCCTGATGGATTAACCCCATTAGGCAAACTTGACACATGTGGTATATAAAAACATATGGATGACGAACAACTTCCTGCTTTTGAACTCAGATAAAACAGAAGTTATGGTTTTAGGTCCTAAAAAGATGAGGGGTATCCTATCCTCATCACAGGCTACATATAGTGATCTTCCACTGACCTTATCCACAAGTGTTAAAAATCTAGGAGTTATAATTGACCAGGACCTATCACTAATCACATAAAACAGATCACCAAAACTTCATTTTACCACTTAAGGAACATTTCAAAGATAAGGAAGTCCTTATCCTTACCAAACGCTGAAAAATTAACCCACACTTTTGTCACTGCAAGGATAGACTATGGCAATGCTCTATATGCTGGCTGCAATACAATACAAAATGTAGCTGCTCGCACACTCACTATGACCAAAAAATATGAACATATTTCCTCCATCCTAGCATCTTTACACTGGCTACCTGATAAAAGTCGCATTGACTTCAAAATATTACTTCGAGCACAAGTCATACCTGGTTAACACAGTTGGTGTAGGAATTTCTCTTGACCACCAGATAGAGTAGTGGAGCAATGTGTCAAAGGCTTCCAAGCTCCAAGGGCCCTATTTTGGCAATCTAAAACGCATGGTCACTAGCAAATAGCTTAAATACATTTAAGGGTTTGTCCAGTCCATATTCGTGGTGGTTTTGTTATCAAACGTCAGGCGCTTGGCGCAAAAAGGCGGCTCTTATGTTTCTTAATCAGTCATGGGTGTGTTTTGGGCATAACATCCTTTTAAACCAATGAGAATGACATTTTTCCTACTGGATGGGGATCGAACCGGCAACCCTTCGGTTACAAGCCCGATGCCCTAATCAGTATGCACGGCTTTGACAAGCAGTAATGACCTCCAGCTAGACTTTGACTAGTACTGACCTTCCACTACACTTTGACTAGCAGTACTGACCTTCCACTACACGTTGACTAGTAGTTAAAACACCTGCACTCTCATCCTCTCCTCATAGTGTTGATTGATATAGCATTGGGCTACTTGCTGCTTAAGGTCTCCTCTGCATTGTAGCTGAATGTTATGTTCATTTTTGTGAGTCGCTTTCATTTACATGTTCATCGGGAGTCATGACTGAGCCTGCTCAAATTATAGACCTATAACAAATCAGACTGAAAAAAAGAAACATCCCTCTACACTCCCTTAAAATAAATAAGATACATATTTTTTTTTCTGTGTCACTGAAACCAGCCCCAGTGACATTAGAAGGAAGTCCCCTGACTGATGTCATCCTTTCAGACTTTTAAACAAGCCTTTCCTGCCAGAAATGAGTGGACACGCTGCATTTTTTAGTGACTGACAGAGTGTCGGATTCTGTCACAGAAGATAGAAATCTACAACTGCTGTCAGATTGCTGAGACGTCACACAGCTATTTAAACTTTACTTGTCCCAGGGTGTAATGCTAAAGACATTGAAAATAGTCTTAGCATAGGGCTGGAGTCTGTCAGCCAGTGGCTGGTAGACAATAAGCTCTCTATGCATCTGGGCAAGACTGAATCAATCTTGTTGGGTTTAAAAAGGAAGTTGGCAAAATCAAATACTTTAAAGATGATGTGTAATGTGTAATTCAGTGCATATGACACTGAAGCGTTTCATTCACGTTGTGTCTGTTTCAACAATTAGCTTCTTCTGTAAGCAATGGAAGGCAGATGTTATAGTGGCGCGTACATTTAAAAAAAAGTTAAGTCTTACCTATACCTAGTCCCTACCTCTCCTGTGTATACTGTATGTGAAATTACAAATTAAGAGTTTGGTTCCAAAGCGCTATATCCACCATTTTAATGAATTTTCATAAATCATTTTTTTACATTTTGTTTTGCAAGTACTATGTACTAAGTACTTTTGCAAGTACTAAGTACTACAGTTCAGTAGAACTTTAATTGGGTATTGTTATTTGATTTATCTTTACTCAATCAAAACTCAAAAATACTCAAAAGAATATAGTGTCCACAAAAAACAGTGCCTTCTTACATATAGACAAAATCCAGGAATTATACCAGTCTGGCTTTAGAGATCACCACAGCAAGGAATCAGCCTTAGTTAAAGTTTTTAATGACCTCCCCTGTTATTTTCCCTTTATATGCTTCCTCTAGGTTCTGAAATTAGGAAACTTGGCATTCATTCCCATTCTTATGCAGATGATACACAGTTATACCTTTCCATAAAGCCTGATGGATTAACCCCATTAGGCAAACTTGACACATGTGGTATATAAAAACATATGGATGACGAACAACTTCCTGCTTTTGAACTCAGATAAAACAGAAGTTATGGTTTTAGGTCCTAAAAAGATGAGGGGTATCCTATCCTCATCACAGGCTACATATAGTGATCTTCCACTGACCTCATCCACAAGTGTTAAAAATCTAGGAGTTATAATTGACCAGGACCTATCACTAATCACATAAAACAGATCACCAAAACTTCATTTTACCACTTAAGGAACATTTCAAAGATAAGGAAGTCCTTATCCTTACCAAACGCTGAAAAATTAACCCACACTTTTGTCACTGCAAGGATAGACTATGGCAATGCTCTATATGCTGGCTGCAATACAATACAAAATGTAGCTGCTCGCACACTCACTATGACCAAAAAATATGAACATATTTCCTCCATCCTAGCATCTTTACACTGGCTACCTGATAAAAGTCGCATTGACATCAAAATATTACTTCGAGCACAAGTCATACCTGGTTAACACAGTTGGTGTAGGAATTTCTCTTGACCACCAGATAGAGTAGTGGAGCAATGTGTCAAAGGCTTCCAAGCTCCAAGGGCCCTATTTTGGCAATCTAAAACGCATGGTCACTAGCAAATAGCTTAAATACATTTAAGGGTTTGTCCAGTCCATATTCGTGGTGGTTTTGTTATCAAACGTCAGGCGCTTGGCGCAAAAAGGCGGCTCTTATGTTTCTTAATCAGTCATGGGTGTGTTTTGGGCATAACATCCTTTTAAACCAATGAGAATGACATTTTTCCTACTGGATGGGGATCGAACCGGCAACCCTTCGGTTACAAGCCCGATGCCCTAATCAGTATGCACGGCTTTGACAAGCAGTAATGACCTCCAGCTAGACTTTGACTAGTACTGACCTTCCACTACACTTTGACTAGCAGTACTGACCTTCCACTACACGTTGACTAGTAGTTAAAACACCTGCACTCTCATCCTCTCCTCATAGTGTTGATTGATATAGCATTGGGCTACTTGCTGCTTAAGGTCTCCTCTGCATTGTAGCTGAATGTTATGTTCATTTTTGTGAGTCGCTTTCATTTACATGTTCATCGGGAGTCATGACTGAGCCTGCTCAAATTATAGACCTATAACAAATCAGACTGAAAAAAAGAAACATCCCTCTACACTCCCTTAAAATAAATAAGATACATATTTTTTTTTCTGTGTCACTGAAACCAGCCCCAGTGACATTAGAAGGAAGTCCCCTGACTGATGTCATCCTTTCAGACTTTTAAACAAGCCTTTCCTGCCAGAAATGAGTGGACACGCTGCATTTTTTAGTGACTGACAGAGTGTCGGATTCTGTCACAGAAGATAGAAATCTACAACTGCTGTCAAATTGCTGAGACGTCACACAGCTATTTAAACTTTACTTGTCCCAGGGTGTAATGCTAAAGACATTGAAAATAGTCTTAGCATAGGGCTGGAGTCTGTCAGCCAGTGGCTGGTAGACAATAAGCTCTCTATGCATCTGGGCAAGACTGAATCAATCTTGTTTGGTTTAAAAAGGAAGTTGGCAAAATCAAATACTTTAAAGATGATGTGTAATGTGTAATTCAGTGCATATGACACTGAAGCGTTTCATTCACGTTGTGTCTGTTTCAACAATTAGCTTCTTCTGTAAGCAATGGAAGGCAGATGTTATAGTGGCGCGTACATTTAAAAAAAAGTTAAGTCTTACCTATACCTAGTCCCTACCTCTCCTGTGTATACTGTATGTGAAATTACAAATTAAGAGTTTGGTTCCAAAGCGCTATATCCACCATTTTAATGAATTTTCATAAATCATTTTTTTACATTTTGTTTTGCAAGTACTATGTACTAAGTACTTTTGCAAGTACTAAGTACTACAGTTCAGTAGAACTTTAATTGGGTATTGTTATTTGATTTATCTTTACTCAATCAAAACTCAAAAATACTCAAAAGAATATAGTGTCCACAAAAAACAGTGCCTTCTTACATATAGACAAAATCCAGGAATTATACCAGTCTGGCTTTAGAGATCACCACAGCAAGGAATCAGCCTTAGTTAAAGTTTTTAATGACCTCCCCTGTTATTTTCCCTTTATATGCTTCCTCTAGGTTCTGAAATTAGGAAACTTGGCATTCATTCCCATTCTTATGCAGATGATACACAGTTATACCTTTCCATAAAGCCTGATGGATTAACCCCATTAGGCAAACTTGACACATGTGGTATATAAAAACATATGGATGACGAACAACTTCCTGCTTTTGAACTCAGATAAAACAGAAGTTATGGTTTTAGGTCCTAAAAAGATGAGGGGTATCCTATCCTCATCACAGGCTACATATAGTGATCTTCCACTGACCTCATCCACAAGTGTTAAAAATCTAGGAGTTATAATTGACCAGGACCTATCACTAATCACATAAAACAGATCACCAAAACTTCATTTTACCACTTAAGGAACATTTCAAAGATAAGGAAGTCCTTATCCTTACCAAACGCTGAAAAATTAACCCACACTTTTGTCACTGCAAGGATAGACTATGGCAATGCTCTATATGCTGGCTGCAATACAATACAAAATGTAGCTGCTCGCACACTCACTATGACCAAAAAATATGAACATATTTCCTCCATCCTAGCATCTTTACACTGGCTACCTGATAAAAGTCGCATTGACTTCAAAATATTACTTCGAGCACAAGTCATACCTGGTTAACACAGTTGGTGTAGGAATTTCTCTTGACCACCAGATGGAGTAGTGGAGCTATGTGTCAAAGGCTTCCAAGCTCCAAGGGCCCTATTTTGGCAATCTAAAACGCATGGTCACTAGCAAATAGCTTAAATACATTTAAGGGTTTGTCCAGTCCATATTCGTGGTGGTTTTGTTATCAAACGTCAGGCGCTTGGCGCAAAAAGGCGGCTCTTATGTTTCTTAATCAGTCATGGGTGTGTTTTGGGCATAACATCCTTTTAAACCAATGAGAATGACATTTTTCCTACTGGATGGGGATCGAACCGGCAACCCTTCGGTTACAAGCCCGATGCCCTAATCAGTATGCACGGCTTTGACAAGCAGTAATGACCTCCAGCTAGACTTTGACTAGTACTGACCTTCCACTACACTTTGACTAGCAGTACTGACCTTCCACTACACGTTGACTAGTAGTTAAAACACCTGCACTCTCATCCTCTCCTCATAGTGTTGATTGATATAGCATTGGGCTACTTGCTGCTTAAGGTCTCCTCTGCATTGTAGCTGAATGTTATGTTCATTTTTGTGAGTCGCTTTCATTTACATGTTCATCGGGAGTCATGACTGAGCCTGCTCAAATTATAGGCCTATAACAAATCAGACTGAAAAAAAGAAACATCCCTCTACACTCCCTTAAAATAAATAAGATACATATTTTTTTTTTCTGTGTCACTGAAACCAGCCCCAGTGACATTAGAAGGAAGTCCCCTGACTGATGTCATCCTTTCAGACTTTTAAACAAGCCTTTCCTGCCAGAAATGAGTGGACACGCTGCATTTTTTAGTGACTGACAGAGTGTCGGATTCTGTCACAGAAGATATAAATCTACAACTGCTGTCAAATTGCTGAGACGTCACACAGCTATTTAAACTTTACTTGTCCCAGGGTGTAATGCTAAAGACATTGAAAATAGTCTTAGCATAGGGCTGGAGTCTGTCAGCCAGTGGCTGGTAGACAATAAGCTCTCTATGCATCTGGGCAAGACTGAATCAATCTTGTTTGCTTTAAAAAGGAAGTTGGCAAAATCAAATACTTTAAAGATGATGTGTAATGGGTCTGAAATTGTATCAAGCAAGTGTCACATACAGGTGAATCCATTGCCGCCAAAGTTGTAGCCAAATGTGCCTGTAAGCTGACGTTTTTATATCGCAAGACAAAGCTTTTAGATTTTTCTGTAAAGAAATTATTGGTTTTATCTCTGATCCAATGTCATGTGGATTTTGCTTGATCTGCTTGGTTTTCTGGGTTGACTGTGAAACCTAAAAACAAATTCCAGGTGCTACAAAACAATGTACCCCCGTACTCATATTGGTAGGGAGGAGTTTACTAGAGCTGGTCTACTACCTGTACATCTAAGAGTAGAACAACTTTAGCTAAATCATATGTTTAATATTGTTAATGGTCATGCCCCCAAATATTTGTGCTCATGGTCCACACGCAGCATAGTTATAACACTAGAGTCAGAATCCGCTCCTGCATAGTTCCGACCAATAATGCAGTTAAGAATTCTTTCTTTACACAGGTATTAAGGCTTGGAATAGTTTGCCTATACTGCTACAAAACGCCTATCATCACGAGGGATTTTTAAAAGACAGGTCAATCAGTTTTTATGGACTAAGGAAAATATACGTTGATAAATTGGATAGACTACATGCATTTTTGTTTTCTTTTATTTGGTTTCATGTGATTTTTAGTTTTTTGTTTGTTTGTCTTTTTCCCTCCAAATACAGTTTGTCTGTGTCTTGTCTATTTGTTTTCCTGTCTGTAATGTCTATGTGTAACACCTACATGTAGGACCATGCTGGAAATAAGTATGTTACTTTAGCATGTCATCCTTTGGATTACTGTTGTATTGTCTTTGATCCAGAAATAAATCAATCAATCAATCAAAGCTGTTTGGTTCATCAGGGCCGGAACACACCAAGTTGATGGTCTGATGGTCAGTGTAGTGTTTACTAAATGCATCACACTACTTTCTAACATTTGCATGGATAACCTACTAAAATGGAATGTGCATGTGGACTATCTATGTAAATTAGGTCAGAGACTGCTCTTTCTCCGGAGACTCAGGCTGTTTTGGGGTAAATCACAAGGTCATGGAGCTATTCTGCAATGCAGTGCTGGAAAGCCTGATTACATATGGGATGGTAGCTTGTATATGGTATAGGCACGGCTCTCTCACTGTCCAGAGCAGATTTAAATTAGAGAAATTAGTCAATACCTCTATGAAAGTGATAAATAAACACCACTGTCCATCCCTTTTCATGTTCAAAAAAGTAGTAGTAAGACGGGCACACAGTAGGCCTATTTTAGATGACTCTTCCCATATCCTCTACTCCAAATATGAATTACTACGATCCGGGAGACGTTTCAGAGCCAGTGGATTTAAAAGCAACCACTACAAGCTCTCCTTTATCCCAACCTCAATAAAACTACTAAATGATTTCATGAAAGAACAAAAACAAACAAAAAAACATAGGTAGTCTCCTGCTAGTTATCATTATCTATTAGCTATGTGCCAAGCTCTTATAGTTTATTAGGTGTATCATGAGTATTGTCTATAGGCTGCTGTTAACTTATTGGGGGAAGGTATGTATTGTGTACTTCATCACTTTTTACAAGTGATGGTTTTTAATGCTGATAATTTATTCAGGCTTTGTGATGTATTTTATAATGTTATTTTATTTTTGAGTATAGGGGGGTCCTATGAGTTTTTAGGGAAATGTGCAATATCAATATCTGGGGAGGAAGAGGGACTGTGCAATATAATTGAGAAAAGTAAAATTATATTCACTGGTGTAAGAAGGCAACACAACTAGGAAATGTGCAATACAATATTACTCTCGTTAGAGGCTATGTGCAATATTAATGGTTTAGGTGGGTTTCTCTGCTCAGAGATTGAGATACTGATTCCTATGTCTGTTGTGCTTACTCTATTTTATTCCTGCTGTCTTTTATGTGGTATGTGGCGTTGAACTGGTGTGTTTTTTGTATGGTAAGCAGGGTTGGGTAGTAACGGATTACATGTAATCTAGATTACGTAATCAGATTACAAAAATCAAGTAACTATAATCAGCCCAGATTACAATAAAAAAAATGTGTAATCAGATTACAGTTACATTGTTGGGGATTACCTGATTACATTGTATCATGCAAACAATGCAACTTTTTATGATAGCCTGGCTATCTTTTAATTTGAGAAGACGTTCACTTTTTAGAGTTTTTTAAGATATAGTTAAGAACAAAATTATTCATACCCCTGGCAAATATTGATTTTCTCTTGACCAATATGTTTGTTCTTAATTTGAACTTAAAATTACACTTGCACATGCCAAAAGGTTGCAAGACAATGTGGTAAAAACATGGAATAAAAAAAAGTGTTTTTATCTTTTTTTACATTTTTATGAAAAATTGTGTGTTCAAGATTATTCATACCCATTTTAAACAATCACTGGAAACATCTTTATTTACCACCACAGCTCTCAAAATGGTTCATAATACCCACCAAGCCTCTTCATGTCTCCATAATGATTGTAGACTGCACCTTTTTAGCAGCAATCTGGGTTTTGAGGCAGGAACGATTATTTGCCATCACTTTGGGCTTGTGCTCACTTTTTTGACGGATTGAGGTCCACTCTAAAATGTTGATATTGTTCTCTGTTAACCATTTCTTGCCTTGTTTGGCTTTATGTTTTGGATCATTGTGTGATTTAATGTTCAAATGCTGCCTTTTGGGGCAGCCATGGCCTACTGGTTAGGGCTTCGGCCTTTGGGCTTGCCGGTTCGACTTCACTAATTCACAGATTCAGATAAATGCAGAGACCAAATGTCCCTCACGGGATCAAAAGATATACTTACTTACTAACTTACATACCATTGGGGCAGGTCTCTCGGCACACAGCCTGATCTTTTCCTCCTAATCTTAATGTAGCCTCTTGTTTTAGTGTTACTGTTTACTTTAAGAAAGTCACCAGGCCCCCTGGTTGAAAAACATCCCAAAATAATAATTTTCTCACCCCCACAATTGAAATGGACATGGTGTCATTTCAGTTTAATGCTTCCCTTTTTTATGCCAATCTCAGGCCATGTCCCTGGGTCAAAAAAATCCAGCGAAAGCTAAATTCTTTGTCCAGGTGTGCCCTTATAAAGGTTAAGCTGAGTTGTGCATGTTTGGAGAAGAGTGGAGAAAAATAGAATGAGAGTTCTTTCATCAATTCTGTGGTGGTTTCTTTTACTTAAAGGAGAATTCCGGTGTGATTTTGACCTAAAGTGTTTTGAAACATGATACCAAGTGTGAACGTATGTCTCATAGCCCATCTCGGCTTGTCCCCTGCACTCCGAAATCTGGTGCTAGTTAGCCGATGCTACCAACAAGGCGGTCAATGGTGGTGCCTCGGCATCGGCATAGCCATGCAAATAAATCACTGTTTTACACCATTTACGAGGCTCAATGTATCTCCACACTTCATCGGTAGACTTCCAAGGGCCCTGACATTTAAAACGAGACATTGAGAACTTCGAAAAAGCACTGGTAGTTTACTTACAAGACGATTTATACAGACAGTATCTTCTCGAAGTTTAGCGTTTGCAGCCATCTTGAATTTAGTCACGATAAGTCGAGCGACGAGTAAGAATGAACAGGTATGATAAGGGATCGATCAGATTCCAAAAATAATTCCGTGGAAATGCATGGATTCCAGTTGCTGCTACTGGAAGAAACTGTAATCCATGCATTTCCACAGAATTATTTTTGGAATCTGATCCCTTATCATACCTGTTCATTCTTACTCATAGCTTGACTTATCGTGACTAAATTCAAGATGGCTGCAAACGCTAAACTTCGTGAAGGTACTGTCTGTATAAATCGTCTTGTAAGTAAACTACCAGTGCTTTTTCAAAGTTCTCAATGTCTCGTTTTAAATGTCAGGGCCCTCAGAAGTCTACCAATGAAGTGTGGAGATACATCGAGCCTCGTAAATGGTGTAAAACAGTGATTTATTTGCATGGCTATGCCGATGCCGAGGCACCACCATTGACCGCCTTGTTGGTAGCATCGGCTAACTAGCGCCAGATTTCGGAGTGCAGGGGACAAGCCGAGATGGGCTATGAGACATACGTTCACACCGGAATTCTCCTTTAATGGGCATATTTATTGAAGTAATCTAAAAGTAATCCTAAAGTAATCAGATTACGTTACATTTTTTTGGTAATCCAACTGATTACGTTACTGATTACAAAAATGACCATGTCATTTGTAGTCAGTAATGGATTACATTTCAAAGTAATCTGACCCAACCCTGATGGTAAGCAGCTGTATGTAGCACTGTATCCCCAATACAAATTTACCATCTGGGACAATAAAGTTAATCTAATCTAATGCAATTTGTGTAAAGACATCAACAATGCGCTGCAATACACCAAAATAACAAATAAATGACCCCCCACCCCACTGCCCTGATGTTATGCTTTACATCACAGCCCATTTAACGATACCATGACCGCGTCATTCTCTTGGACACGGCATAGTAACCATCCTGACCACCTAAGCTTTAATTAGCTGCCTACGGTTATCACATTACCAATAGGCTATGAACACAGACAGCTGTAGGCCTAGTCCATGCCAAGGTAACACGAAGTTGCCACCACAGCACAGCGAGCGATGAGAAAATGTCGGGAATTACTAAATGTGAGCACGAAATACATATTTCGAGAGCTCAATTTAGGCCTACAACGGGGTCACGTTTTATTAATTCGAGGGCTCAATTAAAGGAAAGTGCTCACAAATTATCACGACCAGAAAAAATATCACTTAAAAGTGAGCATTCCCGGGCTCCGTAGTGGCCCTAACCTAGCGTTCATGAGCTTCGGAAAAAGCTTTCTCCGAGTGAATACATCATCATTCCGCGTCATTCACGTCACTTAATGTGTGAGTCAGAGGTCGGAAACTGGGGCTAGATTTTTCCAAGGGGGCAGGCGAATTCCCGGAAGTAGAAGAATCGACGTAGGCTGGAGGGACCACCTCTCTGCTAACTCCCATAGAAGTCCATTCATTGTAGGATTTTTTTGAAATACCATAACTTCATATAACATATATCCTGTGCCGATATTGTAGCTTCTGTGTAATCTACATAAACACTACAAAGGCAAAACAGACTCCATTACCTCTTCCGTAACGTTGGTTACCCGTAAGAAGAATGGTTAGCTTGTTCGGTTGGAGGGAAGCTAGCTTTGACGTAATCTCTCTTTCGCGCCGTAGGGAGATAACCGTATTGTTTGGATAAGAAGCTCAGTCCACCTTACTGTCTGACGGTAACTCATAAGCAAAACCTAGCATACACGACCGTATGTTAAGGTAAAGCATTACACAGAGGCAACCTTATAATAATAAAAAAGTAAACCTAATTTTTTTTTAAACGGCACTATCATTTCAGAGGTTTTCGATGGATTGACCGTAGGTCGGAAAGTGGAAAGAAGATTAGCTTCAAGGCTATAACTTTTTTGTTTTGTTTTAGCATGACTGTTTTTGAAGATGATCATGTATGGTAGCTTCAACATTAACACGACTTGGTGAGGATGATATGATATTAATAATAATACATAAATAAATGTTTAACTTTGAAGGCGAAGGAAGCGTGAGAAGAACTTCTGTGTATCTATTATATGAGTTACAAGATTCAGTTCGATGGCTAACGTCACGAAGTTAAGTGTGAGTCTGCGCAGTACTGGGGGGACCAACTGAAAAATCGTTCTATTTGACTCAGTGCCCTCCCATTGAAAACGACGGAGTCTGTTCGTCCATTTCTTTTACTGTCTATGGATTTTGCTAACAGAGTTGCCCAGTTAGGGGCTCGTCATCACTTTTGTCATCACGTTGTAGTTCGTTTGTAGTCCATGTGGCCTTTCATGTCCAACAGTTTTAATGTGAACTTGGGAATTTGCCGTTTTTGTCACTTGAAAGCTGCATATCTTTCTTTCACGAGCGTCTTACACTATATTTTAAGCAAATATACAGTTGTTTGTTTAGGATTAGTGAGTGTATGTTTTAAAATTTGTTGTGGCATCCATGTCGGAAAAACAAAGTAGCCATGGGGGCGGTCCTTGTCATTCCGAAGTGCCCTGAATGCACCATAATACTCCGTCGTAGTTTCCCCTACAATGTATTCATTAGCGGCACAGCGCCGCTTTATTAGCAGACGCAGTTGCCTAATTAAAAAAAAAATAGTCAAGTGAACTTCAGGAACAGCTGCCGTTCGTTCAGGTTTCATGTCAACAAATAGTAGGCCAACGTTGAAGGTGCAGTCAGGGATTCCACAGGAGATCACGCTTGTTTGTGTTTATGTTTAAGTTTATTAGCAGACGCAATTTTGTGCAAAAAACGTAGCCATAGCCTACATTATGTTAACCAAGGAACCAAATTAAACACGCCAGCGAGATAGCTCACCCCTACCTTCAGTAGCCTATTCCCAGATAAATTCCACGCATTGTTTCGTTTTTGTTTGTGATACAGGCAATGCTTTCAAGCCCTGTGTTGCTAACATACCTAGGATGTGAAGGTCTAGCTAGCCTATTGGTGGGTTTAATTAAATTTGAGTAATAGGATACGCAACCATTTACATCTGAGATAGTTTGTAATTCCTGTAGAGCTCACCAAAATTATAGATATGATACAAGACACTTATCTGCTATAATCCAAGATAGATTTTCTTAGAGTTTTTGACCATTTATTTTACCAAATGACATGGGAAACATAATTCATTTCATCCACATATTCTTATGCACCATGCACAACAACGCTACTAAGTTAGCTTAACCTAGAGTTCATGGGCTTCGGAAAAACCTTTCTCCAGTGAAAACATCATCATTCCGCGTCATTCACGTCACTAATGTGTGAATCAGAGGTCGGAAACTGGGGCTAGATTTTGCTAACAGAGACTTGGGAATTTGCCGTTTTTGTCACTTTAAAGCTGCATATCTTTCTTTCACGAGCATCTTACACTATATTTTAAGCAAGTACAGTTGTTTGTTTAGGATTAGTGAGTGTATGTTTTAACCTTTGTTGTGGCATCCGTGTTTGTCACACATTCCGATGGCAAAGCACATGAACATAGCCTGGCGAGCCAGACCCACATTAAAATGTAGGTTCTGGGCACTCACCGTTCGCAGTGCTCAGTCCGAGGGGCGGGATAATCAGTTGTCTTTCAAATTCCCTCTGCACGAAATAGGCCGCAATAGGATATTTGTTTTCAAGTAGCAGGGAATTCAAGCCAAACCGTTGCAACTCTGCCATCAATCATTATGTTAAGCCCACCAAACGACTCTATACACGATTTCAATGTCCTGATTAAGTTTCGATTTCTGGAGCTTACAAGCCAACGGAGAGTTGCTAGACTAGCCCTGGCAGCAAATGTAATTTGCTGCCGCTAGGGGCGCGTCTAGATTTCTAGGCTACATGAACACTTGCTGTTGGAAAAACAAAGTAGCCATGGGGGCGGTCCTTGTCACTCCGAGGTGCTCTGAATGCACTATAGAGCATCACAGTCCCGCCCACAGGAGTTTCCAGTATTAAGAATTCAATGCAATTTCTCCATTGACAATTCGGGTATAAGCCATAAAAAGCGATTGTGTATGCTCATATAGACGCCAAAAGTTCACGGGGCACTAACCTTGTTTTGAGATAAATGTCTTTTATTCGCGATGTCTTGGATAAGTACTTCATTACCCACAATCCTGAACAATCCCACAGTGATGCCTCTGATTGGTGGAAAGGCCGTTAAGGTCATAGTTTGAAACGTTATCAGCGAAATTATTGACAAAGATGGCGTAGTCTTTTACTGCCTATGGCGAAATTCTTAATGTGAATAAAAACTTTCTAGACGAACATTGGTACTTGTATCAACAAGGATTGTGGTTTATATATCACACAAACTTAGTCAGGGCCAATACACCATCAAATAGAACACTGGAAATGCTAGTTTGAACACTTAACTTTTCAGTTAGCCGACAGGCTAATCATTAGCCTTTCAGACATTAGAATGTCATTGTAATGCTGCTAACATTAGCCTACATGCTGCAACACAGGTATGAAATATATTATGTTTTAGTGACCTTGTTGTTTCTATGAATATGAATTGTTGTTTAAATGAAACATCAACTTAGTCGAGGCTTGAAAAGCCCTGTATATCCCCATTAAGTACTTAAACCTTTGAACTAGCTAGCTAGCTGATAGCACAGGCTGGATGCTACCACCGGCTAGACACTGCAGTAAAATGCTTAGCAAACCGTCCATTTTGCAGGGAGGTTGGTAATGCTAGTTAACATTAGCTAGGCTACTGTAGCCTTCATACTGTACGAGCCATATCATCAATCATTAACCTAGAAATACTTCTTCGTACATTTAATGAACATTTTGTGTAATAATTCACAGCAAGTTAATAAACTGAATATGGTGGTCCAAGAGCAGACCATGCACAGGTCCATGCATCAGGATGGCAGTCAGATATGAAGCACTGCACAATGTTGCTAACGTTAACGTTAACCGGTTTCACACACACAATATAAAATACACGATGGTAAATATAACATTCAATACCAAAACACTATTATTTACACGATTACTCCTGAAATAACTCCTATTAACTATATAAAAATCATTGTTTGGAGGAAAGGGTTCGCGGGTTGTCGCCGGTTGGAAACATGGCTGGAAATGATTTCGCGCTGGTTCGTGCTGCTTATATATTTTTCAGTGAGGCGCGGTGGTTTATGGGATGAGTAGTTCCTTCGCTCGGAAATAAAAATACACAGTCTTGTACCTTTGACTTTTTTTGGACTTTCTCTTCGTTTTTTCACTCGAAATGATATGTTGTATGCTTATGAGTTACGCCGTAGCTGATTAGCCTAAGACATGCTCTAAAACTCTTTAGATACGGATTTTTCCAAAACGTCAATGGGAGAAATTAATGGGAAATTTACTTCCGGAAACAAAGCTCTCTCGGAGGAGGGGCGGGACTGTGATGCTCTATAAGACCGTGAGAATAAAGCAAGCGTCACTGGCCGTCACAGCATTAAAGTGACAGGCACACAATTCGACTTGCACAGCACCAATACAGTGTAATGACATGAAAGAGAAGTCTATATAGTTTATACAGTGCTGTGCAAAAGTTAAGACACCCATGCTGAAATTGACTATATGGAGGAATAAAAAACATATTTTGCCTTTTGTCTTAATGCCTTATTTTAAAAAAAAATAGGACATCAATTATTTTTTAATGTATCATAAATAAATAAATGTTATTATATATAAATGTCCTAACTTATGCACAGCACTGTATATTCTAAATAGTAATCGTTTGTACAGTGACCTACAGTGTACAGTTGTACAGTGGCTAATACTAATAATGTAAATGAAAAAGGTGAAAGAAAAACATGAATAATCCTGTTCAAGTACTGCAATAATCATGCTTTGTAAATGCTTGTGTTGATGGTTATGTCATAATTTGTACATTTCTTTCACAAAATCCACCAGAAGTCACCATTTAAGGAGTCATTGTTTAAAAATGTTATATTCTTTTTTTGGGGGGGGGGGGGAGGCCTTCCTACGATCAACAGCACCGCTGCTGGAAACAATTCTAGGGGAAACACTGCTCAATATTCCTTTGTTATTCCATCATACATACAAAGGGCAAAATACATTGCATATTTTTTTACATATGCATTTTGGAAACATTTCATTTTATTGACCCAGTCCATATCTGTATAAAATGCCCCGTTTATAACACAAACTCAGGTCCTATTGTTCTAAATCTGGCGGAAATGTGCCAGCCCAAGTGACAGACACCGTGCGCTCTGACACAATGCCTTTCCTGCCACAAATAAGTGGACAAGCTGCATTTTTAGTGACTGACAGAGTGTCGGATTCTGTCACAGAAGATAGAAATCTACAACTGCTGTCAAATTGCTGAGAGGTCACACAGCTATTTAAACTATAGCAGTTTGGTCCATTAGGGCAGAAACAGACAAAGTTGATGGTCCGATGGTCAGTGTAGAGTTTTAGACTTCATCGACAGTGGTGGTCCTAGCTTGTATGACACCTCTGGACAGGAGCGCCGCTAGATGTTTTGGGCCCAATGAAAAAATATTAATTTTGGGCCCCTCAGACTATAAACATTATAGTAAGTGGTCTCTGGGGGCCCCTGTCAGTGCTGGGCCCTTGGAATTGGCAGTGCCGCCCCTGCACCCGGCCACCTCTATCTTTAAGCGCTTTCAGATATAACCTCCGAAGTATATGCGGAGGTTTGTCAAATGGAGGTCCTACCCTTCGGATGATTCAGATATGATGCTAACCTGCGGACCTTATACTGACCTTATATGGACCTATGTGTGAACGACATACACGCACATTACCAGTGTTTGGAATAACGACGTTATTTTTTCACTAACGGGGTAATCTCAGAGCCATATAAAAGGTAGAGGTGCGACAATGGGTGTTCAAAATTCGTTAAGGTCACGTGGTTCATGTAAACTTCAAAAAGTTCCCAGAAGTGATTGACAATGGATTATAATGCATTAACTAAGCTACTGTTCAATGAGAGACAGAGCCACAATTTTGGGTAATTGACAGACAATAAATGCATTGATATACAATATTTATAACACAGTGTAATTATTGTGTAAACTGTGTAGTTATCCTACCATTACAACAATGTTAAATTAAATTCCAGACCGTAGCCTGCTAAATATCGGAAGGTGACCTTTTTTCTCCCTTTTACGTATGTGTCACTTAATATTAATTACACGGGTTTCCCGTTTACCAACAAAACTAGATGCGCGTGCAGCCGTGGGGCAGAAGACGCTTGGTGGCCGTCCACAACGATATAAACGTAACCTAAATAGTCGGCTGCTGTAAGCTACAATCGGATTTTTTGTATACCCCTGTTGTCTCAATGATAATAACATCTCATTTCAGACTATATTTCAAAGTTTGCCGTTCATTTGCATTAATAATATAACATTGTATTTTGTCATTTTTGGCGAAGACATGCATTCCGTTTGGAATATTGAATATATTTAACATTCTCTAACCATCGTGATTTCGAATTGGTGCAGTTTTCAGCACAAAAACTCATTTTATTCTTTTGCATTGTTCTATTCTGTTCTATGGTGCTAAATTTCTGCCTCTTGGTTGCGCACGCATGTTTTCGTGACGTTGCATAGAAATCCATGTATTAATTTCTGTACAAAACCAAGACGGGAGATTCTTTAGAAAACGCAATAGCACCCACCCCATAAGTGTAGCCTAGGCCAGTGGTTTTCAAAGTGGGGGCCGCGAGGGGGTGCCAGGGGGGCCTCAGCAAGTTGGAAGGAAAAATAAAAGCAACAAATAAATACATTTGAAAATTTTTAAATATACCTATTACTATGATTGGTTGTTATACAATGCCATTATAATAATTTGTCGCATATCTGAACATTATATTTTCCATGATAATGGGAATAATAGTAGAGTGATAAAACCCCAAATCTCATATAGCAGAAAACCCCAAATAGTACAGCGGCTAAGCACCGGAATCATTCAGTTTTCGCAGAAAGCATGAAACTTGGCACAGTTATACTACTACCCCTAGTGATCAAAAATTGAAATGGACCCCAACACATAGCGCCCCCTAGTGGCTGCCACCTTGAATTCAAATATGGCTACCATTCTTAATAGAATTGTTGATACTTCAAAATTAAACAAGATAAAAAAGTCTTTTAAGTTCTAACACTCAATTTTTAGGGTCAAGGAAGCTATTGACATGATTTCCAAACAAACTTGATGTTGGCCATTTTGAAATCCAATATGGCGGATACCAAATGTGAAAATATAGACCATCTCTATTGTTATTCATGATAGAAATATCATTCAAAAACAATTTCAAAGTTTGAACAGTCATTTTATCACATGACAAACTCAATAATATACAAGGCATCAAGTATAATTTGGTAAGATTCCAATATGGCCACTATGTGTAAGAAAATAAGCCAATTATTCTATATCTTGGTTAATTGAAGTAACTACCTACATCATCAATAAATTCTTATTCTACCTTCTTCTCTTTCTGAGCAAACCTTAACTCTTACTATACACTGCTCAAAAAAATTATACACTTTAAAAAATAAAACACATCAGATCTCAATCGGGAAAAAACATCATACTGGATATCTACATTACATTACATTTGGCTGACTCATTTTTAGCCAAAGCGACTTACAACCTGGTAAACAGTTTAACGCTTTTAAAACAATTCTCAACAATTCTAGAACAATTTAAAACAATTCAAAAAGGTAGAGTACAATAGGGAAAAGTGCATCAGTGAGTGTTGTTTTTATACAGTCAAGTCAGGTGGTAAGTGCAAGAATTAGCTAGTTGTAAGTAGTGCTACGAGAGGAGATATTCTCTGAAGAGCTGGGTCTTCAGGAGTTTTTTGAAGGTGGAGAGGGATGTCCCTGCTCTAGTAGGAACTGGTAGCGCGTTCTAGCAACGAGGAATAACAGATAAACAAAGTTTGGATTGACCTGAGCGTACCGGTGGCAGAGCTAGAGGATGTTTGTCTGAAGAGCGCAATGGTCGGGGGGTAGCATATATGCCTGTATGAGGGCATTCGAGTAGGTGAGAGCAGTAGGTTTAGCTGGGAGGACCAGCAGTTTGGCTTATGAGTGGTTTAGCAGGAGGTGGTGTGCCTTCATGTAGATATGTCTGAGAGGCAATCCGAGGTCCGTGCCGAGACCAAGGGGTCATCAGGTGGAAAGAACAGATAAAGCTGTGTGTCATCTGCATAGCAGTGGTATGAGAAGCTGTGCGAATGAATAATCTGTCCCAAAGAAGTGGTGTGGATAGCAAAGAGAAGTACCCTGGAAATCCAGAGTTCTCGCGAGAGCACAATGGAATTGTCTCTGCGAGACACTCTGGCAAAGAGCAATGATGCACGTTACTTTTACCCCAAAATTTCAAGCCATGATATGTTAAACGAGCATCCTGTGAGGTAGGATTCGAACTGATATGGACTGGGTAATATGTTAGGAAGAAAAGGATGCCACTTCGTTATTTGGGAATGAAAATGATCAATCCACAGAGGACTGAATTAAAAGACCCCCCGAAAATCTAAGTGGAAAAAATGACGTGGCAAGTTAGTCCATTTTGCTTAAATTTCAGCGCAGCAACTCATGATGGTACTCAGTAGTTCGTATGGCCCCGACATGCTTGATGGCATTGGGGCATGCTCTTAATGAAACAGCAGATGGTGTCCTGGGGTATCTGATCCCAGATGTGGACATGGCCATCACTGAGCTCCTTGACAGTCAGTGTTGCAACCTGGCGGTGTTGGATGGACCAAAATATAATGTCCCAGAGGTGTTCAATCGGATTTAAGTCAGGGGAGTGTGGGGTGACAGTCAATGGTATCAATGCCTTCATCCTCCAGGAACTGCCTGCACATTCTCGCTACATGTGTCCAGCCATTGTTGTGCACCAGGAGGAACCCAGGGCCCACTGCACCAATACAGGGTCAGGCAATGGGTCTGAAGTTTTCATCCTGATGCCTAAGAGCAGTGAGGGTGCAGTTGTCTTGACCGTAGAGGTGTGTGCGTCCTTCCAAGGATATCCCTCCTCAGACCATCACTGGCCCACCACCAAACCAGTCATGCTGAATGATGTTGCAGGCAACATTACATTCTCCAAGACATCTTTAGACCTCACATGTGCTCAGGGTAAACCTGGTGAAAAGCACAGGGCGTCAATGGCGAAACTGCCAATTTTGTATTCTATGGCAAATGCCAATTGAGCTGCACGGTGCTGGGCAGTGAGCATAGGTCCTTCCAGAGGCCATCGGGCCCTCAGGCCACCTTCATGAAGTCTGACAGGTCAGAGACATTCACACCAGCGGCCAGGAGGAGGTCATTTTGTAGGGCTCTGGCAGGGCTCCTACTGTTTGTTGTTGCACAAAGGAGCAGATACTGGTCCTGCTGCTGGGTTAAGGACCCTCTACCATCCTGCCCAGCTCTACTAGAGCAACTGTCTCCTGGAATCTCCAACATGCTCTTGAGACTGCGCTGGGAGACACAGCAATCCTTCTAGCAATGGAACGTTTGGTGTGCCATTCTGGAGGAGTTGGACTACCTGTGCAACATTTGTAGGCTCCAGGTACTGGCTTATGCTACCAGTAGTGACACTGACCGTAGCCCAATGTGAAACTAGTGAAAAATCAGTCAAGGAGGATAAAGATGGAAAAAGTTATCATTTGCCACCACCTCTAAAACCATTCCTGTTTTTACAGACCTATTTCCCTTCTTCCTTTCTTGTTTTGGAGAAAGTGGTCCTCAAGCAAGTCTTGGACTTACTATATCAGAACAACCTCAACTTGTATTGAGCTTTTGGTGTATCCACCACAAAGCACACCCAAGGACTGGACAATCACTATAAGCCTTAAATTGGTATATGCTAATTGGCCCCACCCACCTCAATTGAATTAGGCTAACAGTAGGATGTGTTGGACTGGGTTATATACTAATTTATCTAACTATGACTGGGTGTATGTACTAATTTATCTAACTCTAGGATAGAAGACAAAATAGCTAATTTCCCAAAAGGCAGCATATGTTTCTTTAAGAGACTTGACAGACGCTAGCATCTATGGGTTTTAGCCTCCTCGCTAGCATGCCAGCCTCTAGGGGGCAAATTAGAAGGATTGAGCCCAGGCAAGTGCAGGGTTTAGTCACACAGTCGAAACTTTACACATAGCCTAAACGCACCCCAGTTTTTGATTCAGTGTCAGAATGTATGGCTACTTCTTTAAAATCCAACATGTCTGCCATTTTAATTATGCATGTGTAGGTGTACACCTAGAGTGTGCACATATTTCTTGATATGTAGCCCTACTTTAACATGAATAAATCCCTCAAACTATTCTCACCCAACTGCACACAGGAACTTGGACATAGGCTCAGCCAATCAATGACTTGCATGCTGGTGCACTGGCGAATGAGAGGAGAGGAGAGGGCGGAACTAGTGAGAGTTGGCGTTGAGCAACAGAGAAGATGGCGGCGTCCGAAGAGGTCCCATGCTGACGGAGATTTCGGTATTCTAATTTAGTAAATAACAGTTTAGCTCTTAGTTATTGCATGTGCTACATGTTTAAGTCTGAGCTACGGAAGAGTTACGGTTTGAGTGGCGTGTGTAAAAGCGGAAGACTCCACGCCATCAACTCTGAAGATTCATCCGTTGTCACTTCATTAACAAGTATAGTTCGCATAGTGCGAGGCAAACGTTCTCGCTAGTTAGTGCAAAGTGTTGATTATTCAGCTATACTATTAGTTCGTCGCCAACGTTGGAGGTTTGTCACGCAAGAGAAGGAAGACAACCAGCGAGTTCACTGCTACAGCCTGGGACGTGTCTGTGGCTCATCTCACCTGCTCTCTCTCCCTCTCCCTCTCCCTCCCTCTCTCACGCGTGATATACGGTGCGGTTGGTGAGTAAAAGGCTTCCCTGCCACACATTACTCCATCATTGTCAAAGGATAGCAACGCGCTCGTGAAGGACATGTTCTATTAATTGGTGTACGGCCGGCACATACGTAACGTGGACAATCCGAACCAAAATGAACATTGAGTGTTAATTGGTGTACGGTCGGCACATGCATAACGTGGACAATCCGAACCAAGAGGAACATTGAACTGAGGGTGCATTGAATGTTATTGAGTGTATTGTGAAAATCATTGTGAAACTGTTTCTGAGGTTAGAATTGACCTGAAGGCTACTGTTTTAGGTTACGGTTACATTGAATTACATTCACAAGCATATACTGCTGTTATTTACATATGAGGTTTCTGTGCAGTGTATTTAGATACATGCTGATGGTGTTATTGTGTAAGTGTTATTGAGCCACCCTGGTGAAGTGGATAACACAATGTTTTGAACATTTCATGTGGTTACAAGTTGATAGGGAAACCATTCTTATACAGTTTACATTTGATTTATAAATACATATATTTTCTTTACTTTTATATTTTAATCAGTATTAGGATACTGGTACTTAGAATAATAAATAACCACTCCTTTTTCAACTTTTACACTGTTGCTTTTATTAAGTTTTCTCCATCTTTCCTGAAGTAGGGGCGTCTCATCCTCTGTCTGTAAAGTACAGTAGTTAGGGGGAATACAGGTTAAGTCACACACACTGACACAGGCTACTGGTATCCTGCACTTTAGGTCCCCACCGTGACAGGTCCAAATCCTAAAGCCTGAGCTATTGTGCTTTGCTGAGAGGGCAGGGTAGACCCGAGACTAATAGGCCTGGGGGTTAGGGACTTAGATCCTCTGATCTCCAGCCATTCAGGGAAGAGTGAATTACCCCTACTAAGCGGACGTAGGTCCCGTCCGCTACACATGATTGTCTCATTATATATTTCATAATGCTGAAAGATGGCTATAGATGTCATATTATGTGTTAAAAGCAGCATAGCATTATAAATGTAGAAAAAAAGGGCATATTTTGTTGGCCATATTTGAAGTCAAGATAGGGGCCACTAGGCGGCGCTATGTGTTGGGGTCCATTTCAATTTTTGATCACTAGGGGTAGTACTATAACTGTACCAAGTTTCGTGCTTTCTGCAAAAACTGAACGATTCGGGTAAAAATCTGGCCTTAGCCGCTGTACTAAAATGCAATTTTTACACACTGTAGCCTATGCTCCATCGCAAAGTGCTTGTGGCTAAAATAATTATTAGGATTAGCTTAATGTATTTTTACATTTGCCGTAGTATTGTCGATGGGTTTAATAACACATCAACGGGGTCCTTGGCCAGAACCTAGTGGTATTTGGGGGGCCTTGTTGTGGAAAAGTTTGGAAACCCCTGGCCTAGGCCTATCTAAATTATCGTTATAAAAAAAAAGACCTAGTACCTGACTCAAGAGCTGTAAACAGTGTTTTTGAGACTGCGTGTAGCCTACAAAAGCGCATGGAGATTTTAATTTTGCAACGAGAAACTGTAACACAGCTAGTCTAAGTCTAACATTAACTTGTTTGAGTTTTCTCCCCAACGTTTTCTCTGGTAGTTCTTCATTGATCTGAGATAATGAGCGAACTACCTTAAGTATCTAGCGTCTCGGGAGAATAAAACAAAAGTTTAAAAGTTTTCTAACATCTCTCCAGTGTAATGGTGGGCATGTTAAGTTAACCGTAGCATTACCTACACAGTAACTCAATTGGTAATGCGATGCGAGTGATCATAATAACATATAAAACGTGATATAGTCCTTGATAAATAATCAGGCTATGAACTCATAAACAACAGCATTTTGTCACCGTTTGTCATTCACCGTGCTATAAGATGCTAGGCTAAAGAGCTTGAGATTCGAGAACCTGCATGGTTGTGCTCATCCTGTCAGAAAATAGCAATTTGATCAGTGATCATGCATCATATCAGCGCAAGCTTGGTTTCTGGGGATGGGGTTTACACGATCCTTCACTGGGCTAGTGCCTGCTGTGTTAATATGACCGTGCTGATGCTAACAGCTGCAGCTCCCTCAAATCTAATTATCATGCATATTATTAGGCTAGCTTTTGCCAATGAAAATGAATGCAACATAAAAAAAACAGTAGGCTACTGCTCCTAACTGAAGAAACGTTTACGTCACTGTAAGGAAATTATTATTACCATTGTATAACCATTGTGTAAGCAGAAATATTGTTGTGCTGAGTTCTAAGAACAGAGAGTTCAAGTTAAATGTTGTGCTGAGTTCTAAGAACAGAGAGTATAAATTAGGTGTGCACCCACCCAGACAGACAGGAACTGCACCCTGTCTGTGTGTGTGTGTGGGTGAGATAAGAGTATGTCACAATGAAGTCGCTATGTCTTGCTTCCTATTTTCTGTGTGCATCTGTACAATAAAAGACACAGCTTTTGGGCTGCAGAGTCAGAGACTGATGGTGTGAGGAATTCTTCCTTACATTAGCAGGCTCTCCTCTGGTACCAGAGTTTGTGGGCAATATACTACGTGTTGTGGTTCTTGTATCTATATGTTGGGGTTAAATTCCCTGACAGTTACCAACAATGTTAACAACAAACTCAGAATCACTGCTGCAAACAAAGTTGGCTGCTTCGCCATATAACGAACCAGCTAGCCTTGTGATAACAAAATCTTTACCTTTTGTTTAGTCCACTAAAAGTTATCCACATATCAAACGATTAAATACACAGTTATGGAGGAATTGTTTTGGGGAAGCAGTTGCACTATATCCCACTTTTGCTGCCTTTAAGCCACTTAAATCCATAGTCCAGGCTAAGTCTAGATCAGGGGTTCCCAAACTTTTCCACAACAAGGCCCCCCAAATACCACTAGGTTCTGGCCAAGGACCCCCTTGATGTGTTATTAAACCCATCGACAATACTACGGTAAATGTAAAAATACATTAAGCTAATCCTAATAATTATTTTAGCCACAAGCACTTCGTGATGGAGCATACAGTGTGTAAAAATTGCATTTGGGGTTTTCTGCTATATGAGAGCTATCACTGTACTATTATTCCCATTATCATGGAAAATATAATGTTCAGATATGCGACAAATTATTATAATGGCATTGTATAACAACCAATCATAGTAATAGGTATATTTAACATTTTTCAAATGTATTTATTTGTTGCTTTTATTTTTCCTTTCAACTTGCTGAGGCCCCCCTGGCACCCCCTCGCGGGCCCCCACTTTGAAAACCACTGGTCTAGATGAGCATTGCGCATACGTTACGTCCTGTGCCGATATTGTAGCTTCTGTGTAATCTACATGAACAATAAAAGGCAAAACAAGACTCGACTACCTCGTACGTAACGTTAGGTTCCCGTAAGAAGAATGTTTAGCATGTCCGGTTGAAGTGAAGCTAACGCACCATAGGGGGATAACCGTACTGTTTGGATAAGAAGCTCAGTCCAGCCAGCACGGAAACTCATGAACAAAGCTATGTAGCCTATAGCATTGTATGTTAAAGTAAAGCATTGCATAGAGGCAAGTAACCTAATGAAAAACGGCACTAACGATAATCATTTCATTGGTTTTCGATGGATTGACCGTAGGTCGGAAAAGTGGAAAGAAGATTAGAAGCTAGCTTCAAGGCTATAACTTTTTTGTTTTGTTTTAGCATGACTGTTTTTGAAGATGATCATGTGTGGTAGCTTCAACATTAACACAACTTGGTAGCCTATCACTTGTGAGGATGATATTAATAATAATACATAAATAAATGTTTAACTTTGATGACTTTGAAGACGAAGGAAGTGTGAGAAGAATTTCTGTGTATCTATCATAATAGACAATCAAAAAATCCAGTGGAAACTAGATGGCAGAAGTGTGTAGGCCAATCTGCCCACCAGCTTTTTCAACTTCGCTACCTACAGATGTTTTACCGGTATGATATTTCGAAACGCCATGTTATTTCCCATAGACAATCCACGCCCGGAAGTTGGATGGATACGGAAGTTACGGAGGCGGGACTTATTCTGGAGAGGTCAATATGAGTTACAAGATTCAGTTCGATGGCTAACGTCACAAAGTTAAGTGTGAGTCTGCGCAGTACTGGGGGGATCTGAAAAATCGTTCTATTTGACTCAGTGCCCTCCCATTGAAAACGACGGAGTCTGTTCGTCCATTTCTTTTACTGTCTATGGTTACAACTTGACGTGATGGTGAAGCTAAATGCCCAAGAAACGTCACGTCATAAAAGTTGTAGGCCTAGCCTACTAAACGCAAAAACTTAAAGGAACACGCCACCCAATGTCAGTAATAATATATGTTCTTACCTTAACTTTCATGAGTGGAGTCATACCTCTCCCATGTCGGTACGTGCACTCAAATGCTCTGGTGCGCGGCGCGAATGTGTTAGCATGTTGCTATGCTAGCGGGCTCAGACGTAGCCAGATGTAGAAGTAATCAAAAACATCCACGTTTTCCCGACTTAAATACAGTTACACGAGTAGTTGATTAAAATGTCTACGGTCAAACAACATGAAACGTGGTGATTTTCCAAGCGAATAAACAGAACTACAATGTTTGGCGCAATAGCACTTGGGAGTACTTCGACCTAGCGTAGTAATATTAATTAACACCTATTTGTAGATCCTATCCACCACAGAGTTTAGAAACCATGCTTGATCGACCCCTCAGCCTCCCCCTCCCCTCTGAGCGAGAGAGAGGCACACACACACTAGAGATGCGCTGATGGGCTATTATTTCAACCATAACTGCAGTTCAACACTTATCATCCATCCGCACCAAAGTTTTTTGACCAATTTTCAAAACTGCACCCGCCCACCATCTGCTGGTTGTTTTAATGTATGGGTGATGCAGCGCTGCTGACGTGAGGCTAGAAAGCTCTTGCCTGTTCTAGAAAGACTGATCCAATATTTTTGAATTTAACGAATAGAAGACCAGCAGATCTCCTTCCTCCGCTGATGACAGAATCTCCTTCTAAAACACAATAGCTGCAGCAGAGATTTGAAACAAACAATGCAGATTAATTAGAATTCAACACTGCCTACTTTAAGATGCTAAGGAGTTAATGGCATTGATATTCTGGTTAGATAAAAGACAGATGAGACTAAACATGAAAAGATAAGGTTGTGAATATTTGTGAATTGCTGACTATTAGGAGTTTCAGCCTTATACGGAGCTGAATATAGGATATATTGTGACCTTGAAAGGACTCCGCTCCACCCATTCATACCACACACACACAAGTTTGTATAGATTCAATGGTCCTAAATGGAGGAGAATGTCGGAACAGCACCACGTTGATAAAAATCACTCTGACTGTTATGCAACAATTCTGCTCCCATTGTCCACAGTAGTCTCTGAGACGGAGAATGCGGCCACAGTCACGTACCGCCACCTCCTAAGAATTTTGTTGTTGAAGTCTTTGTTCCGTTGTAGTAGACTTGTTTCCTGGTCAATCTAGCCTTTTGTCCAGATGGCATTTAGAGAGAAACCTCAACAGCTGAATCAGTTCTTTGCAACAGTGGATGCCAAACCATACCATGCAACTGCTCTACTCTGGTGAACCACTCCAACCTTACGTGATGGTCACATTGCGCCAAACATTGTAGTTCTCCTGTTTATTCGCTTGGAAAATCGCCACGTTGCATGTTGTTTGACCGTAGACATGTTAATCAACTACTCGTGTAAGTGTATTTAAGTCGGGAAAACATGGATGTTTTTGATTACTTCTACGTCTGGCTACGTCTGAGCCCGCTAGCATAGCAACATGCTAACACATTCGCGCCGTGCACCAGAGCGTTTGAGTGCACGTATCGACATGAGAGAGGTATGACTCAACTCGTGAAAGTTAAGGTAAGAACATATATTACTACTGACATTGGATGGCGTGTTCCTTTAATGACAGCTTGTTCGTGGTGGTGTAGTGCTGCCTAATTGCAATGGGATAGGCAAGAGTTATCTTATATTCGGCTATTACGTGTGGCACATTTATTGGGCTTTTAGCCTCTTTTAATTTATTTGATGAGGAACTGATAGACTGAGCAGCAGAAAAGTCATAATCGATACATAAATCGTTTCTTATTATAATTAGGCTATTGATAGCCTACTATTACTTTACTACTATTACTGTTATTATTATTATTATTCGGATGAGGAAAATGTAAATCTGAGTCTGAAATGTTGGCTACAAACAGTCTATACTGCTGTAACTACACTGCTGCTATTATTAATTGTAACTTCCGGGAACTATTTGAGGCTTCCATTAGCTGCCATTGTTGGGAAAAAATGGAACATTAGTGTCGTCACGTTTTGTTCGCGCCACAGCAAAATCGCCTAGTGGACGGCAAGATTATAGTGAGATTTAACCGTAGTAATGCCCTTCCACGACTGTTGGCTTATTGTTTGGAATACAATGACATCCCATGTTCTTGCATAGATATATTTTGGTTTGTTTTCTTTGTGTTTCGGGAGTATTTCAACCACCCTTCGCTAAGCCACACCCGAAAACCGCCACAGGCCAATCGTGGCTTAGCAACCCGTCACTAGGCACGGGAGGTCTGACAAGCTTTTCGAGTTTTGCCATGTACATTGGGTGTGGTTTTGTTTTCAAAAGTCCGGCACCTGGGCAAAAAAGTGGATCTTATGTTTCTTAGTTAGTCATGGGTGTGTTTTGGGCGTTACATCCTTTAAACCAATGAGAGTGACATCTGTCATTCCCTTTAACAGCAAGCATTTGGACTTCAAACAGCGCATCGGTATTGTAGTAGGCTAGTCAGCGGCCCATTTGAAGGAATTTGCTTGCATGCGAGACTGTATGGAACAGGTATTCCACTAAACCATGCTTTAAAACCTAGCAGAGTATAGCCTATAAACGCATCTGCACTCGTCTATTATTTGAACTCATTGGCAAAGTAAAACTAACTTCTCTGTGGTGTCATAGTCAACACAAAACAGTTACACAGTTAATTACGCTATTGACTGACAATAGGTTACCATTGACAAAATAGCCTGAAAAAGGCAACACTTACACCAATAGTGTTTAAATGACTGAATAAGAAACCTAAGGACATTTATCCTGCAGAGGAGTTGCTTACATCTCGTGACAGTGCGTCTTCATATGTGCTCCATATGTGCCTCTCGCCTATTCACTTTTAACTGTCATTAACAATTTGCAAATGATGGTGAATGGTGAAACTACTCATTGTGAGACGTATTTCCTGATATCTTTATTATAATTATTATGTTCCCCATTGTAATCATGTAATTTGTAATGTTTTGCATGGATGTGCGCTGGTTCACGTTCCTGTGGACGAGAAAAGCAGGGTGTAGTTGTGCACAGCCCATCACTGTTGATAAAACACTCTTAAAATAACAGATAAACAACTCGCCATGGATTTCTGACCAGGTATTTCTTGGTCAGTGGTGTAATGCGTTTTAGGTATAGTCTGAGCGAAATAGGGTTGAAGGTGGAAGTAAATACAGCAAAAGGATATTTGGTATCAATCGAACCGTAATTTCATGTAGATTAAGAATTTCAGGTGCCTACAGCGCAGATTTGTACCAGAAAAAAGATATACAGCTTTGAATGGACCATGGTATAATGATTATTGGGCCAAAAACGTATATTATAACATATAGATATTAGCTGATATCTCCCATACTGGTAAAAGGATCTTTACCAAACTTGGTGTACTTACTCACCATAAGTTCTTCATTAAAATTAGTAGGTGTTTAATGTCTTGGGGTCAAAGGTCAAGGTCACGTGAGGTCATACTTGACATGCAAATGCAAACATCTGTGTGAATACCTGTTTTAAAATAACTGTTTTAGTTCATAAATGATATTGGAGTAAAAACAAAGTACTATTACATAACATTCAGTACATCAATAACAACATTGTAGTTCATTTAGACAAGCTGAATAGCAGAAGTTGTAGATTAAATCCAAACCATTTCTGTCAAACTTCTAATAAACATTGTCATCTAGAGCTATTTCCTTCAACTTAAATTATAACGCCAGACAGTAGCAGGGGGTCACTTGCGCTTCAGCCTGGTTGGTGCTCACGGAACAGGACGCAGAAGTCAAAAAGGGAGAACCAAGGTCTAACAGGAGCCAAGGAGCAGGACCGGAGCACTCAATGCTTTAACGTGTTTTTATTTGTGCAAACTGACTAACGTTTCGACGCCCATGCGTCTTCTTCAGAGTCAAAACGCCAGACAATCGATGTAAATGTCTATCTTGATAGAATAGTGTTAGAAATAAAAACTACCCTTGCATCGCATTGCAATAGTTATACTTTGTTCCCTGAAGTTGGTAGTAGGCATATAAGCAACGGCAGCAGTGGACTGATATTACCTAGGATTGTACTATTTTGGTGGGTTTTCAGGATGTGAAGGGATGTAATCATGGGTTTCATAAGGGTTTATACTATTGCATGGGTTTTCATGTTTTAGAAGAATGTAGTCATGAGTGTCATAAGTCTTAATGCCACTGCATTTGCTGTGAGCAGTGTGAGGTCATTGTATCTTGTGTAGGCCAGACCGACTGTCAGCGGAGTGGGGTGAGTGGAAAAGTACTGGGGGTACCAGGATGAGAGGATCTCCTCCTTATATGGTTAAGGGAGAGGGGGTGTTATCAAGCTGGTGAGGACTGGACAGGACAGGGATGAGGAGGCCACTGTGCCTGTCTAGCTAGGAAGAGAATAAGATAAGAAGGCCTTATTTCACCAAACTGGAAGGAAACAGAAAAACTTAGGGTTACACTATTTTACATATGTTATCTATGCATTACATAGGATGCATGATGGGAAGATGGTTTCCACCAATGTAAGCGACCCTGCTTGATACTAATTGGTGAAGGGTGTTGATGGAGATGGCGTGAGAGGGTGGCACTTCTCAAGGGCTGAGGAGTATAAAATATAGTGTATAGCCATCCGTAGGGGAGATCTTGTCGGGGGCCCCAGCTGATGACATCTCCTCCCTATTGCTTTGATGATTGGTCTGGACTTTGGTTGGGCTGTACTATCATTGCAATACGGTGAATAAAGATCAACAGTCTTCGGAAAATCTTCTATCTACATTGTCTCCTTCGGACGCCTTGTTCCAGAGTGCTAAATTACTAAATAGTCATGTGGTAATTGTTAATTGGACAATTGGATTTGGAAGTTGACATTTTCTAGCCTGGAAAATCCAGACCCTGGTAATCTCAAAAGATTAAGGGTCTTGCCACGAACAATGTAATGGCCCAACTCGAGCGGCGGCACCAAGCATGCATTTGAAAATCTCACTGCAAGCAATTGGATAACACTAGACCAATGTTTACTCTGAATGATTCCGGACTTCGACACAATTGGATAACACTATGACCAATGTTTACTGACCTCCAACGTTGCAGCGTTGTCGTCATCAATTTAGCTCGCCTCTGGCCCGCATATATCAGATACGCCGATTTGATTGGCTCCCCGGGATGCAAGGGGTAAAAGTAACGTGCATCATTGCTCATTCCATTGTGCTCTCGCGAGAACTCTGGATTTCCAGGGTAGACATTTTCCACGACAGTATCCTGATTAGAGTGCGCTTGTCTGTTGACTTTTCGACGCAGTACTAACCGCTGCTAAAAAACTAGTCCCTTAAAATGTTATGCGATCATTGAAATGCATAGAATAATGTTAGAAATAAAATGATCAACACAGACATTTACATTGAGTCTGCCGTTATAATTTATTTGTCTGCCGTTATAATGTATTTGCCTGGGTGTACTGTGGAGTGGGTAAGACTGTTTTTAGTGGCAGGCTGACACATACTGATGACTTGCGCTAGCTTAGCACCTGCAAACTCTGCAACTATAAGGACTGGATCAAACGTGTTGAAAACGGTCTCCACTGATAAATATCACACATGCTAACTTGGAAATGAGGTCCTATGTCCAAAATCCTGAACCACCCCTTTAAAAATGTGTTGTTGCCTATAGCAATGCTATAGTAAATCAGCTTTTGCAAGCCAGTGCTACAAGATGACAGCTCACCTCCACATTGGCAGATAACACAAAGATCTGCGCATATGCCAGGTTCCTCTTCAAGTGCTGTCTCATCATCCATTGCAAATAACAGACATGCCACATTACTAACATCAAAACTGGAAGACAATGCTGTCTTCAGGGTCACAGAAATTACCAGGAGAAAGTGGACAACACCTTGTCCACGAAGGGAAAAATAGCAAGGGCCACAGTTAACAGTCATACTAACGTATGGAAAGTCACAACAGTACAGAAAGCTATAATTTACAGCTGGAAGTAGCACTGCTTGTACTGTGGAAAGGACTGCAAGGGCAATTTTGAAAGAGATATTGGTCAGGTCATGACTATGCTAGTGGACGTATTTCACTGTTACTGTATGTAACTGCTAAGCACATTTGCCTAGTAATTGCAATCAGATTCTTGATTCTTATATACAAAGAAGGGGTATTAAACTCATTGTGCTGTAGATAGGGACTCCCCATGTCAAAAACAACCAAGTCTATGTTGTGCAACATAAAAAAAAGAAATCACTATATTTACAGTAATTGAATTGAACATGGCATGTTGATTAGCATGTCTCCACCGTCTATAACCTTGTATGTCGGGATAAAACTGACCTTAACCTTTGACCCCATGGCCCTGAGTCCCTAAGTTCATCTAACTTGTATAGACAATAAATGTACTAGAGTTAATGAAGATCCAACAGTCTGCTTTGGAGATATGAACCAAATACTGCATGTGAGTTATTTGTGTGACCCCTTGTAACCTTGACCTTTGACCTCAAGACCTAAATTGTCTTGCCAGTTCTTTGACAACTTATAGTGGGAAAGTAGACTAAGTTTGATGAATATCTTTCAATTGGCTTAAGAGATATCAGCTATTATCAAGATGTACTAACATAAGGTTTTGGCCCAAAAATCATTGTGCCATGCTCCATTCAAAGCCCTATATATTTTTTCCGGTACAAATCTGCGCTGTAGGCACCACAAATTCTTAATCTACAGAAAATGATGATTCAAATGATACCAAATATGCTTTTGCTGTATTTACTACAACCTTTGACCCTTTTCTAGGCTAATTCGCTCAGACTAGTAGTGTACGATAGTGATTTTTAGATAATGCGCTAGACCCCTCCTTAGGTCGTTAATGGCTACACCCCTTGGTGCATTGCTCAATAAAAGAGATGACGAAAAACTCGAGTGTACAATAGAAATATGTGTTGCATCATGATGATTATACACTTTGCGCTGTGCTGTTGACTGTCATGATAGGGCCCATAGCCATTATAACCTCTTGGCAGCCATTTTGGTGGCCATCATTTCTCAAGGTCAGATTTTACTAGATTTTTAGTATGTTATTTAGCATGTCTAACAGTACCAGAATCCATAAAAAAACCTTTTGTATCAATTTTTTGATGTTGAACCCTATATTGACCCGCCTAAAGTTACTCAACTTGCACTGGATCATCTTCCTGAATCTCAATATTATCACAAATGTGGGCAAATTAAAACTCTAAGTCAGCCCAAGTCAGTTATGATGTCATCACATCACCAAAAGTATTGGTTTTACCAAAAATATTTGTCAATATTCTAAACTACAAAAATGCATACCTATAAAGTATTTTGATACAAAATACGAAGCCGTTTTTTTCAACCCAGTCAAATACAAATTACGAATATACAATATATTTTGTATTTGAAATATGGAATACATGTAATAAATACTGCTCATCCCTGTAGGCATCATTGGTTCTGAAATACCATGTTTGTTTCAGGAGATATAATGAAGAATAGGCGTAATTCAGTTATAGTGGAACATTTAATGGTTGCCACGGCGACCATTAGGGTTTTTTGATAATGGTTTTATATCTGAAAATGTTCAGGGCTCCAAACTGTACAAGTTCACCAAGTGTCATGCCTTTATGAAAGAATTTGACCTAATTTTCACATATCCCCTGTACTATGAAAGTTCAATAAAACTGCCAAAGGTGCAGCTTTTTGCCACTGACCTATGCACAAATAATTCCAATTTTGACAATGTTCCACCACTTGGATTTTCATGGACTTTTGGTATGTGATATGAAAATGCAATTAGTTTTGGGTTGGGTGTTTTTTTCTCACAGATTGCCTGGACGAGTTAACCTGTGGAGACTGAAGGCCTGTGGGTCATGAAGGGCACTTATTTGGATGTGTGGTGCCCTAACCCACGTAAAGACACAGTAAAATAACATGTTACACTATAGAAACATAATATAATTGGGAACACATATTGTTCTAACTATAAAAAATGGCATATTGCATGATATTTCCATAACCGCGAGATACACGCTTCACGATAACGGCAAGAAGTTGTTAACAGACGTTCACCAAGATGTATAGCCCATCAGCAATCTATTAAAAATAACACCTATTTGAAGTACCATTCATGATATGTTGTCAAATATTGAAGTTGTGGGAAGTACATAGCTTAAATGGTATGTTTCTTTCGTCCTGTTCCATTCATTCTGGCCAGGAGAGTCGAATGAAACAAAACGCACATTCGACTTCTGCTTAATTAACTCATGAACGGTTTTGTTCAGAGATGAAATTCCAACTGTATTTGACAGAGGACAGATATAGGTTGCTAGTGACAAAATATTAGCTTTCAGTGTGGTACGATGTCTTTGTAAATTACATTTCATTGAAAAGTCCCGGTTCTCCCCCTATGTAATAGACGTGCAGGGTGCTAAAGCTTAGAGGATATTTCGTGATTCACGAATATGAGCCAAAACAAAATTGCCCCGAATGTCCATATCGTCATGAAAGCATCATGGCTAGCGTTGGGATCAGTGATCATAAAGCTTTCACAACTAAACAGTGTGTTTGCGTTTTGTGTTAGACTGCTACAGTTCTCTTTCACATATATTTGGCCATGACCGTGTCACCAGGGCTGTAGTGGAGGCTAACGCAAGTAAACAGTTTACCCACCTATGACATTTCAGAAACAGTTTATCCACTTCTTACTTCAGAGTTTAGCTACCTCCCAATACAGTAAATGCACTACCTCATAGAGTTCACCACATGCACTCTAGACATTTATTACCACTAGTATTGATGTTTACATTTAACAGTAACCTTCAACATCATCAAATATGTTCTGAATGTCTTTCATGTATTTTTTAAAACATCGAGTAGCGCATATCAGGGTCCACTGTACTGTAATCTTTTTTCTCTTGTATACCCTCTTCGCTGACCTTTTTTATATTTGTTTTCACAAGATGTTGACAGACGCCTCACAGCAGGAGACCATGGACAGTGTGATACTGGGGATCAGCCCTTGCCCACCTCCACTTCTGATGCTGGGACACAGGTGTACCAGGCTGGCTTTAGTCTGTTGGTTTGTGATGTCATCATATTTGAGTGTTATACTGTATTGGTCATGTGTGTTTCATTCAAGTTTCTTTTTTTACATATCTAGGTCTGTGTATCTTTCTTTCTGTCCCTTTCATCTCATTTGGTGGTGGTTTCCTGCATGCTGCATGTTTGTGTGCTGTTGCTTTGTTTTATACTTTGCACAAAATCATTACTTTTTCTCGTCTTTGTAAGTGGTAATAATTGTCGCTGTACCCCATTCAAGGGGTGCTGCATGTCTGCTCCTCTGTCTGTGTGCTTGGATTTTCTTTTTTGTTGTTATTTGCATGAAATGTCTTGTAATTCAAAATAATTTACCAATCATTTTACCTGTGCCTTGATAACCTCTGTGTGCGGTGTTGTCTGGGCTCACTGTGTGTCTGCTTGATGTGCTTTTGCATGTATCACTGCATGTATGCATGCATGAAATATTATGGGTTTGTGTGTGAGAAAGAGAACCATCAGCTGACCCTCAGGTAAGACCACACTATTGCAGGCCAAAGAAACAAGGTGCAAACGTTTCGCGTCTAGCCCTTCATCAGTGTTCCTTGTATGTTTTGTGCCTAACCAATTTTTTTTTATAGAGATTTGTTTACTTCCAACCTGTGTCTTTGTCCTTGTTCAGTAAATGTTTAAATGTTCAGTAACCATTACAAGCAATGCCAATAAACTGTTTTTTTTATTTTTATCAAAATTCATGTGTTCTGTGTACTTTATAACATTTTAAGGGCAATGGAGCGATCACAACAGAATAAGCATAACAATTCTTTTTATTCATTTTCATCTAAACGAGGCCATTGAAAGCCCTGATAGGTCTGGTCACCACTTTGGAATTGTTGTCTGATGGTTGAAACCACACAAGAGGGTAGAGGCTTCCTTTATACTCCTGCCTAAAACCCCATAAGCCCAGCGTATAGCCTGCCTGTACACAGTGTACCAGTATTGCATAGGGATAAGTAAGAAAGATTGTTCAGTTTAAAACTCTGTAAGTAGGTTGGAGACGTCATTTTAAGCCTGTGTCTTATGCATGTTTATTGTGTATGCAACACATCTCCTCTCTCCTATAACTGTTGGTTCAAAGAACTCAGTGTAAAAAGATTGGTAAAGTAAACATAAACCATGAACATACTCGTGCGTGCTGGCTTGAAGGGGACCATGATCTTGCCTGAAGTGTGAGTATGCTATGTGTAGCACAAACGGATTCAGGCAGCATGCCTCAAATCCAGGACGCTGTGTTAGGCACGTTATTTGCTGGCCGCGGGGTGAGCGACCAAAACGCGCCCTCCCTACAATATGCTGATTGGCTCACCTCCGAATGGCAAGAGCCACTTGCAATGGCACTCCTGACCTAGACAAGGGGCGTGGACCTTGTCCTGTTACATTCTACCCCGGCTTCTTGAATCGTCGACCCGACGATTGATGGTCAAACCTCGACAGAGGTGAGGTACCAGGAACCATGAGGGCCTCCACACTAGACCCCGCTAATGGGCCCCACCTTTACGGTGGCCCATGACCCAAAGGTCTGCAGGTGAGGAGGCACTGCAGGTTGCCAGACTCTCCCAAAACATACTCTACGGCTGGTCTGTAGGCCGATATGCCGTGACTGACAGGGGCCAGGGGGGGGCTTTACACCCAGACCCCGCTAATGGGACTCACCACACTGGGATCCCATGACCCGAAGGTCCCTCTAGGGAGGAGCCACCCTGGTTACCCTTAATGCACCGAACACATAACACGCGGGTGGTCAGTAGGGTTCGACCGATATGGATTTTTTAGTGCCGATACCGATTTTTTTCCCTCAGCCTTAGCCGATGACCGATACAGGCTGCCGATTTTCTTGAGCCGATATTTGGAGCCGATACTGCTTTTATTCTGCTCCCTCAATTTACATCATAAAAACGAAACATAATTACACAAATTATGATAACAAATGTTATAAGTCTCAATTTAAAAAAGGAACATTTATTGAACTTATGGATGGGTGCACTGGATATGGTTAACTGTGCAAAATGCTTTCATCAACATCTTACAGCCTTGATGATGCATTGCTTGCTGACTATAAGACATAATTCAGGTCATCACAAACACATTTGTCAACACATTTAAATACTTTAAGAAAACAATAAGCCTGAAAAGCTATTGAAATAAAGTGCTTGATTTGTAATTTAAGACTGCATGGTTTCATTTTTTCTATGTCTATATTTTTTTTTAAAAAAGCTGCAAGATTTGTCAATCACAGAACATAAATCAGCCGAAGAAAATAACGTGGTGTCAGATGTTTCTGTTCTAAACGGCATCAACGTCAAAAGGTATAAAACATATCTCTCAAAGTTTTAAAATATTTTCTTCCGGTAGCGCAGCACTCTCATATCGCTGTGATGCGTGTGTCTCACAGATGCACACACAAACGTCTGTTTGGTAGCTGACGAACAACTATTGAACTGGATTGATAATGATAACGTTAGCAAACGGCTCTAAACAAGTAAGGCATACACACGGTATGTCTGGTACATGGTAAACGTTAACACGAATTAATAGTTAACTACATATAACACGTCTCTCATTATTAAAGCTTTTATCACTGTGATGGCAACTCCGCCCAGCTCGAAGGGAGAAGGGGAGGGAGACGCACCCACCACACGCGTCCAAAACTCAGCCAGGTGGTCGCTGAATAAAACTACCACAAATATCACGGAACAACGTCGGCATTACTTAATCATATGATTGACCAGTGTTCGTAACAGCTACCGCTACCATACGGATAGCCTACAACTTAGCTATTTACAGCTCCCTAAATACAATGGCAAGCAGTTTTATAGAAGAGGCATTCAGGGAGGGAGACACACACACACCACACGCGTCCAAAATTCAGCCAGGTGGTCGCTGAATAAAACTCCCACAAATACCACGGAACAACGTTGGCATTACTTAATGACCAGTGTTTGTAACAGCTACCGCTAGCCTAGCCTACAACTTAGCTATTTGCAGCTCCCTAAATACAATGGCAAGCAGTTCTATAAACGAGGCATTAAGCATTAAATAAAGTACCTATCTATCTATCATTCGTGTTTTCCATTTGGACCCACAAACTTGCTTCCACCTTCAAAGTGTATGGCAATATTTAGCTAAGTCAAACAGTTAAAAGATGCTTTGAAAGTTTAAATTTTACTGTTGTCTTGAAGAGCAGGCTTTCAGCACTTGTGGGGGAGGGGCAGTCTGCACGTAAATTGCAGCTTCTCCAGCAACACACAGCTGCCTGTGGACGCCTGTATGTAAATAATGCGGGGGAAAAACTATCAGCGAACGCAGCCGCTTATCGGCCGATGCCGATACACGTAAAAAACGTAAATATCGGCCCGATATATCGGCCGGCCGATATATCGGTCGATCCCTAGTGGTCAGTAGGCCGAAACACCGCGACACACAGAGGCCAGGAGAGGATCTTCCCAGACCCCGCTAACGGGTCCACAGCCCATGCCCCGAAGGTCCACCTAGGGAGAGGCCACTCCTGGTCGACCTGTACACAAAACACATAACGACACGCGGGTGGTCAGTAGGCCGAAACCCCGCGACACACAGAGGCCAGGTGAGGATCGTCCCAGACCCCGCTAATGGGTCCACAGCCCATGCCCCGAAGGTCCCCAAAGGGAGAAGCCGCTCCTGGTTGTTCTGCACACAACACAACAAAAGTAGCAGCAGTCAATGCTGCAGACAAGGGGGTGGGGGGTTAAAAGAGATGCAACCTTTGTTGGCCATGCGCCCAACACAAGCTTGCCTGACTCCTCATTGGTCCAACGAACAGCTGCTGTTTTGTCTTGAGAAAAAAAGATTAACAAAAACCAAATCAAACAAAGCACAGACAAGAAACAAAAGACAGAAAAACACTGGAACACACGTCTCTGGCTTTGCTATGTGATCCTGCCGACTACGCCAAATGTGGCAAGTGGTAGGTTAGCTCTCTAGTTACAAATTGTCGACTACGCCATCTGAGGCCCTGCCCCTCAGAATCTTCAATGAATTGGACTATAATTAGTGATCTGAAGCCCAACCAGGCAACACAGGTTCGTGATCACAGGATAACCAGAGTCGTGGTTCCAAAAATAAACTCTGTATTTACAAATAATAAAAACATACAGGGAGGGAGTTCTCTCCAGACAATCAGACTTTTGCCACTACGGCACTGAGACAAATGGCCTACAAGGCCTGGACACACATATACACACAGACAGTCACACACACATACACCAGAATATGCTTGTTAGATTAATGGCTGAAGAAAGCTGGGGAAATCCAGGGACAGGACTGAAGCTTACCCGGGGCTGGGGAGTATATCAAAAGAGAGGGTCTAAGACACACCACACGTGAACATGTCAAACCAAATGCTCAGATGCACCACAGCAGGAAAAGTGAAGGGACGCCACCACCTTGATAGCCCGCCACCCCAGTTGGCCTGCAGCTCCTGTCTCGCAAGAGAAAGATCATTGAATGAGCCACTAATCATAATACACAAAATACACAATGGGAAGAACATCTTCTCAGACAGCAATAATGTCTTCTCGCACGTTGGCATGACTTCTGGTTAATGTCCATTTACAATAAGAAACAGGCATTCAGTGCACAATTACAGCTTCAATTGGCATTGAATCCGCAGGGCGTTCAAGGCCACTTTACCAGACATGACGCTGGATGGAGCGTCCGTTGTACAGTTCTTCTCCCGTGTGTAAGTTAAAAGATATACGAACATACAATAAACAAAACATGTAAAAATCGATGATCACAACTTAGGTGAAAACAAAACAGCAGCGTTCGGAAACCCGGACCAAAGTAGCCTTGATGTTGCCGCTCCTTGTGTTACCACCAAGCTCTGCTACATGAAAAGATACAATTAAAACCCACGCAAGCTACATATTATTTTAAAGACAGTTAAACTTACGTACCGATCAGGTTGGTTATGAGGCCCATGTTCTGCGACCGACAGCAGTCCTAAAACCCCAAAATTTGTATTAACTATACTAACCTACATCATACAGGGAAAGCTACAACGAATGCAATGCCACGATAACCTACTGTACCAGGAATGTCACTGGGCAGGAGGCCAAAAGAGCACAAGGGATCCCACGGTGAAGGCAGGAGTCAGGTGGACAAACAGTATGCAGCTATGACGTCAGTTTTCAAATTAAAAGCTGAAGTTAATATAGCCACTACTATATGCTGATTGGCTCACCTCCGAATGGCAAGAGCCACTTGCAATGGCACTCCTGACCTAGACAAGGGGCGTGGACCTTGTCCTGTTACAACTGCACTTATCTTGACGGCTTGTGGTCTGTCACTGAGGAAGTTGTGGATCCAGTGGATGAGGGTCGGGGGGAAGTGCAGGTGGTGGAGTTTGTTGATCATCAGGTGGCGTTGGATGGTGTTGAAGGCAGAACTGAAGTCAATGAAGAGTAATCTGGCGAAGTTTGTAGGTGTTTCAAGATGTTGGAATGAATGGTCTGAAACTTCTCAGGTTAATAGATATTATGATTATGATGATATCCAGACACCCAATGGCCAAGCAGAAACATGTGCCAGAAATTGGCAATGCCTTTAGTGATTGATCTGAAACTTTACAAAATATTGGATATCATTATTGTGATGATATTCACATGTGTAATTCACATGCCTAGCATAGTGCCACCATCTGGCCAAGCAGGAAATGTGCCAAAAATGTTCAAGGCTTTGACTGATTGATCAGAAATTTTACACAAAATTAGATATCATGATGATATTCATATGTCTTATTAACATGCCTTGCATAGCGCCACCAATTGGCAAGATAAGGAATGTGTTTTTTCCATGTCTGTTGGATATCACAATCAGATGCATCAGATTAATCAGATTAGCACACGCATCAAATATGTACATTTCACAAACGCACCACGTCGGTGCTTTGTTGGGTTCCGAAATGTCATAAACGTGGATTACTAACATAGCCATTGATGTTGTGCATGAGATTCCTGATTACCAGTTAGAACGAATTGCCACTAGATGGCGCCAGTGTATAAGGAATGAGCAGACTGCTAGTAAATTCTTGAACATAAGGTACTAAGTGATTAACTTGCCATTGCTACGTTATTAAGCATATTAATGCAACACAGTTAATGTCAATGTTTACAGACATTCCTAGGAAACTTCAACACATGGAAGATGATGATTGAGTAGATGAAGTGGTAAGCTAACATGTTAGTTAACTAGACTAGCCATACTAGCCACAAGAACACAGGATATGGCTTTAACTAATATTGTATGCAAACGTACAAAATACAACAAGTTAACAAGTTAACATTTCGGTGACCTAATGATAAAGTATGGTAGGTAACTTACATTCTGCATTTACGCACACAGGAAATAGGTACATTGTTATTCACGATTTAGAGAGACGACTGCAAAGATTGCAAAACGAGGGAAAGTAAAATGGGGGGAGGGGGAGTCGATACTTGATGATGTCATCACTTTGTCTCTCCTATCACAGGCTTTCTCACAATGGTTATTTGAAACATAGACCTCTCCAGAATAAGTCCCGCCTCCTAACTTCCGTATCCATCCAACCTTCGGTCGTCAAATGTCTATGGGAAATAACATGGCGTTTTGAAAGATCGTACCTGTCAAACTCTGTAGGTGACAGAAAAAGCTGCTGGGCAGATTGGCCTACACACTTCTGCCATTTAGTTTCCACTGGATTTTTTGATTTTCGGTGCCGTTTAAAGCAACACCAAAGAGTTTTTTGTACCTTAAAATAATGTTTCCAAAATCGTTTCAGTGGTTCATCAACTCGTAACAGGGTGAACGGCACTTTCTGCATTCGCTTCGCGGCCCTCTATCGGCTATTACCGCACTATGTAAGTTTGCTGCATCGGGTAGCGGATCTGTAGTTCGATGGAATGAGACATGAGAAACTACAAATTTGACTTGCATCTGATGTCGCAATACATCGTACTTTCATAAAATCATGCAACTTATTCTACCTTGTCTGTGGACATTGTTATTTGCAAAGCCGGTGCTGGATAAACAAATAGTGCGTGCGACAGATGAAAAGTTCTTTGGTGTTGCTTTAAGTAGTATAGTCTATAGTATACTACTTAAACGGCACCGACAATCAAAAAATCCAGTGGAAACTAGATGGCAGAAGTGCGTAGGCCAATCTGCCCACCAGCTTTTTCTACTTCGCTACCTACAGATGTTTTACCGGTATGATATTTCGAAACGCCATGTTATTTCCCATAGACAATCGACGCCAGGAAGTTGGATGGATACGGAAGTTACGGAGGCGGGACTTATTCTGGAGAGGTCTATAGGCTAGGACAAGTTTCTGGTTTTTTAATTAAAAAAAAAAAAAAAACATATTATAGCTGACCTGATTAAACTTATTTAGCAGAGGAAATACTTCACATAATTTTAGGCCTTGTGAAACAAAGCACCCACACTTTAGCATTCATTTTTGACATTGTCCACATTCTTCCATAGCCTGGGAAAACCCAGATGAACCTGATAGAAAATTTGAATTCGAAACAGGCTAGAATCTTCTTTTAAATCAGTGCTCCAGAAGCAACATGCCCCTCAGCCACTGCCATTACCAGAACAAGTCTCTGTTGTGTTTGCTTTATGTGTACTAGTTTTGTGTTCCCGGTCAAAAATGGCCGCTGCATTATAACTTTATAAATCCATAGTAGCACACATCTTATCATCTAATGTTGTGATAGACCTTTGATCAACTTGTGTTCTATGGGATATAACCAATTTTGTACTTCCATTTGCTATTTATGGCCTGCAGGCCTCACTGACCTGAGCTCATGCAAGTCAGAAAGGGGAAGATTCTATTGGGGAAAGGTTCCAGTGGGGGCTGGCATAGAAGCAAAGAGGTAAGTGAGGGTGTGTTTGAGTGTGTGTTTTAATGTACAGTGTTTTAATGTACATTGTTGTTTTTCAAGCAAAGACCATGAACTTAGAATCACTTGATTTCTTCCAGATTTACAGACAACTAATGTAGACTTTGTTTTAAGAAAACCAATTGAATGCAGTTACAATTAGCAAGTTAGACGTTATGGTCTCCTCTCCTCACAGTTTATCTTGGAGGATGACTGCACAATTTTATCTAAATTCATTGTGACATACACTCAATTTGTACAATTTATATAATGAAAATATTACAACATTAAATGAGTAGTTTCTCGATCAGTAATGTCTTGACATTATCCACATGCATGTCTGTGTACTTCACAATATATGACTATGTTGGATAACTGTATGTTAATGACAAGCAGACAATTGCTAAAATATTTTCATCCTTTCATCCTCATTTTCAGTTTAAAACTAAACCATTCAACACATCATATGAACTTAATTTTACTGTGGTCAGAAAACTGGTCCAGACTTTACTTTTTCTAATATTTTACAATTGTGATGTTGGAAAAAAGACACAGAATTATTTAAAACAACGGGTGTGCTAGGACAAGTTTCTGTTTTTTTTTTATTTAATTATTTTTAAAACATATTATAGCTGACCTGATTAAACTTAATTAGCAGAGAAAATACTTCACATAATTGTAGGCCTTGTGAAACAAAGCACCCTGATTGTGAAACCCAAGCATGGATGTTTAACACCTTTAGCATTTATTTTTGAAATTGTCCACATTCTTCCATGACCTGGGAAAACCCAGTTGAACCTGACACAAAATTCGAATTCGACACAGGCTAGAATCTTCTTTTAAATCAGTGCTCTACATGCCCCTCGGCCGCTGCCATTACCAGAACAAGTCTCTGTTGTGTTTGCTTTATGTGTACTAGTTTTGTGTTCCCGGTCAAAAATGGCCGCTGCATTATAACTTTATAAATCCATAGTAGCACACATCTTATCATTTAATGTTGTGATAGACCTTTGCATCAACTTGTGTTCTATGGGATATAACCAATTTTGTACTTCCATTTGCTATTTATGGCCTGCAGGCCTCACTGACCTGAGCTCATGCAAGTCAGAAAGGGGAAGATTCTATTGGGGAAAGGTTCCAGTGGGGGCTGGCATAGAAGCAAAGAGGTAAGTGAGGGTGTGTTTGAGTGTGTGTTTTAATGTACAGTGTTTTAATGTACATTGTTGTTTTTCAAGCAAAGACCATGAACTTAGAATCACTTGATTTCTTCCAGATTTACAGACAACTAATGTAGACTTTGTTTTAAGAAAACCAATTGAATGCAGTTACAATTAGCAAGTTAGACGTTATGGTCTCCTCTCCTCACAGTTTATCTTGGAGGATGACTGCACAATTTTATCTACATTCATTGTGACATACACTGAATTTGTACAATTTATATAATGAAAATATTACAACATTAAATGAGTAGTTTCTCGATCAGTAATGTCTTGACATTATCCACATGCATGTCTGTGTACTTCACAATATATGACTATGTTGGATAACTGTATGTTAATGACAAGCAGACAATTGCTAAAATATTTTCATCCTTTCATCCTCATTTTCAGTTTAAAACTAAACCATTCAACACATCATATGAACTTAATTTTACTGTGGTCAGAAAACTGGTCCAGACTTTACTTTTTCTAATATTTTACAATTGTGATGTTGGAAAAAAGACACAGAATTATTTAAAACAACGGGTGTGCTAGGACAAGTTTCTGTTTTTTTTTTATTTAATTATTTTTAAAACATATTATAGCTGACCTGATTAAACTTAATTAGCAGAGAAAATACTTCACATAATTGTAGGCCTTGTGAAACAAAGCACCCTGATTGTGAAACCCAAGCATGGATGTTTAACACCTTTAGCATTTATTTTTGAAATTGTCCACATTCTTCCATGACCTGGGAAAACCCAGTTGAACCTGACACAAAATTCGAATTCGACACAGGCTAGAATCTTCTTTTAAATCAGTGCTCTACATGCCCCTCGGCCGCTGCCATTACCAGAACAAGTCCCTCAAGTTTTAAGTAGTTCTCTCCTCCCCTCCCTAAAAATCCTGATCACTTGTGATTCCTGCATCATTTGCCAGTGAACACTGCCAGTGCACTTAGAAACCTCCAGTCCTTTTGGTCACACAAACATCTGGAAAAGGACAATTAACAGGTAAGGCGAACGGAACAACTTTATATACATTTTTATCGCCAGGATATTATATTCTGACGTGTTTTGTATTTGATATAATTGCCCTTGTGCTCTGAATTAATGCTTTATCTGAGGCATCAGAGAGCCAAGGGATGAATAAATGTGAGCTCAGGGCATCTAATGCCATGTTTCAATGCTTGTCTGGTTTCACAACTTAAGACAAAAAGAGCTGACCAATAGAGCAATGAAAGAGAGATACGTACTTGACTTCAGCAGATATGTGATAGAATGATGTGATATGTGAATGTATAGCACAATGAAAAGTGTATGCCTTTGACAGATATGTGATGAGTGTAGAATGAGTGTAATTGTTTGTATTTTATACATCATCATGCAATAATTATCATATTGGAAGAAATGGCAAAGCTCTGTACTGACAGGGATAACAAGCGGCTGGTTTGTAATAATCCATGAAGTGAAATGTTTATGACAAGGCTCTTAAAGGGATATTCCACCATTTGGGGAAATACACTCAGTTTCCACCTCCCCTTGAGTTAAACAATTGAGTTTTACCTTTCCCCAGTTCATCCAGCTGTTCTCGGAGTCTGACAGTAGCACTTTTAGCTCTAGCTCATTGAATCAGATTAGACCGTTAGCATCTCTCCTATAAACTGTCTAATCTGATAATCTGAAAACGAGTGTATTTCCCTTTAAGGCTCATTGCTGTACTTGGTGAAAATAATCAAAATATTGTGGGGTGAGGGATTTGGTATTATTCTATTTTAAAGTCAAAGAACCATTTACTTGAATATGGTGCTCCATGCCCTTACTTTGGGTTAGAAAACATAATTTTGATTCTCCTACCATATGTTCTACCTGTTGGATGACCCGTGGATCACTGAATAGTGCTAATATTGTGAAATCTGTGGATTGGTGAACAAAACAATAGTAGCAATAAAACACAAAACCTCTCAAGGATTACACATGGGAGGTTTCATTTAAGTTAACTGGATTTTAACAGGGGCTTTAATCCAAAGTGACATAGAATTGCAAAGACAGGAATCGCACCCTGAAGTCGGTTATGTTACTACTGCTTCACCAGACCAGCTAGTCTAAGTTGAACCACCATGCTTATGCTATATTTCGGCATGACTGAATGACTGTAAGACGTCAGGAACTACTCCCCACAATCAGGACCACCCCACAACCACAGTCAGAAACTACTCATCACAGGCAGTCACACTTAAAAGTGGTTCAGTCTGGGAGTTTCCTTCCTAATCCTGAGGTAGATTAGGTCATGGGCGTAGATTTAGGGTGGGACGCTCATGACTAGTCCTAACCAATATTTTAAGATGACAAAATTGTCCCCACCAATATTTTAGCGAACTCATTTGACATGATCAAATTGATGATTCATTGCTGATCATTCCGACAGCCAGCACGACAGTACAAGAAACGTCGTCATTTGATTGGCTGAAAAACCGAGGGGGAGGGGGAAGGGTTATCTGACACACTTTGCTTTATTCTTGCACTGGTAGTCAAGCGAACGGGTGTGTCAACGACAACGATAAGTTACCAGGGCTGTCTGTCAATACATAGGCCTACCCCATAAAAGGCCAGAGTGAAACATTTTGATATTCCCTTTTCCCTTCAGCATACATACAAACCCCTTTTTTGGTTTGTAGATCAGCTATGCACCCACGAAGAAGAAAGGGGACATACACTCTGCTTTATGAAAAAGCTTTGTAAGTAAGCAAAATAACTAGCCACACAAGCAAGCAGTGGTAGTGACCAGGCTTTCAAATTATGCAGATTCTATTATATGGAAAACTAGTATTAACTGGTGATAACATATGTTACCCAGGATATTGTTAAAGATAAACCTAGCTTCTGTAATCTTTCAACCAAGGTCAGGAGTATTGATTAGGGGTGTGCAGCACGGTCGCATAGAAGTCGCGCTATCACTATATATGCTATTACCAAGTCACTGAATGTTAATTAGCCTACCTTAAGTTAGAATCTTGGAAGTCACAATAAACATTGGATCTGGACATTTTTCGTTTCTATTCTGTTTATGTTATGTATTTCTGAGTGTAGCCTACACAATGCAGAGAAATAAAAGGGAGACCCAAATTCGTTTGAAGGACTGTCATTGCATTGTTATGACACATGCTGTAAAAACGTGTTGGCAATGTGAATAAGTTAACACAGTTGGCTATTCAAATATAATGAATCATTATTTGATGAATAATATACAAATAACACTAGGCTATCATATACAATATGGTAGGAGGGTTAAACTCGCTAGCCAAAGGATAGGCTACAAAATGAATGAACCACTTTGTATGCAGGAAAGACAGCATCAAACCACTACAGATGGATGGCAGGTTGAGGAAACAGCATCAGGGCTTCATGTGAGGTTCTAATTATTAGCCTATGTCAAATTGTCAGCAGCATTGCTGTACAATATAATGAGATGGAGTAGATTCACTTCTGTATTGTGATATTCTGTATTGCCAACAGTCTGAAATAACAAAGGAAATCGCCATTAAGGCACTGGTATCTTACAGTAAAAGAATTCCAATTACAGTTAAGCATTAATAAAGAAATACAAATATAATTTAGAGTCGCATAAATTAATAGACATATTCAATCCTAAACTATGGTGCATTTCCATACTCAGTAACATAAATAAAATACTATATAACTATGGGGATTGGATGTCCCCACCAAAGCTGAGACCAAACCTACGCCCTTGGATTAGGTTGATGACTATCTTGACATGTGGCATGTGAGAATGTTACTGTCAGGTTGCTGCTGAATGAACTGGTTGTGAATGCTGCCAGGTGAAGTCTTTGCATCAGAGCATACCAGAGCAAACTGGTTTCCCACCTCGCTGTGGAAATCATACAGGTGCTGTTTAGCCTGGCCCCGCCTGCCTATCTCCACTCATTTGTATCTCACTGAGATAGTCTGTCTCCTCTAAATGCATTTATCCCTGATTAATGAAATTGGGCATGTTGGACCCATGATATCAAAGTTACCACAAAGTCTACGCCAGTTATGATGCTAGGGTTGAAAATATTTCCCAATTGTGAGTACCCAGACTATCAAATGAAGTTGTGAGTCTGGTGAAACCAGGCAAGGATGCTGATACCAATATTTGCTCATTTAACGACACGTTGCAGGGCGCAATAAAACAACAATCAGTTGTGAAATTAGAAATTGTGTAGCGTTTTTTGTAACATCAAAGGAACATGATGTTACAAAACGCAAAAAAAGGCTATAACTTATACACGTGTTTTGGACATGGTCTGACTTGAAAGGACACTTTAAATACAGCAATGAAGGGAAAATAATCTATTTAAATTCTACACATTCAAGGGAAGCAGGAGGCAAGATGAAGATGGTTCCTTTCCTGGTCTTCCTTTCTTTGATAGGTAAGTCGAGGAGCAAAGAAGCCTTTACATTTCACAGCAGATCAATATTCTGGCCTGCATTATTTTTGCAAGTGCATTACAAGATTTGCTACTAGGCAGAGTTATTATTTATTGATCCAACTCTTTTCCTTTCTATGCAGTAGGTTTGGTCTTAAAGTGGTAGCTACCTGAAAGGCATGCAAACCGTAATTAATATCACCCAGAACCTTACAAGGATGACCAAAAGCAAAAACTCCACAGTTGGTAGTGTCTTTAGTATAAAGTATAAAAAATACGTTTTAAGATGGTCTTATTAGTTTAAAGAGATATGCCACCATTTGGGGAAATACGCTCATTTTCCACCTCCCCTCGAGTTAAACAATTGATTTTTACCTTTCTCCAGTTCATCCAGCCGAGTCTGGCAATACCACTTTTAGCTGCAGCCTAGCATAGATCACTGAATCAGATTAGACCAATAGCATCTTGCCCGCTAGCATTACGCTTAAAAGTGACTAAGATTTCCGGTATATAAAATAAGTTTTAAGATTTAAACAATTGTTTAAATCGAGTTAAACAATTGATTTGTACCTTTCTCCAGATCATTCAGCCGAGTCTGGCAATACCACTTTTAGCTCCATCATTGAATCAGATTAGACCAATAGCATCTCGCCCACTAGATTCACACTTAAAAGTGACTAAGATTTCCGGTAATTTTCCTATTTAAAACGTGTCTCTTCTCAAGTTAGAAAGTGTAATAAGACTAATGGAAAATGAAACAGGGTGATTTTCTAGGCTGATCTGACATGTAACTATACTCTCATTCCGGCGTATAATCAAGGAATGTTGTAAACGTACCAAGGGCGCAGCAGCAGAATATCATGCAGCACCTGCTGGGTGCACGGGGGCAGCCGTGGCCTACTGGTTAGTGCTTCTTACTTGTAACCAGAGGGTTGCCGGTTCGAACCCTGACCAGTAGGAACGGCTGAAGTGCCCTTGAGCAAGGCACCTAACCGCTCACTGCTCCGCTGTAGGCATCTCAATGTATCGCGATTAGTGTGTGCTTCACTTCACTGTGAGTTCACTGTATGCTGAGTGTGTATTACTAATTCACAGATTGGGATAAATGCAAAGACCAAATTTCTCTCACAGGATCAAAAGAGTATATATACTATACTATATACTTATACTAGTAGTCTCCATAGGCTATAACTTCCAGCAACAAGTTTGAGCTGCAGCAGACAAATTGGTTAGTGACTGAATTATTACGCCTGAATGAGAGTATAGTCATGTCATGTCATGTCACTCTTCTCTACAGCTGCCCCCGCCGCCTCTACAGCTGACCCTGCTGCCTCTACAGCTGACCCTGCTGCCTCTACAGCTGCCCCCACCGCCTCTACAGCTGCCCCTGTGGTCTCTACAGCTGCCCCCGCCGCCTCTACAGCTGCCCCTGTGGCTACGACAGCTGCCCCTGTGGCCTCTACAGCTGCCCCCGCCGCCTCTACAGCTGCTCCTGCGGCCTCTACAGCTGCCCCTGTGGCCTCTACAGCTGCCCCTGTGGCCTCTACAGCTGCCCCTGTGGCCTCTACAGCTGCCCCTGCCGCCTCTACAGCTGCCCCTGTGGCTACTACAGCTGCCCCTGTGGCCTCTACAGCTGCACCTGCCGCCTCTACAGCTGCCCCTGCCGCCTCTACAGCTGCCCCTGCGGCCTCTACAGCTGCCCCCGCCGCCTCTACAGCTGCCCCCGCCGCCTCTACAGCTGCCCCTGTGGCTACTACAGCTGCCCCTGCTGCCTCTACAGCTGCCCCTGCCGCCTCTACAGCTGCCCCTGCGGCCTCTACAGCTGCCCCTGCCGCCTCTACAGCTGCCCCTGCCGCCTCTACAGCTGCCCCTGCGGCCTCTACAGCTGCCCCTGCGGCCTCTACAGCTGCTCCCGCGGCCTCTACAGCTGCCCCTGTGGCTACGACAGCTGCCCCTGTGGCTACCACAGCTGCCCCTGCCGCCTCTACAGCTGCCCCTGTGGCTACTACAGCTGCCCCTGCGACCTCTACAGCTGCCCCTGCCGCCTCTACAGCTGCCCCTGTGGCTACCACAGCTGCCCCTGCAGCCTCTACAGCTGCCCCTGCGGCCTCTACAGCTGCCCCTGTGGCTACGACAGCTGCCCCTGTGGCTACCACAGCTGCCCCTGCCGCCTCTACAGCTGCCCCTGTGGCTACCACAGCTGCCCCTGCTGCCTCTACAGCTGCCCCTGCCGCCTCTACAGCTGCCCCTGCCGCCTCTACAGCTGCCCCTGTGGCTACTACAGCTGCCCCTGTGGCTACCACAGCTGCCCCTGCCGCCTCTACAGCTGCCCCTGTGGCCTCTACAGCTGCCCCTGTGGCTACTACAGCTGCCCCTGCCGCCTCTACAGCTGCCCCTCTGGCCTCTACAGCTGCCCCTGTGGCTGCCACAGCTGCCCCTGCCGTCTCTACAGCTGCCCCTGCGGCCTCTACAGCTGCCCCTGCCGCCTCTACAGCTGCCCCTCTGGCCTCTACAGCTGCCCCTGTGGCTGCCACAGCTGCCCCTGCCGTCTCTACAGCTGCCCTTGCGGCCTCTACAGCTGCCCCTGTGGCCTCTACAGCTGCCCCTGCTGGAGAAGAAGGCATCATGAGTCTGTCTTTTAGTCTCAATCGAACGTTCACTTCTAATCTTCTCAATTCATCTTCAGATGCATACAAAACACTTGAGTCAGAAGTGGTGACTAAAGTAAGATCCCCATCTGTTACAATAGCCAAGATTTGTGTTTTGACCATTTAAGTACTTATATAACCAAAATGTATGCTTTTACTGATATCTCAATATGTCCTCTCATATGTAATTACAGTTGGATGCGATTTACAAAGCACAATACCCAAGCACATTCAAAAGTACCAGGATCAAGAGTTTTGCGTGAGTATGAGTGGGCTACACTGCAGATAAGTTGGGTTCTGAGTTCATGTCCTTTACTCTGCTGTCTGTGTTTCCTCAGGAGCGGCTCAGTTGTTGTTTCCTCAGAGCTTGTGTTTGACAGACAAAGTTCAGTTCCATCTACCAGTAGTGTGGCATCTGCTTTGGCCAACTCAACTACCCTGGACATAGTGGCAGGCAGCATCAATGCAAGTAAGTTTTGACACATTATAAAAGTTGAAGTTAACAAATTCATCTAAACTGATATTTTTTATTGATATTTAACTGATATTTTCAACTGATATAGTCCTATTATTAATTTATATTTAAATGAGTTGTACTTACTGTTGTTTTGATTTCAACACCACTTTTCCTCTGAACTAGTTACTTCTTCAACTCCTACAACCGCTGCGCAGACCACCTCTGGCTCGTCGGCACAGGCCAGATTTGTGTCCGCTCTTCCTCTGGCTCTTACGCTGCTGCTTGCTCTGCAAACGTTGACCTTCACATGACCTTCACGCTGACCTTCGCTTGTAGCGTCACAGAGAAATCAATTTCCATAGTGAACTTCACAGAAACACCTTTAACCAGCTAGTCCAGCTTACAGTAGCTGTGGGGGTTTTCTGACATACAGTACCTTCCAGAATTATTGGCACCTCTGCTAAAGTTTACTAAAAAGAGGAATATAAAATCATCTTTTGGAAGTTGCCTTAAGTAAAAAAAATGAGGAAATATCCAACCTTTAAGGACACCAATTTTCTTTGTGAATGAATAATTTATCATAAATAAATAAATGTTCTTTGTTAAATTACAGGGGTCATAAGCCCTTCACCATACCTAGATTGGCATGGTTTTAATGTTATGCTCATTGAGCTCAATGCAAATAAAAACAGCTAATAGGCTAACTGAAATAAAACCATGCCAATCCTTAGGTATGGTGGAGGGTATGTGATTATGTGGGGCTATTTTAATTCCAAAGGCCAAAGGAACTTTATCAGGATGCATCTTGGATCCATGAAATAACTGGCCTTTTGAAAAATAAAAATCTGCCTGCCTCTATGGAAATGTAACATAGGGGTGCCAATACTCATGACCAGGGGTTTTAAGGAGGAAGATTTATTTATTTATTTATGATATTAAATTATTCATTCACAAAGAAAATTGGTGTCCTTAAAGGTTGGATATTTCCTCATTTTTTACTTAAGGCATTAAGATCAATTTCCAAAAGATGATTTTATATTCCTCTATATTTTAAAATATGGGTAATGTGGTATTTGTCCTGAACAAGCCATTACATCCACCACCAGACTTCCATTGACTTGCATATATTTGAAACGGCAACTCTTCAGGTACAAAGTTGTATTATGAGTGAGTAACCAAGTGAGTTATTTCTTTCCTTCTTATTTATTTCAAATTCTGGAATATCATTTTGGAATGTTTGAACTAAAATGACTCGCCCCTAAGTCAAGTTATAGACAAATACAAAACAAAAAACTTTTCTAGAGAGCTGCAAAGTTAGCTAAAACGATTACAAAGACAACTGTTTTTAAGCAGTATATGACACACAGGTTAAAATGTTTTCCATTGAATTGTGTTATCCTGTTTTTCAGTGCGGCATCTATGTTTACGTTTACAATGTTTTTTTTAGGCTAATATGCTATTGTCCTGTAAAGATACTGATACATAATTTTGAAACAATTGGCTATAGATATTCTGAAACACAGATATTGTAATCTCTGTTAATGATCAATAATCTGTAAATGTAAATAAATCCATTGTCAACTGTTTTTTTTTTCAGTGCGATTACTGCCATAATAGCCTGTCGACATAAAACACATGCTGTGTTCTCGTTTTAAAGGAAAGAATGGGCTATAGCATAACCAGGAGTCCCAGTGGCACATTAGCTTCAGAATGATGCTTAACTAAATTCTAAAGCAAAAAAGAAAGATTACACACAAATCTCATGAAGACCCAAACTTGCTGTATTAACACATTCACTTGTTTTTTCTGCTTGCCGCCATCTTGCTAGTCAAGAAGTGAGTCACACTTCTGAGTCATAAGTGAGTTGTGTGATGGTTTGACGGATGGACCTCTATGTGCTCAGAGATGTGTGTGGGATACCCAGGCTAATTTATTCCCTCTTTTTTTGTTGAACTCTTGGTAACACTTTACTTGATGGGTGAGTTCATAACACATTCATAGCAGCTGTCATAAACTGCACATAAAGCATTCATGACTGTTTCATGAGACATGACTCAACATTCATACCAAACCTTTTATGAATGTGGAAGACAGAACGATGACAACTTGTCAAAATAAAAGTCCAACAGCAAAAGCAGCATTGCCGTTTTTCTCTCCAGCCTTTGTAAATATTTCATGAATATCTTATGAAGTCTACATCGAATGTCACTTTACTATACAAGTTGTGAAGTATTCATAATCACTGAATTTAACACTGGGAGGTAAACTAGCTTACATTCAGCTGACCCGTATTTGTGAAACCTGGAACGGTTGGACATTCCCAGTAGCAAAAGATGAGAAATCATCTGCAAAGGTATCATAAAACAAATACATTTTTATGAAACAAAAATTATTTGCTTGACCATGTTCTGTCTTTTTGGCACTGGAGTAGCCCATTGACTCAGATGTGACGTGATCAGGTAAGAGGTTTGGAACAAAAATGGCAATGCTGCTTTGCAATTGTTGGACTTTTATTTTGACACATTTTTGTTGTTCTGTCTTCCACATTCATGAAAGGTTTGGTATGAATGTTGAGTCATGTCCCATGAAACAGTCATGAATGCTTTATGTGCAGTTTATGACAGCTGCTATGAATGTGTTATGAACTCACCCGTCAAGTAAAGTGTTACTGAACTCTTGAACTGAGTCTTTTACTTATTTCACATATTTTAATTTCATAAGCTTTCCATTCTTCCCTTATCAACTGTTATGACTGATGAAGATCTTTGCAGAAGATGTTCTGCATTTGAGTAGAACAACACAGAACCAGACGAGGGAGAAGGTTTTTTTTTGTAATGCTTCATGCTTTTTTTAAAGGCATTCTTAAACACCTTCCTTTTGAACTCCCTTTCCCTCGGTGCTCTGAATTGCAGGGAAGGTTTCTTACCCCCCCGAACGCTGGCATATGCCAGTCAAATTTCTCATGGTGGACCCGTCAGATTGTTTGCCAGTTCGCTGCGCTGATACCTGACTCCAGAAAGCCTTGGCCGCGTTCCTACTCAGAGGGGGTTTAGTTCCTCTAAAAATCCTGATCACTTGTGATTCCTGCATTATTTGCCAGTGAACACTGCCAGTGCACTTAGAAACCTCCAAGTTCTATATATACAGTCTATGCCCAGAGTAGTTCCCGGGCTAATTAGAACACTGGCACAGGTGTCACCTGTGAATTCAACTGTCAGCTTCTAATGCATACAATCTGGTGCTCCCTAAAACTACACATCCTGTTTAAGTGTTTCCCGTGTGTCAAAATAAAAGTCACAGCCATATCTCATGCTTTGAGCGTAATATCTCCAGAACGGTTTGACGCATATGCTTCATATTTGGTACAAGTGTTTGTATGGACTCAAAGATGAAGTGAGTTGATGTTGGAGGTCAAAGGTCAAAGGTCAAGGTCAAAAACACCTTGAGTGTTATATCTCAAGAACGCCTTGACACACAAGGTATTTTGGTATGAGGGTTTGTATGAACTCAAAGATTAAGTGATTTAATGTTTTTTTTTTTCAAGGAATTTCCCCACCAACACTAAGCCAGCATATTTCCATCCACTATTGTAATTCCTCTGGCATTACATTCTAGTTTGTATTTGAAATACATATTTTATATACATGTATTATAAATACTGCCCATCCCTGGCAACATGGTAAAAAGATGAAAATTACTTGATTTTACTTTGAATTCCTTTTACATTCTCCAAGGTATTAACATTAACATTTTTCATAACTCCATGTAGGACGTTTCTGTACATAAATGTAAGCACTGTGGCAGTAGTAATGCAATATTTAGAAAATGTAGGCTACTCTTGTACTCTTGATACTCAAGTACTTTTAAAAACAAGTACTTCAGTACTTTTACTTAAGTAGACATCTGGAAAACATTGAGTTTTACCTTTCCCCAGTTCATCCAGCCGTTCTCGGAGTCTGACAGTAGCACGTTTAGCTCCAGCTCATTGAATCAGATTAGACCGTTAGCATCTCTCTTATAAACTAAAGGTCTAATCTGATAATCTGAAAACAAGTGTATTTCCCCAAATGGTGGAATATCCCTTTAAGGATCATTGCTGTACTTGGTGAAAATAATCAAAATATTGTGGGGTAAGGGATTTGGTATTATTCTATTTTAAAGTCAAAGAACCATTTACTTGAAAATGGTGCTCCATGCCCTTACTTTGGGTTAGAAAACATAATTTTGATTCTCCTATGTTCTACCTGTTGGATGACCCGTGGATCACTGAATAGTGTTAATATTGTGAAATCTGTGGATGGGTGAACAAAACAATAGTAGCAATAAAACATAAAACCTCTCAAGGATTACACATGGGAGGTCTCATTCAAGTTAACTGGATTTTAACAGGGGCTTTAATCCAAAGTGACATAGAATTGCAAAGACAGGAATCGCACCCTGACAGATCCTAAGTCGGTTATGTTACTGCTGCTTCACCAGACCAGCTAAGTTGAACCACCATGCTTATGCTATATTTCAGCATGATTGAATGACTGTAAGACGTCAGGAACTACTCGCCACAATCAGGACCACCCCACAACCAGTCAGGAACTACTCATCACAGGCAGTCACACTTAAAAGTGGTTCCGTCTGGGAGTTTCCTTCCTGATCCTGAGGTAGATTAGGTTGATGACTATCTTGACATGTGGCATGTGAGAATGTTACTGTCAGGTTGCTGCTGAATGAACTGGTTGTGGATGCTGCCAGGTGAAGTCTTTGCATCAGAGCATACCAGAGCAAACTGGTTTCCCACCGCGCTGTGGAAATCATGCAGGTGCTGTTTAGCCTGGCCCCGCCTGCCTATCTCCACTCATTTGTATCTCACTGAGATAGTCTGTCTCCTCTAAATGCATTTATCCCTGATTAATGAAATTGGGCATGTTGGACCCATGATATAAAAGTTACCACAAAGTCTACGCCAGTTATGATGCTAGGGTTGGAAATATTTCCCAATTGTGATTAAGTTGTGAGTTTGGTGAAACCAGGCTAAGTGCTACCATTATTTGCTAATGACACGTTGCAGGGCGCAATAAAGCAACAATCAGTTGTGAAATTAGAAATTGTGTAGCGTTTTTTGTAACATGAAAGGAACATGATGTTACAAAACGCAAAAAAAGTCTATAACTTATACACGTGTCTTGGACATGGTCTGACTTTAAAGGACACTTTAAATACAGCAATGAAGGCAAAAATAATCTATTTAAATTCTACACATTCTGTGTTTATTTCTAGGTCATTGCTTTGGATGGTTAAAAAACTCCAAATACCACTTTTAATCCAAATACAAAATATTTGTAACTGTCATTTACTTCAAGGGAAGCATGAGGCAAGATGAAGATGGTTCCTTTCCTGGTCTTCCTTCCTTTGATAGGTAAGTCAAGGAGCAAAGAAGCCTTCACATTTCACAGCAGAACAATATTCTGGCCTGCATTATCTGTGCATTACAAGATTTGTTACTAGGCAGAGTTATTATTTATTGATCCAACTCTTTTCCTTGCTATGCAGTAGGTTTGGTCTTAAAGTGGTAGCTACCTGAAAGGCATGCAAACCCTAATCAATATCACCCAGAACCTTACAAGGATGACCAAAAGCAAAAACTCCACTCTTGGTAGTGTCTTAAGTATAAAGTATAAAAAATACGTTTTAAGATGGTCTTATTAGTTTAAAGAGATATGCCACCATTTGGGGAAATACGCTCATTTTCCACCTCCCCTCGAGTTAAACAATTGATTTTTACCTTTCTCCAGTTCATCCAGCCGAGTCTGGCAATACCACTTTTAGCTGCAGCCTAGCATAGATCACTGAATCAGATTAGACCAATAGCATCTTGCCCGCTAGCATTACGCTTAAAAGTGACTAAGATTTCCGGTAATTTTCGTATTTAAAACTTGTCTCTTCTCAAGTTAGAAAGTGAATTAAGACCAATGGAAAATGAAACATGGCGATTTTCTAGGCTGATTTGACATGGAACTATACTCTAATTGCGGCGTACTCTCATGGACGCAGCAGCACAATGATATCACGCAGCACCTGCCAGGCAGCAGTGGCACTGGTTAGCGCTTCTTACTTGTAACCAGAGGGTTGCCGGTTCGAACCCCGACCAGTAGGAACGGCTGAAGTGCCCTTGAGCAAGGCACCTAACCGCTCACTGCTCCGCTGTAGGCATCTCAATGTATCGCGATTAGTGTGTGCTTCAGTTCACTGTGTGCTGAGTGTGTATTACTAATTCACAGATTGGGATAAATGCAAAGACCAAATTTCCCTCACAGGATCAAAAGAGTATATATACTATACTATATACTTATACTAGTAGTCTCCATAGGATAACTTCCAGCAACAAGTTTGAGCTGCAGCAGAAAAATTGGTTAGTGACTGGATTATTACGCCTGAATGAGAGTATAGTCATGTCATGTCATGTCACTCTTATGTCGATACTGTCAAGTAAAGTGTAACCTAACATTTTTATTGTTCAATTCATTGTAAATTATATATTACTTTCTTCACCCTTACTTCTACAGTGACTGCTGCTGTTACAACCACTGGCCCTACAGCTGCCCCCGCCGCCTCTACAGCTGCCCCTGCCGCCTCTACAGCTGCCCCTGCCGGCTACTACAGCTGCCCCTGTGGCCTCTACAGCTGCCCCCTCCGCCTCTACAGCTGACCCTGCTGCCTCTACAGCTGCCCCTGCCGCCTCTACAGCTGCCCCTGCCGGCTACTACAGCTGCCCCTGTGGCCTCTACAGCTGCCCCCGCCGCCTCTACAGCTGCCCCTGCCGCCTCTACAGCTGCTCCTGTGGCTACTACAGCTGCCCCCGCGGCCTCTACAGCTGCCCCCGCCGCCTCTACAGCTGCCCCTGTGGCTACTACAGCTGCCCCTGTGTCCACTACAGCTGCCCCTGCCACCTCTACAGCTGCCCCTGTGTCCTCTACAGCTGCCCCTGTGGCCTCTACAGCTGCCCCTGTGGCTACGACAGCTGCCCCTCTGGCCTCTACAGCTGCCCCTCTGGCCTCTACAGCTGCCCCTGTGGCTTCTACAGCTGCCCCTGTGGCTACTACAGCTGCCCCTGTGGCTACGACAGCTGCCCCTGCAGCCTCTACAGCTGCCCCTCTGGCCTCTACAGCTGCCCCTGCGATTTACCAAGCACAATACCCAAGCACATTCAAAAGTACCAGGATCAAGAGTTTTGCGTGAGTATGAGTGGGCTACACTGCAGATAAGTTGGGTTCTGAGTTCATGTCCTTTACTCTGCTGTCTGTGTTACCTCAGGAGCGGCTCAGTTGTTGTTTTCCTCAGAGCTTGTGTTTGACAGACAAAGTTCAGTTCCATCTACCAGTAGTGTGGCATCTGCTTTGGCCAACTCAACTACCCTGGACATAGTGGCAGGCAGCATGAGTGCAAGTAAGTTTTGACACATTATAAAAGTTGAAGTTAACAAATTCATCTAAACTGATATTTTTTTATTGACATTTAACTGATTTTTTTCAACTGATATAGGCCTATTATTAATTTATATTTAAATGAGTTGTACTTACTGTTGTTTTGATTTCAACACCACTTTTCCTCTGAACTAGTTACTTCTTCAACTACGACAACAGCGACTCCTACAACCGCTGCGCAGACCACCTCTGGCTCGTCGGCACAGGCCAGATTTGTGTCCGCTCTTCCTCTGGCTCTTACGCTGCTGCTTGCTCTGCAAACGTTGACCTTCACATGACCTTCACGCTGACCTTCGCTTGTAGCGTCACAGAGAAATCAATTTCCATAGTGAACTTCACAGAAACACCTTTAACCAGCTAGTCCAGCTTAGCTGTGGGGGTTTTCTGACATACAGAATTATTGGCACCTTTGCTAAAGTTGACTAAAGAGAGGAATATAAAATCATCTTTTGGAAGGTGATCTTAATGTGTTAAGTAATAAAAAGAGGAAATATCAAACCTTTAAGGACACCAATTTTCTTTGTGAATGAATAATATATCATAAATAAATAAATGTTCTTCCTTAAAATACAGGGATTGTCAATTTTTTTTTTCTTTTTTTTTTTCCCCCGTCATCTACTTCCTGAAATTTTGGTCAACGATACCCGGGGCACCGAAACACCCGGGCACATGAAATTTGGTGGGTATGTAGCCCCACTAGACTTTTACGGAAAAATTTCGTTTGGTCCCCAGGGGCCACTCCCCCTCCGCGCTGGGCCCCCCGAAACCCAAAAAATGCAGTTTTTCCTAAATAACTACCTGAACCGTGGCACCGAGGATGACAAATTTTTTATGGTATGTTGGTCTCAAGGGCCCACATCAACCTAGCCCATAATCACTCATTTGTGATTTGCACCCCACCAGTAAAAAATTAAAATGCAATATCATTCTGCTTTAATCGCCCCTCTCTTCAGTAAAGACGTTCAGAACTGCACCAAATTTTATGTGTATGATTAACCTGACATTCTCTGGTGGTATGCCAAGTTTCGTAGAATTTCATCCATGGGGGGGGGGGGGTCTAAATAATTAAGTTATGTGTATATTTAGTGACTGTACACTCATTGGCCTGTAGATGGTGGTGGACACACGCACACACACACACAGGCACGTATACCATCAGTATCGGCAATTAGAACGGCCGATACATAATTACAAATTCAGTAGGATTAAAGGAAAACCAAATATTCATCATAATAAAAATTTGGCTGCATTTCCAGTATTGGCGTCACGTAGTCGTTTGTCCACTAGATGGCGCATCGTTGCAGTGAGATGTAATTTTGTTGGAAGTTAATCTAAAGTGGGTTGGAAAGACACTACGCTTCCTACAAGGACAAGACTGTAGGCTACAGTAGTTTACCGCAGAGAACATCTAAGGGTAGGATGATTTCTGCATGACATGTAATTCCCATTTCCTCTTGAAGCCGAAATAAATCTGAGAATGTTTATCGGACATGCTTGTTTTTTACTGCAGGTAGGCTACGTTAATCCTATCAATAGCATCAATAGCAGAACGTAGGTAAAATAATGTTACCGTTAGCATGGTTGAGTGATGGAGGCCAATTTGATTATTGATGTATTTGTAGAAAACCATAAATGCGTTTATAGGCTACCAAGCAAATCGATAACAGCACTAATTGTATCTTTGAACTGTCATCTCATTTCCTTATGACCATAACCTAGGCTACTAACAGGAGCTAAGTGAGTTAGCCACAACACGTTCGCTACGTGATGGTTTTTTAATGGAAAATATATAGGCTACCTGAAAGATAACCTGTCTATGATGCATCCTAAACACCGCTGGGACATTTCTGCTCAAGGTCTCAAAAAGCATCTGAGTCAACGTTCATTCCCAAACACCCATATAGGCTACTTCAATCCTCTATTTTCAAAGGTGATTCAAGTAAGGAAGAGCATGGCTCAAAGTAAACTGAAACTACATAAATTCGTCAAAATGAATAATTTGTGTCAACTCGCCGCAATGTAGATTTATTAACGCACCCGTGATGATCTACATCTCCATTTAAACCAGATGTTTTAGAGCGCACGTTGAGATGTATTCAGGGCAGGGCTGTACCTACACATATTTGTTGCACGTGCTACAAAAATCATTCTTTGCTTTGATTTAGTACCAACGTTACACCTAGTGGGGCAGATAACTGAATTTTTTCATAAGAATCGTTCACAACTGGTAACAAGCGCCAAAATTGGCACAATTGCTGTATGGGTATTGCTCTTTCAATAAAGAACGTTAGCCATCGCAAACCCCCCCCATGCCAGCCTCGGCGGCCATTTTGTTTCCGCCATTACCAAATTATGTGTTTTTCATCATATCTACTAAGCAAAACAGTTAAGCACATAAATGATGAGGTCTACCCCTATGTTTTGATGGTCAATGATGACAAGGATACCATACACAACATCGATGAATGCCTCTGGACTGCAATGGCGGCCATTTTGTTATCTGCTATTACAGAATTATATATGTTTTAGGCCTACATCATATATTTTTCGCCAAACATCAAAAATCAATAATGGTGATGTCTACCCCCATGTTTTGATGGTCAAGGATTACAATGACACTATTTCTAATACCATAAAACTTCCAGATCAATAGGTAAGTCTAATAGTGGGACGTCATGATTCAGAATGGAAATCATACTATTCATAATTATCATAATTATTCATTATTGATTGATTACAATAATGTATTCTTCTTAAGGAATTACATTCATTTTAAATTCATCTTAAATTCATTTTAATTTGAAAAAAGAAAGAAAAATGTATTTGGATGTTGCCTTGTATTCTTGTATTTCTGTTTACATTGGAATGCCAAGAACTAATGTAGCCTAGCAACTGTTTCTAAGTGAGGTAGGCATTTCTCCTTCAGAGGTGATTGTAGCTGATGCTATGAACATTTTATCTGAGGTAAGTTCTATGTATTCTCTTACTTTAAGATAATTATTTATGTTTATGTACAAGGCTTAAGTGTTTTAAAGCATACACTTTAAATGTCAAAAGATGAAATTGAAGGGTGTCATGGCAATTTATTTTTACTTGTCAAATTGGCTTTATCTAGCTTAGCAAGTTAGCTTGTTAGCAAGATAGTGCTAATCTTTGCTCTTAAAATAACCTGAAGGTTGAAATTTGGCACTAGTCAATGCAATGTAATAAAATGAATATGTAACTTATTACCATATAAGTACTATGCAATACATGTTTTATAAACTGTTAATAAGGGGTTATTTTTTAATTACACATTAATTACACAACCCTTCATCATTAATTGTGCCTTTTTGAACTTGGTAACTCTTTATTTTACGGGATCCCTGATACAGTGTATCTACATCATTAAGTACAGTGTAACAGACTGTACTATGTAATATGATTATTCTTTCATTTGTAATCAAATTATTCATTTAAGTAACTATAATTATAATTTAACATTAATTGGTATTTTTTGTATATTGCATGTAGCTTTCGATAGAAGCGGCTTCTAAATATCCATAACCATAATATATGTGTATATCTTTGTAGGCTATATGCAATACAATGTATTATTGCAAAATACAAACATTATTGTGGGTTAGGGGTAAGGTACTGTATTTGTAAACTATATTACATATTAGTACACAGTTTGTTACACTGTACTTAGATGTTAGATGTTAATACATTGTATCAGGGGTCCCGTAAAATAAAAGTGTTATCAACTTCAGATGCACAATGTGTTGTAATGCATTGATTCTCTGTTCTGTCTGTGTTATATACTGCACTGGTTTAAACTATGTGTTTTTCTGTTTCATGTTGTAGACATATGTTGCAGATGTTAAAAAGACCAAAAAGATGGCAAGTTCATCACCAGTACCACCTAAATGGAAAACTGACTGGAGTAAATGTTGTTTGTGCCAAAAGGAGACAGAGGAAGATCTCAAAACCCCACCCACACGTTACTCAATAGAACAGGATGGCTACACTATGATTGCAACCAATGTTCCCATCTTTTATGCCCTAAATGACCTGCCCATCATTCTGGATCCTGCTAGACTGGATGAGGGTAGTGGAATAGAGCAAACTCTTAGACAAAACAAGGCCAAGTACCATCAGAGATGCCGCCTTTTGATGAACAACAGCAAACTTGATCGGTCAAGAAAAAGGAGAGCTGATTCAGAGAGCAGTACGGAAGTAGAAGGCCACACTAAGATGCGCAGAGCTAGTCATGCAGGTCAAAAGTATCGTTGCTTTCTCTGTGAAAAAGAAGCACCAGAAACTGAGCTGAGGGAAGTCATGACAATGCACCTTAATGAAAGACTGAATTAATGTGCTAAAATACTAAATGACAGAAAACTTCTGACAGAACTGAGTGGTGGAGATGCCATTGCACAGGAGCTGAAGTACCATTTCACATGTTTGTCTGAACTGTATAGCAGAGAAAGAACTTATCTCAGATCCATCAAGAGACAGGAGCATGAGCAGACACATGAACAGAATGCTTACCCCCAGGCATTTTCTGAACTGGTCATATATGTAGTGGAGGCCAAATCTAGCTCTGAGGCTGTTTCTGTATACCGACTTGCAGACCTAGTTCATCTGTATCATCAACGGCTAGAACAGTTGGGTGTGGAGAAACCTGTCGTAAATGCCACCAGACTCAAGGACCGACTACTTGCAGAGATACCTGGGTTGGAAGCTCATAAACAGGGAAGAGATATGCTCCTCGCTTTCCAGAGTGATGTTGGACTGGCACTTTCACAAGTCTGTGAGTACAGTGATGCCATTATCCTTGGTAAGGCAGCAAAGATCTTGAGGACCCATATGCTCAACCATAAATCATCATTTGATGGGACTTTCCAAGAAGGGTGTATTGAAGAAGCCATTCCATCCAGTCTCCTTCAGTTTGTAGGTATGATTGAACATGGTGCTGACATCAAAGCAGAGTGCTGGAAATATCGGCACAGCTGGGAGAGGCAGCAGTTAGTAAATATGTGGAAGAAGTAGTAGTGTGTCCATCTATCTTGCGAAAAGGATTGTTCACCACAGCAGCTATGGACAATATAGATCACAATCCCACGGCAACAACAGCTACCACGTCTTTCCATGGAACCAGCATCTCTGTTTTTCAACATCCAACAGATTTTGAGCGAGGGGAAAATCGTGACCAACTGAGGTTTGGAAATAACAAAGTGAAAAGAGTCCCAGAACTACCTGACACCTTCACAAACATCCATCCTGCTTTCTTCACAAAGAAAAATCCCTCTCCTCTGCAAATACAGTTTACGAATCCTTTGGGTACCAGTCTGCTGAGATCACAGATCGCTCTGGAGTATGAATGGCTGGACAAGATCACTATGACTGAAGGACCAGTAGATGTGACTTGGTCTGCCCACCATGCCTCCAAGAAGAGAAGTCCTGCATTTGAAATTAGCATCACATCAATGTTACCTCTGCTTCGGGATCAGGCCCACTCAGTTGCTACAGTAAAACATGTGATGGACAAAATAAAGGACATAGTAGCTTTCCTGAACCGAGGCCAGGTACCTGTTATTGCTGCTGACCAGCCAATCTTTGCAGTAGCCAAACAGGTGCAGTGGCACTGGCCTGAGAAGTACGGTGAAAACTATTTTGTCATCATGTTTGGAGGCCTGCACATTGAGATGGCAGCACTGAAGTCAATTGGGACTTTACTTCAGGAAAGTGGTTGGACAGGAGCTCTGGTGGAAGCAGGGGTTGCATCCTCTGGAACAGCTGAATCTTTTTTGACAGCCTCAAGCATCACTAGAACACGGCAAATGCACCAGGTCACTGCATGCAGTCTGTACAAGCTTTTGAAGGCAGCTTACACTAATTACACCAACGAGACTGTTCAAAAGGACATGCTTGACTTTGAGGCTTGGTGTGAGGATCGCAAACTGCAAAGCCCCCAATTTTAATTCTGGGATTTGGTGTTGTCAATGGAACTTGTAATCCTCCTACTGATACGATCATTCAGGGAAGCCAACTTCAGTCTGTATTTTCAGTCATTGTCAGAGCTGATACCATACTTTTTTGCCAACAACAATGTGAACTATGCACGATGGCTTCCAATCCACCTCAGAGACATGGTCACCCTCAAAGATAAACATCCCTTGCTAGCCCAGGAGTTTCAGAGTGGAAAATTTGTTGTGCACAAATCAAGTCGAGACTTCTCTGGAATGGCTATGTACCAAGCCCATGAACAGGCCAATGCTGTCATCAAGTCAAGTGGGGGAGCCATTGGTGTAACTGAGGATCCATCTGCACTGAGGAGGTGGATGGTAGCTGGTCCTGAGGTCAGCCACTTGGTTTCACAATACAATGCAGGATCCAGTGACAGGGAGGGTACAAAGCACACCAGCCACCATGAGCAGACTGAAAGAGCTCAATTATTGTTCCTTGATAAAGTCAACAAGCTTACACGTGTAATGGGGGATATGGGCTACCCTTTTGAGGAGGAGAGCCAGGACCTGTTTACACTTGATACAAAGGACATTGCAAACCCAGGTGCAGCTGCATTGGTTCATACACACTTGGAGCGAGGCAAAATCTGCTTCCAGGAGTTCATGAAAAGACTCAAAGAAAAAGAACCTAGACTTTATGAGCCCATCAAGAGGAACTGCATGAACTTCTTCCATCAAGAACCACCCTCAGTCAATTCTTCAAAGCAGAAGGTGCTAAAGGAGGACTGTCAGCTTTTCTCAAAGCTTTTTATCTCATGTCAGAGCAGGGAATGTGATCTAAAAGAGTTTTTTAAACATGAGAATCAACCATTCCCAGCTGCATTGAGTGATGGTGGGAAGCTCCACACTGCTCAGAAAGCTCAGCTGACTTCCATACTGGAGTCTCTTGTCAACATCTCTGATGCTGAACCTGAAGTACAAACAGCCATTATTGATGGCTTAGCACTCATCAACAGTTTGCCTCCACGGAGCTCAAAGACGTTTGGTGACTATGCGTTATTTGAGTTTCTCCCAAAGATAAATGCATTTTCTCTTAAATACAAAAGAACAGACATCGTTTTTGATGTATACCAGCAATCAAGCCTAAAAGCAGAGGCCAGGTCAAAGAGAGGACATGGAGCCAGGAGGAAAGTGACCAGCAATGGTAAAGTACCTACAAATTGGCGGAACTTCCTCAGAAATAATGACAACAAAACTGAGCTGTTTCACTTCCTTGCTGTTAAAGTAGTTGAAATATTTACACCAAATGTAGTAATAGTGACCAAAGAGAATCAAGCTCTGAGCAACACGTCCATCAGCCTGGATGAAATTAGTCCATGTACTCATGAGGAGGCTGACACTAGAATCTTTGTCCACGCCATGCATGCAGCAAAACAAGGCAGCAAAACCCTCATGATCCAAGCCAACGATACTGATGTTCTTGTCATAGCAGTCAATGCTCTGCCAGTACTTAAGGAGGCAGGTCTGCAACAACTGTGGGTTGCTTTTGGCCAAGGAGGGAATATAAGGTGGATCCCTGTGCATGACCTCTATCAATGTATTGGATGGGAGAGGAGCAGAGGAATCCTTTTCTTCCATGCCTTTACAGGGTGTGATGTTGTTTCAGCCTTCCGTGGTAAAGGCAAGAAGACCGCTTGGCAAACCTGGAATGTTTGTGATGAGGCTTCTGAAATCTTTAACAAACTCAGCCAGTATCCTATAAGATTAGAAGACAGTGACCTGAAGCCTTTAGAAAAGTTTGTCATTATGATGTATGATAGATCAAGTGAAGTAGCAACAGTTGATGATGCCAGGTTGGACTTGTTTGCTAGAAAGCAGAGGCCATACGAAGCCATTCCCCCTACACAAGCAGCACTACTGCAGCATGTAAAACGTTCAGCTTACCAGGCAGGCTGCATTTGGAGTCAGGCAACAGTATGCCAGCCACAAACAGAGTGTCCTTCTGGGTGGGGATGGACCAAGGATGGTGATAATTGGCAGATCTACTGGACAGAGCTATCCCCGATTGTACAGAGCTGTCAGCAGCTGACCAAATGTGGATGCAAAACGGAATGCAGAGGAAGATGCAAATGCTATCAGTTTGGTCTTACCTGTACAGCTCTATGCAGCTGTAAATGCCTGGACTAGTAACTTTATCCTTAGATGCCTCAGAAAACATAATAGTTCAAACATATATACCATATTTTCTATTACTTCACCATACTTAAAATTAAATATTTTTTCTGGCCCTTTTGGACATGTCAGTTATTTGCACCACTGGGTGAAACGGCATTTTGTTTTAGACTACTGGTATTTAATTTGTGCATTGACAATAAAGCTGAATATCATTTGAACTAGATGACTAAATTTATGCATATGTAGAAGAAGAAATATTCACAAAAATCCATGACATGACCTCTCTTCTTGATAATGGATGGAACTGACATGACCTCTCTTCTTGATTTTTCATATTATTTGCTAGAAAGGGGCATGAAATACTCTAAAATCACACTCATATATATTTTTGTGATGTTCCCAAGGTCTGAAATATAGGATTCATTAATAAAAACATTGAAATATGTCCCATGGCTAAAATTCTGGGGCAAAATAGGTTTCTCCAATGGCAAAAATGGCGGCCATCTTGGAAAATTGCCGCCATTTTGAAAATTCACGTGGCTAACGTTATTTTTCAAATAAATGGCCTCAGAGGGATAAACATACCAATTTTTACGCTTGTTACCAGAATTGAACGATTGTTACAGTTATCTGCCCCACTAACCGGTCAGATACAGTTTTGCCTATGGCTATTCCGTGAGACTGAGGCGCTTTTTGTTTGTTCGAAGTGCGTGTTTAGGGTGTGAGAGGGGAGTCGATGTGATTCCAGCTTGGTAGTTAGTCTATGCGATTAAAAAACACGTGTGTGTGAAGTATCCAAACAATGATAACGCTTTCATTATGGCTGCTTTAGCCACAGACCTTGAGCTACTGTACAGTGGGTTGGGTTCCATTTAGAAGTGTCCACTTCATTCGCCCTTTCCGTGATTCGCCAAGAGGTGGCAGCTTGATACTGTAAGGTGTAAGCCATTGGTTCCAAAGGAGATTTTATTTGGGTCGCTAGCATAGTGACAAGTGTTGTGTAATAGGCCTAGCATAGGGCCTACCTTATATAGCTTATAGTTTGTTAACAGTCACGGTTTTGTCATAACTCCCTCTATGCATTTTTGCATTTAGCTCTGAAACCGGGGGGCGAACACGTCGCAGGGGGGGCGCCAGTGCGTGGATATCTCAATCGCAAAATTAAACAATATTTCTATCGGGCGCATACCATGGACTAGGCTGGGTGAAAGTCAAAAGATTGAGCTTAACCATGGACCTCATAGTTGCAAAATGCAAGGGAACATGAATCAGCATATTATTTGCACAAACAATAACGGACAGCTCTTCAACTTTGCCCGTTAAAATGTGTATGAACAGTCTCGCAACGCATTTCATGAAGGCCCTTTTGGACATTTGCACCACTGGGTGATACGGCATTTTGTTTTAGACTACTGGTATTTAATTTGTGCATTGACAATAAAGCTGAATATCATTTGAACTAGATGACTAAATGTATGCATATGTAGAAGAAGAAATATTCACAAAAATCCATGACATGACCTCTCTTCTTGATAATGGATGGAACTGACATGACCTCTCTTCTTGATAATGGATGGAACTGACAGGGATTGTTTTGTTTAATAATAAATAAATAAATACATTATGCTGCTACCTTCTGCTTTTCCCAAATACAATGTAGCCTACAGGTGTACCTTTCATCAGTCCAGTTGCAATGGATGGACTGTGATGAACTGCCCTACTTGTTTAGAGATTTTAAAGGTTTTATAACAATGCTACATCTTCTTTGGCTATTCTACAATCTATTCACCTTTTCAGCACCAGTAGGCTACTTTCTGTGCAGCCGCACACACACACTCAGGCATGCCAAACAAGCATACACAAAAGTTTCAAGAGTGGGGGATGGAGTAAAAGATGGAGACAAATTGAAGTGTGATTTATTTTTGCGGAACGGATGTACAGGACTGAGCGGCGGTCATATTTTGTACCGCTATGCGGTACATCTAGTTTTTATGCTCATTGAGCTCAATGCAAATCAAACCAGCTAATAGGCTAACTGAAATAAAACCATGCCAATCTCTAGGTATGGTGGAGGGTACGTATGTGATGATGTGGGGCTATTTTAATTCCAAAGGCCAAAGGAACTTTATCAGGATGTATCCTGGATCCATGAAATAACTGGCCTTTAAAAATAAAAATCTGCCTGCCTCTATGGAAATTTACATAGGGGTGCCAATACTTATGACCAGCGGTTTTAAGGAGGAACATTTATTTATTTATGATACATTATTCATTCACAAAGAAAATTGGTGTCCTTAAAGGTTGGATATTTCCTCATTTTTTACTTAAGGCATTAAGATAAATTTCCAAAAGATGATTTTATATTCCTGTTTTTAGTCAACTTTAGCAGAGGTGCCATTCTGGAGGGTACTGTAGACTGTGGTATGTTAAAGAGGTAATGTGGTATTTGTCCTGAACAAGCCATTACATCCACCACCAGACTTCCATTGACTTGTATATATTTGAAACGGCAACTCTTCAGGTATAAGTTGTATTATGAGTGAGTAACCAAGTGAGTTATTTCTTTCTTTCTTATTTATTTCAAATTCTGTGGCAATATCATTTTGGAATGTTTTAACTAAAATGACTTGCCCCTAAGTCAATTTAATTTAATTTAATTTAACACAATTACCCTCCACCTCCTATGCCAGTGTGGGCATAATACATTTTGAGTTTGGCTGTCAAACAACTTATCCCGGTTAAGTAGACTACTATGAACCATTGTTTTGTTAAATGAGTGATTAACATCTTGGGGATGAAAGTTACTGCCCACAACCATTTTACGAATATAAAGGCAAACAGTAATATAAAGATTAACTGACCTTGCAGACCCATTACTTTGTGCTGAACTTAGACTAGTCTAACACTTAGAAGACTATAGGCATAAGCAGGATAAAAAGACTGAAAAAAAAGCTAAAGAGTAAACTGATAATGTGGTGTTGTGGTAAAGGATGAGAAGGCTATTGTTGTGATAATGCTGATGATTCTGTGAGAAATACAATTATATAGGCTATATAATATTTTTGGTATCGCAAGTTTTCTGAAATTGTATTTATAAATATGTAACTGATCCATTATCTACGCTACTGGAATATGCAATAATGTGCATACAACCTTGGCACTATATCAAGTCAGGTTCACAATTCTTTTTGTTTTTCATTTTGGCGACATATGTTATATATTCATATATTCTGGATTTTTGAGAATGTCTTCAAAAACTTGCTGAAAACCCATGTTATGTTCTAGAATTGTATTATTTTCCATATTATATATTAATATATGTATGATGAACAACCTCCTCTATAAAAAAACCCTCCAGTGTATAGGAGTAAAGCTGAAACTTTAGGGTAAACTATTATATCCACCATCATTCTTCCTTTGACTTGCATGAAAGGCGCCTCTTCAGGTAGGCTACCAAGTTATATTATGAGGGAGTGACCAAGTGAGTTATTTCTTAATGAATAACTCTCGAATGTTTTAAACTAAAATGCTTAGCCTACCCCTAAGACAATTATAGACATATAAAGACCTGGGCTAGAAAGCTGCAAAGTTATAGGCCTGCAAAGACAACTGTTTCTAAGCAGTAGCCTATGATAGGTCAAAACGTTTTCCAGAAAAATATGAAAAACAAAAATATTTTGTATCCTGAATTTATCCAGTGTTTCTGTATCAGGTTATCAGCTGTCTGTATACGCAAATTGTCAAATTGTTGCATATTCCCCTCGAATAGCCAGCCCAAATGCACGCCCAGAACATTTCACATTAGGCCTACAACTCACATTACGATGCATCGTATCTTAGTAAAAAGCTAACCTCAATGGACCAAAATCAGGGGGTCTGGCGTATGGACTAGGGGAGGGGTCGAGGGACTGTCACTGTGTGTGTGGGCTAAGCAGATGCGGTTGATCCAAAACATCTGCGGCCGCCAAGTGCGCACATTTCATTCTTGGGGGAAAGGAAGTACGGTGAATATGTAGGCTTAAGCTATTCAATCTTTTAGATTTTTGACTTTAGACTTTAGTTAAGAAGGAGCCTAAGTAAAAGTTAAGGGGTAGCTGGCATTGACTAAATCGGTGACTGAGTCTTGCAGATCGTGTAGCCTATGTTTGTCCTAAGTCCGACGAGTCCAACGTTTGGCAATAGTGGCAAGGAAACAAGCAGTATAGCCTACTGCAGTATAGGCCTGCCTGGAAACCAGAGTAACTTGGCATATGTGAATTGGCTCGAGCAGATCCATCGTGTCTGGACAGTGTATTTTGGACCATAAGAAGGTAAGACATAACATCATTTAATGTTGATCTGTTCAACAGTTTTGCAGATCATATGACGAAATTATGAACCTAAACCAATCCTGAATGCAGTGGTTACACCTAAGGTTTTTTTTTTAACAGGTTTAAAACTGTAGTCCCCAAACTACTGCCCGCACCTTATTTTGGGTGGCCCCTCAAAACATGTCCGTGGTAGCCTATATAGCATCCGGCCCGCCCAGGAGTTGCCCTACGCAGGGACGTGCACAGGGGGGTTGCTCAGGTTGCCCGGACAACTGCCCATATTCCCTTCTTGACTCATGTTGCCCTTCCAATAGGGAAAATAAATAAATAAATCGTACAATGGATGCAGAATTTCACGTAGGACTAGATAAAAAAAAATAACAAAGCCTCATTCACTTCCATTCGGGCACCGAAAGTGAAAGTCAGTAGGGGAAGGGCAAACTCTGTTTACGTGGCTGCAGCGCTGCACGCGACCGGCACCTGAGCTGAGCCTGCATAAGCGGCCCTAGAATTGTCGCGGTTGTCATACGACTCAACATTGTCGGAAAAGGTGAGTTTGTGACAAACGATTCGTCATCAAGTTTTATGAAATTAATTAAAATCTTCATAAAGCCAGGCTGAGTTTGCCACGTTTAGCCTAAATAATCAGACAGATAGCTTGCAGATAAGCAGCCCGTTATCACATAGCCTATATGCTAGGCCTACTATTTTTTGGTAGGCATTAGGCGAACTAAGCTACATGTCTGCTGATAGTTAGTTTCTCACATTTCGTTTTAGCAAGAAGAATGAATGATGGAAGTAATGCATCACATTAATTATTTTATTCAAAATGGTTAAATGCCTAAATCCTATCACTAGTATTTTGGGTAGGCCTATTGTTTGAAGCCAAGATGCCCACTGAAAAGAGTCAGATTCAGGAGAGGCAGCAATCACTGCAGGTTGGCTGCGAAAAAGCCAACCAGCAGGTGAGACAGAGACTTTGCACTGTGATAAAGATGACATGACACTGTGTAGACGAATTGATTAATTAATCAGACTCATATTTTAGCCTAGCATACTAATGGCAATGTTTCATAATTAAATTACATTTAAGATGAGGAGCAGTCATAAGCCTCCAGACTACTGTATGTGAGGAAAATGTGGACCAGGAGGAGGCACAGAGGACAGGAAGGCCTAAGTGATGATCACGAGATGAAATGAGAGGACCATGCTAGAAAATACAGGATTAAAGAGCTGCATGCTAAATAATTGTAATCTAAAAAAACATAGGCTATTTTAAAGGTAATTTCAAAGATCTTGCCTGAGCAGAACATAAATACCACTAGTGGGCATGAAAATAATAATTATAAGTTAAGGTGATTGCTGTATTTCAGTGTTTTACTTCTTTGTGTATATATTTTTAAAAAGACGCTGTTATTCTCAGTCCTGCATATAGCCCGTTTTTTTTTTTTTTTGGGGGGGGGGGTGCCCTTTTTTCAGGGCAGAGCAACTGCCCCTCAAAATTCCTGTGCTCTATGGTGAGTCTAAACAGTACACCTGTAATACCTTTTTTGCCAACTGGTGGTTGTTTTGGCCTTTGCTGACTGCATCAGTGCTCAAAGTATTCTAAAAAAGTATCCATTAATAGTTTTAAAGGCCTAATTTCTATTCAAGTCATATTTCTGGGACTTTCTGGGATAATTATTTCTATTTTTTATTCACTCGTTCAAATGTTAATGCAAAGACAGCAGAGCTCACACAGTTCTCAGTTAGAATGGTGGTCATTTCAGATGTTTTTTTCCAGCATTCATAAAACTCTCATAGTTTCAGAACTTTAAATTGTTTGTAGATATTGCTTGTTCACAACTTGAGCTGTGTATGCAAAGACACAGAGTTCAGAGTTCACAAATTTTTAATAAAATATACTTTTGGGAATGCTATGTCTTTTTATTCGTATTATTCCATTTGAGCTATTTCCATGTTGAGCTATATTTTATATCGATATGGCATGATGGCAATATAAAATAAACACAGCTTACAAAGGTAGGCTATTAGATTGCGATAGCCTATGATTAAATGGAATATCCCAGTAAACAAAATAAAGTCCTGGCAACGTCCCCTAAAGGTCCCCTGGCGAACGTCACCTCCTCGACATTGTGTAGGGTTCCCTTGACGTCCCGCGGACCTGTGTTCGGGAGGTCTAAAAGACGTCCCCGAGACTTTGAGGGGACGTCCTGTAATGGTCACAGCGACGTTTATATTTCCGCGATGGTAAAAAAAAAAAAAACATGAAACGTGATTTTGCGGTATTACATCCTGTAGGCTAGGCTTCATAGGCTGCTAGGAGAGAGGGTGTCGTAACATGAACTCGCATTTATGATTTGCCTGACAATTACACAATCAATTACACTTATCTCATGTTTTCACGTCGACCAGTCATGTATGAAATCATATCCTCCTTATGATTTACACTAATGATGAGTAGACATGGACCTTTATACCGGGCTAGGATGTGCTACTTTCACATCTACGGTGTCTTTTTCTTAATAAACTAATACCACTTTTTAATGGGCATATCCCGTAGCATATTGTTCAAAACATCATCAGAGTAGGCCTAGGCTAGCCTAAGCTAAATTGTTCAAACCATATTGTTTCAAAATAAAAAAAAAATAATAATAGCCTAAAATGCGTAAATGAATCGCAATGCATGCTGGGAAGCAAAACTCAACATGAAATAAAGTACATGAAATATAACTAGAATGCATTGACGTTATATCCACTCTAAGGCGTTTTCTTGGACCTGTGATCAAACTGGGACAGCCTAAGAATAGCCTATGTAAGCCTATCTTCCTGGAACATTGCAGATAAAGAAAAATTTATCGTTTTCTCTAGGCTATGAATGCTCTTTGTAGCCAACTTTAAGATGAAATAAATAGATTCCAGATGTTTCTATTCCATATAATTTTTTATTCATAAACAGTAAGGCTCTGGTAAGGCAGAGATCTTCGATCTGCTCCTCGTCAGAAATCTCACAGGATATATGCACTCTTCTTTGCTGTTTCCACAAGGAGCTGCTGTGACATCGGGGACAGCTATGCTTGACACTTTTAAACGCGAGTATGCGTCAAATAAATTACAATGACATTTATACAAGTCATGAAGAAGCAGTATCCTTAATTCTAGTCTGGACCAAACATAGAAAAGAGGCAGTAGGCATTTTTGAGGAAAAGTTGTTATACAGCATTTTTAGACAGTTCAAAGGGTCCTAAATACAAATCCACCGTATAACTTTTTTTTAGGTCCCCAGTTTCTCTGAATTTTCATTTAAAAATGGATGCCTTGCTCTCAGGCGAGAAAATACTGGTAGATAGGGGGAAAATTTAACTTCTACGTATCACCACAAAACTTTGGCAAGCACATCCAATCATCTGGACTGTTAGAGGCATGGGTTGAAGGTAACCTTTTAGGCTCCAAAACTGCTGAGCAAGTTATGGCAGGAAAGTCTTACAACAGGGCGATGAGAGCCCACTAACTTACTCTTCAGTCCATGTGGAGGATACTTCTTCCTCAACTGCTTACGTTTCTGGAGGACAGAAATCCTGACCTGAAAGAAGAACTGGACAAGACAAAGAATAGCTCTGTAGAAGATATTGTGACATTGCTTTCTACTGAATCACAGAAAGGGATCACAGAGGTTTTTGTTGCAGCTAACACTAATCCAAACTTCAGGTTTTGGTGGGGCTACATGCAGATATACATATTCTTCTTTTATTCATTCATGCACAGAGGGATGCAGGGATGGATTACTGCATGGGCCTGCATGGGACCCCCCCCCCCTCCCACATATACGACAATTAGTGGGGGGCCCTCAATACATCTGGGCCCAGGGGCCCGAAAGTTCATAATCCGCCCATGGAGGGATGGAATCTGGGATCTGCAGCTTTGTGCATTCCAGAAAATGTTGCCCTTTTTCATGCGGTATAACCACATCAATTATGCACGGTGGGGCACTATCTACCTGAATGAAATGCACCAACTTCCTGAACCAGTAAAAACGGAGTTTGATGCCGGAAACTTTGTAGTCAAACGCTCTTTACACCGCTTCAACCAAGTGGACCCTGATCATAGTCAGGAGTGGCTAGAGTGTATTGGAAAGAAAGGCGGAGGCATTGTTGGAATCACAAAGACATCCTCAGCACTCAGTAGGTGGGCTCTGTCTTTCAACCTCCGATCCAGTCTTGCCCATTACACTAAAGTTGCTTTTGGCCAGGGACCAGATGATAACTACATCCATAGTGAAACGACAAAAGGCAGAATGAAACTGGACAATGCAGATGAAGATGCTTTGCTTGCAGTCTTGCAGGGGTTTGGCCTTTTCTCTGCCAACCTGTCCCAGACCCTGCAAAACATTGCAAACAAAGACTTGGCCACGCAGGATATTGAAAGCGAGCTGTTGACAGCATCACAGAAAGGTCAAAGTCGATTAGATACATTTGTTGTTGAGAGGCTGTTGCCATCTGGGGGGGGGGGGGGGGAGAGTCTCGTTCAGGGACAAACTTAAAAAGAACAAGTATTTCATGTTTGCGTCTTTGTTTGAAGTTAAGAAGTCGGATCCAAAAACTGGAAAGGTGAAAACTGTCTAGGCAGACCGAAAACATTCTGCAACGCCTCATTGCTGCATATGATGCAGGGCGCCCAGTCAATCTTGACAGCATTATGATGCATGAACTAGCTTGTTGTGCCCTTGTCTCTGGCAGATGTAAATGGACAGCTTCGTTCAGGTTCAAAGGCAGTGTTTACTAAGATTCTAGCTGCTGGCATTCCATGTCCCAACCACCTTGATGACAGAGACTTTCAGGATGAACCAATGCTCATCATTGATGGTCAATCTCTGGTCATTGCCATTGGAAAGCCACAAGCAGCAAAGAGTTTTGGGGACCTTGCTGATGTTTTTGTGGAATCTGTTCTCAGAAGTGGAGCACAATTCCAGAGAATTGATGTTTTGTTTGATCACTACCACACACATTCTATCAAAAGTGGAACAAGAAAGCGCCGTGGAAGAGGCTTGGTGGCAATCAGAAAACCCATTTACTGCTGCTTGCAAATGCAGAATATCATGTGATACTTGTATGAATCAATAATAAGTAAAAATAACATTTCAGAAAACTGAGTTTTACGGTGATATCTATGTTTTTTTTGTTGCCCCATTCATACGGTGGTGTTTTGAAGTGTCTGAGACGCATATTGTTTCAGTACAAAATATTAAGAACTGGTACCCTAATGAATATGTTATATAGTGGATTTATATTCAGGAAACATTGAACCTTCAAAATATAATGTATAACAACTTTTCCCCTCAAATGACTTCATCCAATGTGTACGTGTCAAATTTGGAATGTGTGCATATTAGCGCATATTTCAGTAGATTAAGCCTCATTTGCATATTTAAAAATTACATTTCAGAAAACTTGTAATACAAAAATTAACAACCTAGGGAGGGGACTAGCGCGTTGTCTAAAAATCGCTATCATACGCCACCTAAACCTGGTCAGAAGTCAAATACGCGAGTTGTTCATATGCTATTTTAAGAGTCATATTGGCAGCTGCACGCACCATCCTTCTATCATTCATGAACGCACACCAGTGCACGTCCATGCAAAGCATTACAAATTGCACGATTACAATGGGAAACATAATTAGAACAAAGATATTACGAAATACTGTGCATCTCATAATGAGTAGTTATTCACCATCATTTGCAAATTGGTTAAAAGTGATTAGGGGAGAGGCGAGAGACATGTATGGAGCACAGCTGAAGACGCACTGTCACGAGATATAAGCAACTCCTCTGCAGAATAAATGTTGTTTTATTCTGTCATTTGAGCAATATTAGGGTAAGTGTTGCTTTTTCCAGCCTATGTTTTCGGTGGTAACCCATTGTCAGTCAACAGTGAAAGTAACTGCATACCAGGCGCGCCTGCAGGTGTACGTCCGTACGCACTGTGCGTACCATCACTCAACAACGAGACAAATTTACCTTGTGTGTGTGTATATTCACACCATATTGGCCTACCATACTTTTCCAACTATGCACAGTATCCCATTAGTTGCATGCCATCAGGCTATTTACAAATTTCTATTAAGTAAAGTTAGTGAACAGTTATCAAAATTAACGCGCACACATGTTTGAGCAGGAGAGAATACGCACGCAGGCACGCATAGGCTACTTGTTTTCTTTTACTCGGCTTTCTATATGGTTATCAGCACACAATGTTGAGCTAATTCACTAACTCAATACTCATCATGGATATCACAAGTTTAAACAATGAAAACAGAAAGAATGGAGGCAGCAAAACTAGAGGAGCTATTCAAGATGGGCAAGAACAAGGTTGGCTAAGCAATTGGCGTGCTTGTCAGAACGACTGCATTACAGCTGTTTAAAGCCAGGCGTTACAGTACGCTATAACACAACTAAAGGTAGCTTTAGGGATGTATAAAGTTGCCCAAATGAATAGGTAACTGTAGACGTTGTTGTTGCATTATTGCATGTGGATGTTGTTATGCTATGTATGCACGAACCTAAAGGAAAAATACTGTCCACGCGTGAACGTTTTTTTTTTTTTTTTTTTTCGGCGGGGGGATGGGTGTGCGTACCATAGCATTAATTCCTGCAGGCGCCCCTGCTGCATACAACTGTCTTGTCGTTGACTGACTCCTTGGTGAAGTTAGTTTCACTTTGCCAATGAGTTCAAATAGACGAGTGCAAATGCGTGAAGGCTATGCTAGGTTTTAGTAAAGCATGGTTTAAGAATGACTATTCTATACGGTCTCGCAAGCAGCCTCCTTCAAATGCGCCTTTGAATGCCAAAATACCGATGCATTTATTTGACATATCGCGCGTTGCGCTGTTAAAGGGAATGACAGATGTCATTCTCATTGGTTTAAAAAGATGTTACGCCCCAAACACACCCATATGACTGATTAAAAGACCTAGGAACACCTTGTTACGCCATGCGCTCCACTTTTGATAGCGAAACCCCTCCCAATGTGAACTGGACATCCTACTAAATTTGAATAGACTTTTGACGAGTGACGATGCACTTTGGAATGTCATGATAGAGCCCTAAGTCTTCCTAGTAGAACTTTCGCTGAAGCTATAATTTCTTCTGCAATGTAGAGCTAGATTGTTTTGCTTTACAAATTAATTAGTTACCTCTGTAAACAGAAGGCAACCCTAAACAAATGCTACGTGGTCTGTTTTTAACATTTCTCTAGTTTTATTGCATCGTATTCTGCTCCAAAAGTCCTCGGTTCAGCCCCAATTCGGCCGTGTGTGTGGTTCTGAAAATGAAACAGATAATAAGTATGTGACTAGGTTAGATAAACCACTGCCTATTTAGAGCATGTTACATGCATCACGTAATGACAGTTATCTGAAGAAATGCACATTGTAAGCTAGAAGCTAAGAACAGCTAACGTTACACCAAGCATCACATCAGCTAACATGAATTTGATAAAAATCCATTCCCTAGTTTGTAACGTTATACATTAACGTTAAACTCAAAATGTATGTGCTACATAATTCACATATCTGCAGTGAACCTACCATGGTTCTACTTTGTTCATAGACGCACAACTTCATAAACTGATATGTTGCCTTAGACTACGGTAGGCTAATGAGCAGCTAAGCTAGAGACGTTAGATAGATAGATACTTTATTCATCCCCAGAGGAAAAATTCCAGAACGTTACGTTATACGTTAACATTTGACAACTTTTCATTCAGTTTCATTCAGTTATTGAAAACTTTATCAGCTACATACACAGCCAAAAATGTTACTTACTGTACTTTCATCGGTGGCCACCAATGGTGCATTTCTTCCGAATGCTGTGTAGTTGATCCTAGCTGACCTCAATGTTGCTACGTAATGACGTATAACGTGAAGTCGCGCATAGATGTGGATGTCTCCATCCTGCTGGCTGTAGCCAGAGCTCTCTCAACTCCGCTGCCATGTGTGTACTTAATAAACAAACGTCCCCTTGATGTCCTCGGTATAACGTTATTGTCGGGTCCTTAGGACGTCTTTGAAATGACCAAATGCAAATGTCATCCGAGGGACCTGACGGTGACGTCCCCAGAAAGTCCTGCACCGGACGTCGCGCAATAACCAAAGGATAACTTGCTCCGGACATCAATAACGTCACCGTAGAGAACATGACGTTCGGGACCAATCGGGGACGTCGTGAATGTCCGCATAAGGTCCGGGGGACGTCCCTATGGTATAAAATTCTCGCCAAAAGTTTTCTGTACCTGTACCAAAGTTTTGTGCTTGTAAGAATATGTTGTGCTCGTAAAAAATATTTGTGTACATGTAAAAATAATTTGTATCTGTAAAAATATTTTGTGCATGCAAAAATGGTTTGTACATCTTCAAATCCGTTTTGTCACTGTGTAGAAAAAATGTTTGTGAATTTGCGAACGATTTTTGCACGCACGGATTTTCCATTTGCAAGTGCGCATCTGTTTTCTACAGACATGAAACAGATCTACGGGTACGAAACGAATTTACAAGTACAAAACTTTTTTACAAATTTTCCCAAAACAGCCAATCACAGCACTGCTTACTGAACGGCCAATCAGCCGATGAGCTCACTTCTTTAATTCTGAAACGCTGGACATCTCTGGGTACATCCATGTAAACACTACAGTCAGAAGAGGTGAAACAAGTATTGGCTGGGCTAAGCTAACGTCAAAGATACTGCTCTTATCAACTGTCTCTGCTAGCGTTACGTGAAAGCACCGCACATATAACATGGGAAATACAAAGGGAGGGAGGGAAGGGAGTCAGCCTAAAGCCACCCTGAACTTTTTTGGTAGCAGTAACTGTTATGTTCTAGCTAGCTTAGGTAACAAGCTAACTTAGCTAACAAGCAAACAGCTCAACTTAACTCTATTCCTTCCCTACTATGAATCTAATATCATTAACTAGAACTAATAAACAGTATAGTTTAAAACGCAAGCACTGGATAGGTAATTAGTAGGTAACAATAGGTAATGGCAGCTAACTGGGCTAGTATTGGCTGGGCTAAGCTAACGTCAAAGATACTATCAACCGTCTCTGCTAACATTACGTGAAAGCACCGCACATTAACGTGGGAAATACAAAAGGGAGGAATGACTAGTCGGAAAACACTAACACAATAACTATACAGAACAATTATATCATTAATAATAATACTAATGATCCGAATTTTATTAGTTCTAGTTAATGATATTAGATTCATAGTAGGGAAGGAATAGAGTTAAGTTGAGCTGTTTGCTTGTTAGCTAAGATAGCTCTTCTTTTTTAAGTGTTTCACCTCTTCTGAACTGTGGTGTTTACATGGATGTACCAAGAGCTGCAGCGTTCAGCGTTTCAGAATTAAAGAAGCGAGCTGATCGGCTGACTGGCCGTTCAGTAAGCAGTGCTGTGATTGGCTGTTTTGGGAAAATTTGTAAAAAAGTTTTGTACTTGTACATTCGTTTCGTACCCGTAGATCTGTTTCATGTCTGTAGAAAACAGATGCGCACTTGCAAATGGAAAATCCGTGCGTGCAAATATCGTTAGCAAATTCACAAAAAAAAATTCTACACAGTGAGAAAACGGATTTGAAGATGTACAAACCATTTTTACGTGCACAAAATATTTTTACAGATACAAATTATTTTTACATGTACACAAATCATTTTTACGAGCACAAAATATTCTTACAAGCACAAAACTTTGGTACAGGTACAGAAAACTTTTGGCGAGAATTTTATACCATACGTCCCGTGTTTGTCGGGATTCAACTAAGGTAGACTGCTGTAATTGTTCACAGCAAGCCATTTAGGCTATATAGGTCTACTCCAAGTCTCTGGCCCTCTCTTACAGCCAGGCATAGACCACTGGCTTGGACTCATAGGTTTGGACCTATAGCCTAAACGATTTTGTAGGCTATTTGTCTTTTGATTTTATTATGGCGGCTAATCACACAATTTTAACGTAGGCCTAGTTTGAAAGAGACAGGATGCCGACTCCACAACTGTCATTTCCCAGCCAGGTCTATGATAGGCTTTTTGTCACTGCATCCAAAAATGTCTCCCTCTGGATAAAGCATTTTACGACCCGTGCTGTGTTGCTCTCACTTTTAAGTGCAATTCCATCTCCCCTATTAAAGTAGCCTACACGATCCACGTCTCCATTGCTTGAATTTATCATTAGCATGGGCAATATTGCAAAATATAGGAAATGCGACATTATTTACGGTTTCTTTATTTACGGTTTCTGTAGGCCTAATTTATTTATCAACACCTCATGCATTCACAGTGCCTCAGTGAGCCTCCTCTGACAGCTTGGGTCATCCTGCGGTCAGAAACGCGAAAAACCTTTTCCATTATCTTCCCAAATCTATCGTGAGACCTGATACTGAAGTTCTTATGCAGCAGTGTCAAAAAACATTCTGGTTGAGATTTATGCTCATCTGGGCGTTGCAGGAGTAGTGGTAAATGTATCGGTGGCACTTGCTGCAACGGTGTCCGAGTGTTCAGAATCTCTCTTCATCGTGCCCACAGAATCAACTTGGCCCACAGAAACAACAGTAGCATAGTTGACACAAGTGTCAGTCCGTGTCGTGTTTCATTTTGAGTAGGCTAAGTGTTCAACATCCAGGGGTGGGCACAAATACATCAAAATGTATTTCCAAATAAAATACCAAATACCCACCTTAAATGTATCAAAATAAGCTACAAAATACAGCAGCCAAAAATGTATCAAAATAAAAGTATTTTTGTATTTTCAAAATAGGCCTACTACAAAATCCTACTTCTTTCTAAAAGCATTTTTTGTCTATCCCATCACTTGTACACTAGCCTACCTGGAAAAACATCTGAAAGCAAGAGACTGCTTCCATAATCAACACATGAGATATGTGTTAAAATCATGTTAGACATCCCAATATAAACCAAGCCTACAGCCTATGTCCGTATATTGGGGGGGACATTTTGGTCATATTTGAATATTGGGGGGGGGGGGGGGGGGGGGGGGCACACGTGCACTAGGCTACGGCCCTGGGTCCAATAAAACAATCATGCACAATGCTTTCCCCTTTTTGCGACCACTGCATTGCAAGAGTTTCGGAGAACTATCCATTTGTATCGTAAATCCCCTGGCTGAGTTGGCTATTATTCAGTCTCACAAAATTGTAGTTTTTAGACTATTTAGGGAGTGGTGCTGTTTCTGAAATAAAACCAGCTGGTCATAAATCCAATCCAATCTCTGGTCATACATTACATCTAAATGCCACCCTTTGAATGAGTAGGATGTAACAACTAGACCTACCAATTATATTTCAATAATAAATCTGGTTAGTACCGAAAGAATAAAGGTGAACCCACATCAGAACACTAATTACACCATCCATAAACATATTTGAATTACGTTGTATGAAGCTTATAACAGTATATAACAGAGAATATAACAGAGTGATGGCTTACTGAAGCATCGGAAGAAAGCAAGTTTGTTCAAGGGGGTTTGTTCAAATAGCCATGAGGGCTAGGGCTTTGGGTTATATACAAAGTAGGACATTTTGAGTCATTTAACTCCTTTACAGCAAATACAGTAGATTATGTGAAGGATAATGTTCTAGGCTACTTTTTGAGTTTTATAGGCTATAACTAAGTTACTGGTTTCATGTTAAAGAACAGATGACATAATGAACTTATATCCATTTTGTAAAACAGGTCATAAAACTAAACAGCCTCCAGGACTTTATTAATTCCACAAAATGGCCAGCGCCACCAGCCCACCTACTCACCTGACGCAAGTTGGACCTGCAGCCTCTGAAGCAGAGAGGGTTGTAATTAATGTTGGTGGCGTGCGACATGAAACTTACAAGAGCACCCTCATGTCCATCCCAGGCACACGCCTTGCCAACCTAGTCTCTGACTCCAGTGCTGACCCACAGAAACATCCGACCTCTGAGTTTTTCTTCGACCGGGACCCGGGAGCGTTCGCCCCCATCTTAAACTACTACCGCACAGGGAAACTGCACTGCGCGGCAGATGTATGCGGTCAGTCGTTTGAAGAGGAGCTTTCCTTCTGGGGAGTCAGTGAGACCGACGTGGAGCAGTGTTGCTGGAAGAACTTCCGACAGCATCGGGATGCAGAGGAGGCGCTGGCTCAGTTTGAGCCGGACGAGGGACCCCCAAACTACAGCACCCTGGTGGGGGGACCGGGGAGGATGCAGACAGCTTGCATGGCAAAGATGTGGGCCCTCTTTGATGATCCCCATTCATCTGTGACGGCCATGGTTCGTCCATTTGCTATTTTTCTGATCATTGCTGTAGTCCATGTACAGTATGTGCTTGATATTTTTGCTTGATAAGTTGCTTTATGTTGACTTGGGTAATTACCAGAGTTGCAGTTGCACAACTCTTCTGGAAATAGTCTCTGCAATTTGTAGGCTACACGATGAAGATAAAAGTGTCTGATTATTTTCTTCAGAGAAAATTTTATTCTTGCTCTGCTGTGCGTTAAGTAACTGCTGCACCCTATTAAAAGGATTATACAATGATGGCCTAGAACAACAATATCCCAAATAATCACAACTAGGGATGTAACGGTATGAAAATTTAACCTCACGGTTATAGTGACCAAAATTATCACGGTTTTCGGTATTATCACGGTATTTCTAAAAGTGTGTTCAATATGTTCAGAAAGCACTGATAGGCCTACACAAGCTGAAATAGTTTCAAAAAGTGTCCTGTTCACTTTTTTCTTCATGTTTGGCTATGTGCTTATAGCTTAACTTACCCTACCATAACTTGGAGTTTGCTATTTCTGTTATTTGGATGCAATGAGTGAGACTGAAGTAAGCGTTTAAAATAAAACTTTAGGCTACTGTATTCTCCTGATAACGTCAGTGGAATGGATTTAATGTGGACACGAACATAAAAAGACGCAGAGTGGCTACATGATACAGTGCACATTTTGTGGTGAAAAAGTTCCGCCTTTTAAAATCAGGTGTAGCCTAATCCGAATCGTAGTTAAAACCATCAATTAGACAACAGAATCAGTAGGGTACCAGTTTTGTTTCATTGTACCAGGCCTACTGTATGTCAAAAGCAGGCTCGGATGAAGCTGGGAAGGATTAAACACACGGTTTCCACACCGCAGTAATCAACCATGATAATCATGATGTTTGAAATGAAAACGGTAATTATTATCGTCAACATTTTTATCGCGGTTTACCATTATACCGGTAATCGTTACATCCCTAATCACAACATTATTTTAATAGGTTATGTCACATGGTTGAAAAAGCATTTACAGGCAGGACTTCAGTGATGTCTTTACATGATGTGCCTAATTAGTTGAAAGAAACACCTTTCTTCACCTCTGGATTACACAGTTATGTAGAACCAGTGGCGGCTGGTGGTTAAAAAAATAACGGAGGAAGGAATGTCTGCTTGATTGGCGTTAGTGGCAAATGTGAGGTTGTGATGGTGTTGGTGGCATATGTGAACAATAGAGTATGTAGGCCGCCTACCCAGACACATTTATAGCAGCAGTATGTACTATGTAGCAGGGGGGGGGGGGGGGGGGGTCTGACCTAAGGAGCTAGGCAAGCATGCAGCAGCCAGAAAAGTTGTGGGTTCAATTCTTGGCTTCAACCATTGTGCATTTGAGCAAGGCACTTAACCCCAAATTCGTCCAGGGACAATGGACTTTGTAATATAATTTAAATATATAAGTCACTTTGGATAATAGTGCTAAATTAATAAATGTAAATGTAAATAAATGTAAATTTAGGTCTGGGAAGTCAGGGAAGATATGTAGGTCTAGTTATGAAATACTGTTTTCCAGATGTGAAAAATTACGGAAAGTCTGGAGGTTTTGATCAGTGTAATATATTGGCAGAAAAGTCTATAATAATAAAAATAGACACTTGTTTTATAAAACCATGTAACTATTTACCATTAAAAATAGACCTTAAATGTGGCTATTTGTAACATGCTATTGTTTTTAAAGCCAAATCGCTATAATTTAAAAACAGGTTGTAATAGCTAAGTGGGAATTTATGAAAGCATAACTTGGATGATTATAACAACGCATAACTATCCAAAAATGTTTTATCACCAAGTGAACTGTCCACATATGTGACAGGTCAGCAGTAGGCTATGGCTGATTGTTTTCTGTGCTAACGTTACCAGTTAGCCATTAGTAGCCTATTTGTCTGACTATGTAGCATTCAGTAGCCTACACTAGCCTTACCGTCTTGTTTTGGAATATGAATTTTTGGAGCTGGTCTTCCTGCTTTGATAAACATTCATCATACATCAGTGTATTCACAGTGTATTTGAATGTATAAAAGATTTGAGATTGTCCTCTGATTCCATTGTACTGTTTATTTCACGAGCAAAAAACAAGCTTTCCGTTCAACATAAGATTCGTAGACTGCAGATAACGTTCTTGAACCGTTGCCGCTAAAAACAGCACCCCCTATCGCAATTGAAAATTACTGTACGGAGGAGCTTCCTCCCTTGGCCATTGAAAACGACGTGATTCACGAGCCGCTGGGGCCCGAGGCGTTTATAATGGACTTCAATGAGGGGCTTGAGGAGGAAGCTCCTCCATACAGTAATTTTCAATAGCGATAGGGGGTGCTGTTGGCATTTTGACCTAGGGGAACGATTCTGTTCATTCAAAGTGTTAAAAATAGTAATATTAACAGTAATTTATCAGATTAGTAATTCACTTTATATATTTTTTATTTTTCTCTGAAATGTTAGGGAGGGTGTTCCTCCCTTTCCTCAATGAAGGAGCCTCCTCTGTGTAGAACCAGAGGCCTAATTGCTCCCCCTCTTGTTTTGGTGTGCTATTTGAGCTCTTCTTCTTGGGATATGACATTTCAGATTACCGTATGTACAGATTTTGCAGGATTTGGGAGAACCACTAGAAAATGAATGAAAGAAGAACTGTACATTATACTGAATGCTTTTAATACCTGTGACAAACTAGGTATGCCAGAGTTATTTTTTATGGCAATTGTTTGCATTTTCACAACCTGCACAGAAATCCTTTTTTCTGATGTTTATCGTTGTAGTTTGTGCTAGATGTTGTGTGTTTGCTCTTTCCATTGACAGATCATTGGCATCCTCTCATTGCTCTTCATCCTGGTGTCCACAATTGCTTTCAGCCTTGGGACCCATCCGGAGTTCCCAGAAGTCTTGGGGCCAATGTTCTCAAACGTTGAATATGAATACAGTGAGGGAGAGTATGAGGTCAGCAATTACCAAACAAATTCTATAATGATAGTGGAGATCGTCTGCAATATCTGGTTCACCGTTGAGTTCTTGATTCGTGTCATCAGCTGCCCAAACAAGCTTAAGTTCGTCCTGAACGTCCTGAACATCATTGACTTTGTGGCCATCCTGCCCTTCTTCATGGAGGTGAGTTGGCGCGGGACGATGTCCGGGACCACGTTGTTCTTCCTGGGATGTCTTCGTGCAGCTCGCTGCATCCGACTCGTGCGGATCTTCAAGATGGCACGGTGCGTGACGGCAGTTCGGGCGCTGGGACATGCGCTGCGGGCCAGCATCTGCGACCTCTGCCTCCTGGGCATCGCCCTGTTTGTGGCCCTCCTTGTGTTCTCCATCCTGATGTACTGTGCTGAGCACATCACCAACGACCCCACAAATTTCAAAACTGTACCCTTGGCTCTCTGGTGGGCGGTGGTTACCATGACGACCGTGGGGTACGGAGACATGTATCCAGAATCGTGGCCTGCTATGGTGATTGCCAGTCTGTGCGCCATGACAGGAGTCCTCTTCATCACCATGCCCATCCCTATCCTCGTCAACAAGTTTGCCAAGTACTACGCTCTGATAGAGGCCAAGCAGAGACGACGGACCAAGAGGAGGAGGGGTGATGAGCAGTCACCGGGGGCCAGTACCCCTGTCTGGAGGGGCGTGGAGAACCTCCACAGCAGGGTCAACCAGTCAGAGGAGGACACCAAGAGCAGCAGTGCAGGTTAGTAGGTGTTGAACTACCAAACAATCCTCAGGAACTTCATTAGAGGATGAGGTCTTTTTAACACATCTGAATTAAGAATAATGAAATTCACACAAATAAAGGGTTGGAAGTAAGTTTATTCTGATCTATTCAATCCAGCACCTACAGTTTGTAAAGTTCTTCCAAGAGGGTGTTTACTGATGATAAGTAGGCTATATTTGTATTTTGTCAAAAGATTTATAGATTAAATATTCATATCACTATGACAATCCTGGTTGTTCTCATTTTAAAACTAAAATGAAGCCAGTATTCTTTTTTCATAGTATAGATCTTATATTTGTACACTTTCTGTATGTTTCATTTCTCTAAATCTTCTGCATGTTTTTTTTTTTTCTTTTCCGTTTCTCTCTCTCTCTTTAGGGGCAGTTTGAACGAGGAGGCCATACACTGATGGACAAGGTTGGCTCGCATCCCGTACTGTAGAGCACAGATAATGTTGAATGGTCAACAACCCAAACCATGTGTTTGAAGATCACTCCCACCTTTACAAAAATTCACTACTGTTTCCTATGTCTTTATACAGTAAACATGGTTGTACAATGGCAAATCATTGTGCTTATGATTACTATGCTCCTAACCATGGTACTACTACTCTCCATAGCACTTGTTAGTAGCCGTGGCACTACATGGTTTACCTATAGCACTTCATAACTGTGGTACTACTACAGTTTTAAAGTGTAGTTTAGGAGTAATTTGAACCTTTTTCACAATGACAACGGGTCAAACACCCCTCGAGAGCTAGATTACGCTGTTCAAAGGAGTACCGAATTTGACCGGCATTTGCACTTACAGCCCAAATGGCTAACAGTGCAAGTACTAGGGGCCCATTTGCTAAACCACCATTCCAAACCGCCATTTTTTAAGCACTACTAATGCTCAAAATAGCACTTCACTTTTGCAGTAGTATGAATAGGGTCCCTACACATAAAACAAAGCATCAAGAACTTAGTAAGTGTACCGGGAGCTTCAAATTACTCTGGAAATATGCTTTAACGTGGCACTTTACGGTAAATATGTTAGCATTATACTGTATGGTAACTATGTTACCATGGTTTTGTATTGATGATGACAATTGATGATGCTAATTGGGTGTGAGGAACCATGGTTTTTGCATAGGCCAATTTACCATGGTATTATCTCGGTTTACTATGATCCAAACAGAAAGCTCTTTGGTCATCCATTAGTCAATCGATTAGTAGATAATTAAAAAAAAAAAGAGGTCTCAAACAAATCCACTTCGATAAGAAGGAAGGAAAACCGGCTCAGTGGAAGTCTCACAGCTGAAACATTTAATAAGAGATTACCTCCAGATTTAGGAGGCTCAACACATGAGATGGTTTAGTGTTGTTGATAGATTAATGAAGTCACAGACAACAGAAAGAGTTATCAGCCTCAAGAGTAAAGAGAAACTAATAAAAAAGTAGTAGTGTGTTTTATGTTGACAGATATAGCATTGCTGATCACAAACCTGAGGAGACCATTTCTTCAAAACAACAGCGAACGCCAATAAAAACAAAAACAAATTCACTCACAGCTGTAATATAGGTGTACTATATAAACAAATATCTGAAATGCATCCCATTCCAAGTGCTGGAGTCTAAAAGGTCATAGTTTAACAGACTACATTTACTCTGAAAATGAGCTAACAAGCCGGACAATGTCACTTTACACCCATGTTTATTATCCGACCACGTAATGTTATCCAAACTAAAATGTTTAACATTTCGGTAATACTTTACTTAACAGTATCGACATAAGAGTGACATGACACTTTCATGACACATTAACCCTAACCTTAATCTTAACCTTTAACCCTAACCCTAACCCTAACTCATACCCTAACCCTAATCCTAACCCTAACTTAAGTTGAATGACACTTAATAACAGAAGCGTTATGTCATAAACGTTTATGACTTGTTTATGACACGTTCATGACAGTGTCATGTCACTCTTATGTCAACACTGTCAAGTAAAGTGTAACCAACATTTCTTATACCCGAGGTTTATAACATTAATTTTATTTTATTTTTCTCCTCCATTTTCTGCACATTATACTGGCAGTTTTATTTCTCACTGACCTGCAGTCCGTGTGGCCGACTCAAAATATACGTATTTACAGTCATGCGTTTTAGAACCAATTATATCTAACCAATAGTACAGATATAAAAAAATCTCATCTCAGATCTTAACCTACATTAACATCTTATTTGTTTATATTGATTTCATTGAGTAACAACACTTTCATGAATGACTTTAAACTTCATGATTGATTTTAAACTGTTTGCAACATTGTATTATCTGTAAGTGTTCAGATAGCAGTTGGATTCAGAATGAATCAGACATCTTCATATCTCATGTCAAGGTCAGACGCTATCTCTGGTATCAGTGCTTTTAAATACATGTTTTAGTACTATTTTAATACTAAATCCACTCATGACATTGCATGTAATGAAAAATAAAGATAATACATCAACAAATGTTTTCAGTATTTATTTGTAAACGGATTTCATTATCACTATACATAACACAAACAGCCCTTTTTGTTTACGACTAGTTGCCCCTAGAACTCTGACAAAACCACTGAAAAGACAGGGAGAGGAATTGAAATGGTCATCATAGGCTATCACAGCACGCAGAAGTGCAATCAACTCAGTTACAAAATGTATAAACATCCGCTGAAATGGTCCGTGTAATGCTTATCAGTACTAAACACAAACAGACATTTGGAAAAACAGAAAAATGGATTCAAATATCCAATTTTTTGTTTTCCGTCTTGACAAATTAAAAAAATGGATCTTTTAACTGTTTTTGCAATTTTCTGTTTTTATTCAGAGGATCAGGAATTATAATATTCTCTCCCTTGTTCCAGTTACCAATGATTGGTTGGCTAGGTATAATGGGTGTGTCTGGACCACTTGAGGCTGCCGCAGACGCGACAAGTTGATTTGTCCATTCCCTTCCTATGGGCTATGCTATGAATCTCGATTAGTGGCAAGGCATGTTGCGCTCTAAGCCAGGGTATGCTGTGACTCGAAAGTGGCTCTGTTTCAGCGTCACTTGTATCACCATGGTGTCTTATGCTGCCAACCAAACCTGGTCGGGAGCAGGTTATGTGCTCACGTGTAAGATTCTGTCATATCGTATATCTTACAGGTGAAGCTTCGCCTCTTCAAACGCCAGACGCTTTAACAATGTTGTGTGTGCAAATATGCCACTATGGACGTGCATACCATGCAACATCTGATGACAGTCGATTTATTTGATGTTATAGGCTAGACACTATGACCGCAGTCTAGATTACGCTATCTCTCATAAATGCGGAAGTAATCGTTTAGGCGGTCTTGTGCATCTCCACGTTTCACGATTGGCCAACATCATCCCAACACGAGAACGCGCACAGATCCGAGCTGGAAGCCTAGTTTTACAAATATATCACATAACTGCTATAGTATAAATATATAGTATAGTCTTGAATTTCCCCTGGGGATCAATAAAGTATCTATCTATCTATCTATCTATCTATCTATCTAGTAGGCCCTAGTATCACTTAACTTATACCCCGAGTTAAGGCTTTGTGTAACTTCGATATGTCTAGATGGCCTAGATATGTCTAACGTGCTTCGTAGTAGGCCTATACCCTAGTCTTGCATAATCAAGCCTGTGTATGTTGCGCTCCGTGCAAAACTTGTAATGACGAGATGTTTGCCCCCCTGTTCAGTCCAAAGTTCGTCTGTAAGAAGTTTTGTACTTGCCCGCAAGTATAACCTAAATTCTCAAGAAGATTGCGAATTATATTCTGTGCATGTGTGTGTGTGAGGGTGTGTGTATGTGTGTTTATGTGTTTGTGTTCTTGTGCGTGCATGTGTGTGCATGTATGTGTGTGTGTGCATAGTGTGCTATTCAACTACTTTACCAATAACCTAGCCCATCTGTTACAATAATGCATACAGAACTGGTTCCTTCCTTCAAAATACTGTAGGGGACTAGTGAATCACCATCATTTAACAATGTTAACAAACATCAAATATATATAGGGGCCACCGGAGGGATTTTCAGTGCTTCAGTCAAAAGTTGCATGACCCTCCCTTGCCTGCATGAAAATTTTCAATGACCCTCCAAAATAATTTCTAAAAAAGACATGACCCTTCCCAGCCGTTTGTCGGTGTCTTCCGCCCGCACCTCTTTGCGCTATGAAAACACACTGACAAAAATGAACATTTGTAAATCAACCTCTGCTTTCACATCACACTCCACCAAGATGGTGGCCATTTCAGTAGATTTACTCACTAACATTGTTGTGAAAACACAATAAGCATGGAAACTAAATGCACACTTCCTGCATAACTGCATTAGCCTACTTGAAATTAGTTACTCCTCTAGTAAATAGTATTCACATGAAATAAAACAATAAAACATTGAGACCATTCAACAAAGCACACTGGGTAATAACAAATTCAACACATGAACTGGTTGCTATGGTCTCTTGGCTTCCTCAGTCATTTGCACAATTTCACAAATAATCACAGGGGCCGAAAAACATGCCAACGTTTTCCGGGTTTATCACGTATTTTAACTTTTCCCCCGCTGTCTTGCCGTTTTAATATTTTCCCGTAGAATATCCCATATTAATTCTCTCATAACATTAGTCCTGTCATCTGACCTGTCTCTATGTTGTCCTGTTGTCCCTTGCCCTTCCAGTGAAACAGATGTCTTCAAATCATCGTTTTGCTTGCTTGAATGCGAACTTAGAGTGATGTTAACCTATTTAAGTTAACAGCGTGGTTGTCGTGAGAGCACGATTCATTGGCGCTTGCAGTGTTCGGCCGTATGTGTATGTGCGCACCTGCCTACCATCAGGCTACTCAGCTACGGGTAGACAAAGAATTTCCCCTGTTTGTATATTCACTCCAAGTTGGCCTACCATAACTTACCAACTCTACACTGCAGACCATAAACTGTCTATTTATACGAAATAACCAAATTTGTTCAACTTTATGAAGCAGAATTACGCACTGCTACTTGCACATTTTTGTTTGCGCAGGAGAGAGAATGACATCGATTAACAAATTGCACTTGTTGCTGGTTACCAATAAATACTATATATTTTTTTGCAAACAACAAAAACAGAAAGGATGGAGACAGCAAAGCTAGAGATCAAGGTCAATTGGTAGAAATGCTTCTCAAAACGTTAGGAGTTGGATGTGTGGATGAATGAAGCACAAGTATTCTTTACTATGTTAAGCATGCACAGATTGCACACTGTTTAAAGTTAGGCTACACGGTAAACTAAAAGTAAACCAAAGGTAAATTTAGCCTTTTTAAGGGCTGTATAAAGTTGACCAAATAAGTATAGGCTGTTAGATGTGAATAAAGTAGGCTACTGTTGCTCCAACCCTTCCAACGTTAATGGGGACGAATGTTAACCCGAATGTTTCCCGTATTTTGGGTGAGAACCCCGGGAAATCTCCCTTATTTTCAATGTTCAATTTTGACAGTTATGGAACGAAAGAGAACGTTATATGGTGACAGAAATCAACAATCAAACAAGCCACTTTGAGCTATGACGTGGTTCAGCGACCAACTACCAGCAACCAATCGAATAGAATAAAGTAAGATAGAACATGATCGAACGTAAAATGCTGTCACGTCAGAGCGGCCATAGCGTCCAAAGCTTCCCTGTACTTTTTTGACAAGCATCCTTGACAGGGCGACCAGAGCTTCTTTGTCGGCGGCGGTGTGTACGTACAGTTACAGTTATAGCCCTTTTCTTGACACTGAAAGTGCTTTACAGGAGAGGTGGAATCTCACTAAGCACTACCAATGTGTAGCACCCATCTAAGTGATGCACAACAGGCATTATGTGCCAGAATGTTCACCACACACTAGTTTCAGGTAGAGAGTGAATGAGTGAATGAACCAATTACACACTGGGAGGATGATTACAAGGCCAAATTGAATGAACCAGGTTGGGAATGTAGCCAGCAAATCAGGGAACCACCTACTCTTTGCGATAAGTTCCATGGGATCTTTAACAACCATGGTGAGTCAGGACCTCAATTTAACATTCATGCAAAGGAAAACATCTCCTGCAGTACAGTGTCCCGGTCACTGCAATAGGGCATTGGGATTGATATTTGTTTGGTGGCTTTTGGCCACAGGGAAGAGTGCCACCCACTGGCCAGCCACCAACACCACTTCCAGCAGGAACCTACTCTTCCAAGGAGGTCTCTTATCCAAGTACTAACTAAGCCTGCTTAGCTTCAGTAATTCAGCAAAGTCAGGGTATCTGCTGGTCTGGCTGCCGGCTAAAAACAAAAGGTGAAAGGCATATATGATTCTAACTGTCTCACTGAATTGCATTATGCACACTCAATTCTCACTGGTATCTAGTACCAGTACCAAGTACCAAAACATAATTAGTTCATAGATTTCACATGTAAAATACATTTTATACAACCCCACCCCCATCTTGCCTGTTCATAATTCTGAGAAATTCTTGAATTGTGTGCATGTGTGCGTGTACGTGTTTATGCTTGTGTGTGTGTGTGTGTGTGTGCGTGCATGCATGTGCTTGTGTGTATGCCTGTGTGTGCGCCTGTGTGTGCGCATGTGCATGCATGCGTACATATGTCTACTGTGTGTGTATGTGTCATACGTATGATTACTGTGAATGTATGTGTGTGGGTGTGTATCTGTTTATGCACATGTGTGCATATTGAATGGGTTAACATGGCCCCTGAAGGCAAACATACGCAAAAATTGGTCATCCTAGGCCCTACGGTTCTCAAGATATTCACAGAAAACTCTGTTGGTGTACAGTCACTAAATGTACATATAAATTAATTTATAGTATGGCCCCCCATAAATTAAGTCCACGAAACTTGGCATGCATTCAGAGGGTGTCATAATGATCCTACACTTTCAATTTTGTGCAGTTTTGACCATGTCAGCCAGAGATATTGTGATTACAACACCTAATTTTTGCTTTTTAATTTTTAACTAGGTGGCGCTATACATGAAATGAATGGTTAAGGGATGCATTGACATGGCCCTTTAAGACCAACATACAAAAAAAAGGTGGTCCTCCTAGCCCTACGGTTCTCGAGATATTCACAGAAAACTGTGTTCGGCCACCTACAGGCCACTTGGTGTACAGTAACATAAATTAATTTATTGTATGGCCCCCCATCAACGGAATTCCAAAAAACTTGGCATGCATTCAGAGGGTGTCATAATGATCCTACACTTCCAATTTCGTGCAGTTTTGACCATGTAAGGTCAGAGATACCTGCGATTACAACATCTCATTTTTGCTTTTTCATTTTTAACTAGGTGGCGCTATACATGAAATGGGTGTTATGGGATGGGTTGACATGGCCCCTTAAGACCAACATACAAAAAAGGTGGACCTCCTAGGTCCTACAATTCTCGAGATATTCACAAAAAACTGTGTTCGCCCTAGCATCCTTGAGGGAGGCTCCAGTCCGGCGGCGGGGCGATGAATCAAAACGAAAAACAATGGTTCCATGCTATCCTTGTGGGGCTACATGCCCACCAAGTTTCGTGCACCCCGGTCATTCAGTATCCCGGGAATCCTTGATGGAAAATCTGACTAAACCTATATGAAGTATATATTAAGTATATATACTTTTTTGATCCCGTGAGGGAAATTTGGTCTCTGCATTTATCCCAATCCGTGAATTATTGAAACACACTCAGCACACAGTGAACACTCAGTGAGGTGAAGCACACACTAATCCCGGCGCAGTGAGCTGCCTGCAACAACAGCGGCGCTCGGGGAGCAGTGAGGGGTTAGGTGCCTTGCTCAAGGGCACTTCAGCCGTGCCTACTGGTCGGAGTTCGAACCGGCAACCCTCCGGTTACAAGTCCGAAGCGCTAACCAGTAGGCCACGGCTGCCCCAAAATATATGACCGCTGCTTCGCTGTGCGGCGGTCATAATAATACAATACAGTGCACTGTTCTATTTATACAGATAGAGCCGCCATGTGTCTGGACATAGTAACCTACTGTGTGCTCTGCATCCGGTTACATAATGAATGGTCTGAAGACCTTACTGGACATGCAGCAGTCAATGGACCAGACTTAGATAAAGGACACATGCACAGGAATGTAGTAAACAGCCCCAAGCTTTGGTACTAAAGAGAGTATAGAGCCCGAGGTCAGAGGTCAGCTTAGTAGACTGCGGCTTTGTTCCACACGGTCACTGCTCTTCTTCTGTCAAATTTAGCAAGACAAATTTGCAGCCAAATATTCTTGTTTTCTTGATAATGTGTCTTAAAATAAGTCAAACTCGTACAGGTATTAAATTAAGTCAGATGATTTTACAAGAAATAAAAACAATACCAACTAGATTGTTTTCTTTCTAACCCTAGGTTAATATCACTTGGTATGTCAGGTTTTGCAATGCAGGCAGTAGTAACCAGTGATACATCAGTGGGGCATTTTGCTGTAACATCTGCATCTATAAATGTTACACTGCCATCTTCTGCATTGGGATGGCATGATTTTTTGTCCACTAGAGGGGGGTATAAGACAACATTATGCATTGAAAGGTATAGACAATTTGCTATCTTTGAGTTGGCCTAGCCTATCTAACTAGTATGGTGTTATCTTCAAATTCAAATGTATTGTAACAATTGATGAGAGACTCACAGTTGTCCAATCAAAGGTTTATTTAGCAGAAGCGGGGATCACACATACACTCAAACACCATTGCAAAGGAAACACAAGGGAAGTCACTAAAACAAGCACAATACACGAACAGGGTAGTCACATACTGTACAACACACGGGGTAAACACATGAGGGTCAACCCAAAGAAAGACTACACATGCTAACACATACATGACAAGGAGAATGCAATAAACTGACATTACACAATCTAACATTCACACACATTGCATTGTGGGAGCCGTAGCACACAGTCTCCTACGCCAACGCTACAGTATTAAACACACATGTTTTCCCCCATAGACATTATTCTTAAATATACACAACCTAGTTTCCAGCCGTATGATGTTGGAGTTCCAGGTGTTGTGCAAGGAAGCGAATGCCTGGCTGGCCTTGGACCAAGGGCGTAGGTTTTGGTCTGAGCTTTGGTGGGCGAGTGTGTCGGTATAGGCTAAGTTATCAGGGATGTCTACCAATACATAACCTAGAAAAGGCCAATGTAAAACATTTTAATATTCCCTTTGCCCTTCAGCATGCACATGTTGCCCCTTTTTGTGCTTTGTAGATCAGCTGTGCCAAGCAAAGAAGAAAATAAATAGTCAAAGCTTTTTCATTATGCAGAGTCGAAGTAGGCAAAATAACTAGCCACACAAACTGGCAACTAGGCTAGTGATCAGGCTTTCAAATGCAGATTCTACAGTGAAAAATAGTGTTAACTGTTAGGATATTACCCAGGATATTGTCACAGCTAAACCTAGCTTCTGTAATCTTTCAACCAAGTTAGGAGTCATGTTGAATAGAGGTGTGCATATAGCACAGAATAGAAGTCACCATGCCACTGACTGTTAATTGGCTACCAACCTTGCAGTCGCAATAAACAATGGATCTGAGACATTTTCCTGCTCCTATATTCTGTTTATGTAGGCTAATGTATTTGTGAATGTAGCCTGCACAATGCAAAGGAATGAATGAAAATGAATGAAAATGAAATAAACTATGGTGCCAAACTATGGGTATTTCCATAAATGAACATTGTGAGACACTTATCTTTTCTATGATCTCATCCCAGGAAGATTTTCTTTGACTTGTTAGTTTTTTGAACATTTATTTTATTTAATGACATAGCAAATATGATTAATTGAATCCACATATCCTTGCATTATGCGAAACTATTTTCCACTGGCCCAAAACCGTGAGACTGAAAGCTAATGACGTTCACATTCTTCTTCTTAAAGTGACAGGCACTCAATTAGACGTACACACCATAAATGTGATGATATTACAGTAAAGACAAGTGTCTAATAATTTAAATATCAACAAGATGTATTCCAATTACCAAATATGTTTAGCTATTAGTAATTATGCAGATCATAAAATACTATAAATAATTAACAAAATAGGCCTAAAGTTTATAAGAATTCCAAAATATGAAATAGAAACCCATGACAACCATCACTTTGTGTGTGTGTGTGTGTGTGTGTGTGTGTGTGTCAGGTTGTGTGTGTGTGTGGAGGGTCAATCAAATTCTATGATTGCCACTGATGTGAATGATCACACAATATTCAATATTACTGATGGCGTCAAGGTGCTGGGGGCCCCCAAATCAAATAAAAATTTTAAAAATCACAAAAGTATCGAAATCGACATTCTTTACTTGGATTGGTATTGAAACAATCATTTTGGTATCGTGTCAACAGGAGTTGGGGATGTGTCCCCACCAAAGCTAAGACCAAACCTACGCCCTTGGTTTGTGCACATTGTGCGGTTTACCTGAGCCTATTATATCAGTCTGCGGCACTCTCACGTCCTTTGTTTACAGGTCTAGCCTCGCCCGCCACTTGTTGCCTTCATATTTTCCCTTTCAAATGTGTGATATCCATTCTCAAGCCTTGCTTTAGTTAATTAGCAAGCTACTACCAGACGCCAAAAATCTGACTCTCTCGTTCGCTTAAATAGACTTCTTTCTATTCAACATAGTTGGGGAGATTAGCTGCAGTTGTAACAAAAGGACATTTTGAAAGAGACCTGCTGCGTCTATTTTCATAAGCAGCGTCATGAACCGCACTCAAAGGTGTATGGCTACAATTAGGTTTTTTGTTTAGCTTCAAATAGGCTTTGTCTGTCTACTTTTGAAATTATATGCGGGGCTGAAACCGTGGCAACTGCGTGTTTGGTCCTATTTAGCTGTCTGTAGCCAGTGGCGCCTGCAGGCATATGGCCGTACGCGCTGTGCGTACCATCAGGCTACTCAGCTACGAGTAAAGAAAGAATCTCCCCTGTGTATATATTCACTCAAAGTTGGCCTACCATAACTTACCAGCTGTGCACTGTAGCCCTTAAGCTGCACGACAGTAGGCTATTCATATTGTTCTGTAAAATAACCACATGCATTTGTTCAACTTTATGAAGCAAAATTACGCACTAGGCTTTTTTGGAACGCACACAGAATGACAGCGCACGCGATTAGGAGGTCGGGGTTCGTTATCTGGCCACTTCACTTTGAAATTCTTTCCGGCGCGCCTGATTCTGGTCAGAGTGCGAATTACCCCACCATAATTGGGGGGTACTGCTCCTTCACTTCTTTTAAGACCATCATGGTCCACTACCATATCTATCCCCACCGTGATCGCCAAGTGCAACATGTGTTGTGCAACACACATACAAGGTCTAAACATGCGACACACTGATAATCAGTAGGCTACAGAATATCTCATCGTTCTTATATATCCTGTCGTCTCCCTGCGGCCTGCTCACGGCATTCATTCTGTGTCTCTCCTGTCTGCTGAGCACTCCTTTCCGTAACACATATGAACAGTGTATAAAACCTAACTGCACCTACACTTTTAATGTAATTGTTGTAGATCTTAATTTTAATATTTCCTGCTTACTCTTTTAGCACCAAAAAAGTGCCTGATGTCTGTGTGCCCTTTTTTTTTCCTCATAGTGTCTCTTTAAATAAAATAAAATCCTAGTTTCATTGAGATAGTATCAAGGTTCTCAGATGAAACGACATCAAACTAAAAATATAAAATAATAGAATTTAAAAACAATACCAACCAATTAAAAACAAATTCAAATACTAGCACATACTATTTAGCCAGCTACTTGGGTCTTTTTATGTTTCCACAGGTTTCACTGATGTTATGTAGGCTTAGCAAACTATCTCAGTTGCTTCTAGCGCCACAGTGGTTAAAAATGGTACGGTCCACAATAGGGGTGTCTGAAATAGCTTTACATTAAAATGTTCCTACAGTGAAAATAGGAGTTGACTTGTATTATAACTGTAATTATATTTTTTCACAATATCAGAAAAATTATCTGACCCCCTCCAAAACTGATATTTCTGTCTCTCTGTAATCCGAACTATGATTCTGGTGCTACATTATGGATAGTCACAAGTTATGTAGATTGGCTGATCCTCCTTGAAAGAAATGACCAGTTCCTCCATCAATCCACACAGACAACATGCTTTTGTGTCTGTGTATTCCTCTGGCGATGCCTGTCACTGTTATTCTGTTTAACTACCTGTTGAGAGATTTAAATATTTAAAATATTTCAGGAATTTAACACAATTACCCTCCGCCTCCTATGCCACATCCATACAGATCATAGACTCCACTACCTGACAGTGGCGGCATTTATTAGCGTACAGTGCTGCCTAAGGGCATAGTCCATTTTGAGTTTGGTATCCCGGTAATAGACTACTATAGTAGGCCTACTGAACCATTGTTTTGTTAAATTAATGATTAACATCTTGGGGATGAAAGTTACTGACCACAAACATTTTATGGATTGAAAAATACAAAGATTGACTGACCTTGCTGACCCATACTTTGTGCTAAATTTAGACTAGTCTAACACTTAGAAGACTATAGGCATAAGCAGGAAAAAAAGATTGAAACTGCTAAAAACAATGCAAAAGAGTAAACTGATAATGTGGAGTTGTGGTAAAGGATGAGTAGGCCATTATTGTGATAATGCTAATAGTGGAGGAGGTACGACTTGCTAGTCAGATTACAGTAAGAGACAGTAACTTACATGACATTTCCTGAGTTGGATTGATGGGTATTTTTTAAATGCATCTGTTATAGTATTGTTTTTAGTCAGTGACCCACATACCTCTTTCCATTTTCATGAAACTTGGTGAAAAAGCCTAGCCTGGTAAACCAGACCCTGGAATCTTTCAGATTAAGGGTCTGGCCACGAGTAATGAAAATGGCCAAATTCGAGGGGCGGCACCAAGCATGCATTTGAAACTCTCACTGCACGCAGTTGGATAACGCTACGACCAATCACAACAATTCACGGTGTGACGTATCCAGTTCTTACAAAGGAAAGATTTGAGGGCGATTTTCTGCTCCTCTTTTAGTTGAAAAGCCAAATCTAAATCCTTTATTGTAGCGGCCAAAGCCGTTTCAAAACATGGTTTCAAACAACTGGTGTTCATCGGTAGCCATCTTACAATGTTTTCTAGATGATTCCGGACGTCGCAGCACTGTCGTCATCAGTGTAGCTCGCCTTTGTCCCGCCTACACCGATTTGATTGGTCCCTCTCGCTCGAGAGATAGAAGAAATTTGGATCATTGCTCGTGGCCAGAGTATCTTGCAGGCACAATTCAAATTGTGCTATTATGAGAACTCTGGATTTCCAGGGTAGAAAAAGCCTGGGCATAAGAAGAAACCATTAAGTATACAGAAGTGAAAGTACATTTTTGAACGCACCTGTCCCATCAGTTGTATCTTTAAATGTTCTTGAAAGCGAAAGTATTTGTGTGGGGCAGGCACCCTGTGAGTCTAATGTGATCCAATTGCATTTGATTATTTCTGGGCTGGCTTATTGGCTTACACACCTTACAGATCAAGTTTAACAAGAATCAGGCTGGCAGTTTTCATTTAATCCTGCCAACAAACAAAACAACTATACCACAAACAAACTGACACATGTGAAAACATAAACTCCATGGCAGAGGTAGCAGAGGTAATAATAACAGTAACAGTAGCAGACTAGTTCAGACCAGGGGCGTCAGACTGGGGTTAAAAGTGGGACTATCATAGGGCCCCAATGGGGAAGATGGCCCTTGAAAAGTCTGGAATACATTTTATTTTTCCTGAATATTTTCATTTCCAAATGAAATGCCATAATGAATGTCAGACAAAATGTAAAGTTAGTGTATTCCCTAAATAGCTTGGTTGATTGACTGACTGAATTTTGTATATAAAAAATAGTGAAGTCTAAAGCGCAAAATGGTTTAGTCCGCCTGCAGGATGAGGAGGATCACCTTTCTTTGGAGGTTTATTAGCTGTTGTTGTGCTCGTTCTGATTGTCCATTCTTTTTTGGTAACCCAATGTATCTTTCTTGGAGAAAGACATTGCATCAGCACCACAACAGTTAGCGCTCTAACACTTAGCAATGCTCAACTAACATAAACAAAGTGTGATAGCCTACCTTCTGATAGCCTACCTTCTGACTGAAAATGACACTGCCACATGCCAATAGGTTGTAAGACAATGTGGTAGAAACATAACCTGACTCTCGCCAGATGAATTTAGTTCCGCCTAGCTCCACTCATCCATCTGGAACCGATCCATTGGAATGGTGTTTAAGAAGGCTGGGCCTAATAAAAAAAAATGCTTGCATATGATTGAATAAGCCACTTGTCCATCATCTATTGACGTGCTACTTCAACCACTCACATCGAAGCCAACCCGTGACGCTGATAACAGTCTCACAGTCGCTTCTACGCTATGTCACATCTATGAAACTCCCGCCCTGCGTCCTGATTGGCTCTACCATACAATCTCGTGCTGAAATCACTCTCAATGGAAGAGGTCCCAGATGAATGTGAGTGAAGCTAGGCAGAGCTAAGCGGAACGAAATTAATCTGGCGAGAGTCAGGTTAGTAGAAACATGGCTGCAATATTATATACAATATATATGGCGTATCCACAATTATTCATACCCTTTTAAAGGTCTCATCTCATCGTTTTTTCATTCATTTTGCAGTGGTCTGTAGTATTGATGAATGCCCTGTGAGCCGGTTTTGGTGAAAAAAATGCTGTCCTGCGTCTGTTTCATGCTGTTCTAGTTTGGTGGGGAAGGTGGGCGGGGAGGAACGACTGGATTTCGCCTCTAGTCATGAATATTAATGACATGCTAATGAATTCACCTCTGATTGGCTAACAGTACTGTGACGCTTCCTCCAGTGCGTCCTCATCCGATTCTGCCTGTGCTAGGCTCCATATTCAACTTTACAGTGCTAAAACCTGGCTAAAACTCGAGTCAAAACTGTTGCACAAAATGTCTTCGGAGATACAACTTCATGTGTTTGATCCTAATATCCGAGTAGGAAGAAGAACTGCTTCCTGATCGTTTGTCGGTGAACGTTGGTTTAATAGAATGGTAACAATTGCCTGTCAGCTTAAAATTTCTCCTAAAAGAGGTAAACGTTTGTGACAATCGTCATCTTGCTTTCAAGTAATAAACAGTTGGAAACGTTTTAAAATAAAGACCTATTTCTTTACACAGTCAAAAGTCTTTGCAATCTTCCTAGTAGATATTTTACTTCACAACACAGGTAAGCACCCTAAATGCAGTTCAGCCACTGACCTAGCCTGCTAATGCTATCGGAATAGATAATTATGGTTTGAATTCCATGATACTATCATTGAAAGACCACTTGGTCATAGCCCAATATATATATAGATCTAAATGCAAACACACCTACCTAGCTATATTTTGCTGGAATTGTACCAGAATGCCTACAGAAGCAGAGAATGTGTGCTGCAAGACTTCTCCGGTAATGAGAACTATGGCTTTGATAGCCTGACATTGGCAGAGGTTAGCCTACTCAAGTTGTTTTCTGTCACGTATGACAGAAAAAGTAGCCTACTATAGGAATCTTATAGTATTTTGGGACTAAATATTACAGTAATCTTATAGGAATACTATAGTGTTTGGACATACTATAGGTACTATAAGACTACTATAGAAAAACTATAGCGGTTACAGGATATTATAGGGTTATTAGTAGTACTTCTACAGTATGTCCCAATTATTCCTATAATAATTATTCCTATAAGATTACTATAATATTTTGTCCCAAATACTATAAGATTCCTATACTACTTCTTCGTAAGGGGATTGCTCATGTGGTTAGAAAAATGGGCAACACCAGTACCCCTGTTGTCTGTATGACCCTGTACCCAGGATTAGAACCAGTCTGCCTTAGCATAATGCACTCCCTTCAAAATGCACTAAATATTCGACTATGACGACTATGGCCCTCTGTGAGACAGAAGATATGAAAGGTAAGATAAACCTTTAGCTTAAAAGGGACAAAAACTGATGAAACTCCTAAAACAAATATACAAAACAGGTCAATTTTTAATAAATAACTTTATTATATGTACATACAGCAGTGGTACTCAAAGTGTGGTCCGCAAGCTATCTCAAGTGTTCCACAAGTAGATGTGGTAAAATATAATAGATGAGTTGTTTGCAATATTGAACCAACTTGTATGTAAATCCAAACAGTTCTGCAACACTGATGTAACCTATGCCAGTTTAAATCATATGAATCCTCTGACACCATAAGCAAGGTGCAAAGACAATAAGCAAGATGGTTCAGTGATAAGGCCTATTGTGTAATACATTGCTGAAATAGGTCTACTGGTCCGTGAAACACTGACAAATAGTAATATTGCAGTCTATTAAAATAATGCAAACACAAAACAAGAACATCCAAACTATGCACAGAATTAACAATGTCCTCTTTTTGCCAGACGATGCAGACATCTGGCCTACAGATCCTTTGTAAGATGGTGCTGGGATTATTTAGGGAAAAAGGTCTAAGTTGTTGTTTCGGCTTGTATTGTCCTGGGGATCCGAAGGGACAACACACAAAACACATTCGTTGGCTGTGATGATTCTATTACATTGCTCTTTGATTGCGCTGGGCCATAGGTGGAGCCATCAGGTGTTATTGTGGAGATGTCGCTTTCATCCTCCTCCTCCTCCTCTTGATCAACCTGAGGTCTTCTAGCTGGCCTTGGATGAACAGGCTTGATGGCAGTAGAGATAGCAGGCCCCCATGCCCATGGTGTATCCAAAGTGCTTGTATCAATACTCATACTTTTCATGAAGTATTCTGTTTGGGTACCTAAAGTAAATAAATGTGTATTACTGTCAAGTTACAAGATACTAATAGTACACAGGACATTCACTATCTCACACAAAACTGTACTGGCACAATGGAAACCAAAATATTTTAGTGACTGTGGTAAGGTGTATGATGTACTAAGTAGCACACCCACAAGAAGACATTCCGTAATATCAATTCTATCTGTTATGCAATTCATGGGTTTCATTAGGTCCCTTTACACAGGTGTATTAATCAAGCACCGTGCAGTCTGCATTCATAATCGAGGTGCTTGATTTTATACACCTGTGGAAAGTGACCTAAAGAAACCAATTAATTGACTTTCCCAAACATTGACGAGCACATAAGAACCTGTATTAGCCTACTAGAAAAAGACTTCTAGAAACTAACTAGCACAACAATAAAAGTTAGATCACAAACCTTTGCTTCTAACGTGATGACCTAATGTAGGCTAGAAAGCTGTGTAGCCTGACATGAGGATGTGCTCTGGAAGACATACAAAACACTAAGTAAACAGCAAGTAATCAAACAAAACATCATTGTAGGCCTACAAAGGTCAATGTAATAATGGCAATAAGACATAAATTAGACTGAAGTGTAAAAAACCTGAGCTCTAGTGATAGCAACTTTGCCTAATAGTGCACGGGTATTGTGTTTTTTCCCTGTTTAGACAAGAACAATACCCGTACTTAGTTGAGCATAAGATATTGTTGCTAATATTATTATTTGTTTTGTGTTTGTGATGGACTGTGCCTAGGTTGATGGTACTTGGCTAAGGTTCTTTATGGTTTATGGTTCAGTCCACATCAACGGGACGGACCGACCTAGCCAACTTAAACCATGCCTAGGTTGGTTAAGGGTATTTGGATGCTTGTTGTGGTAATATGGGGCAGCATGGGGCGTAAGCTAACTGCTAACTGCTGGCTAATTTGTTTTGTGTTTGGGATGGGGCCTAAGATAATGGGCTAAGCTAACTGGCTAATTTGTTTTGTGTTTGTGATGGGCTGTGCCTAGGGTGATGGTACTTGGCTAAGGTTCTTTATGGTTTATGGTTCAGTCCACATCAACGGGACGGACCGACCTAGCCAACTTAGACCATGCCTGGGCTGGTTAAGAGTATTTTGAGTATTGGATATTTCAATGTGGTAATATGGTGGTAACATGGAGGGGAGTGTCTCCAGGACGCTGGTTTCACTGTTAAGCCTTCATGAGGTGTCGTGGGCCTAACTTAACGAAACATCGGTGAATGAGGGTGCCCACTTGATAACCCCAATGACATGCCGCATACTATATAGGCTACTGCTGTTGGATAGGCCATTTGCATTGTGCTTGTGACCATTTGTTGGCGGATTTGTGGGTAGTGTGCTTTTTAAAGTTAAACTTGAGCAGGGGCTTCTGAATGTGTTTTTACCTTGGATTTTGGCACAAGGGATTTTAACATCTAATCCTGTGTATTAATGTAATGCTGAAGCTAGCGTAGGCTAGTGACTGCTGTGAATAGGGCAGCTGGCAACTAGGGAAAGACCTTGTGACAGCACGGAAAGACGGCTGACAGGAGGGAATAGACCCCGCCGGGGCTACAATGGGTTAGCAGCTCATTGTGGCAGTAGCCCAGGCTTCACTAAGCTATGGGCTGCACCCTACTAAGCTACAGTACGACATAATGAAAAAATACCCCTAGAGTCAGCGAGAGCAGGGGCGGAAGATGACTCACTTGTGATAGACATGGTTACTGACCCTGGAACGAATTTGATTACGAGTAAGGAAAACATGTTTGTGGAAGCCACTAGTTCAGAGAAAACTGAGAAAAAGCTGCAGATGTGTGTGTGTGGTTGGCAGAATGTTACAAGTCTAAAGGGCCTGAAAATTCATCAAGGGAAAAAGAAGTGCTTGGTAGAGAGAACACAGGTTCCCCGCATTGATAGCTATTTCTTAAAAAGTGCATCAATTCAGTCGGTTGAAGTCCAGCGACAGGAAGAAACCCACAGTTCGCAGGACATCAGTAACCCTGTTGTTGAGGTAAGTTCTAGCACTGAGGCAGAGAGAGAGGCCAGTCAGCCAAGGAGGGAGAAGATTAATGGTCATAGGCCTGGGGTTAGATGGCCAGGCGCAGCAGAATGTAGAATGTGGGAAGATGTTAATAGTGATTTGGTCAGTATCCTGGGTCAGCTCAAGGGGACGGCTGAAAGCAAATTAGAGAAAATGGGAGACATTATTTATAGCTATGGTAAGGAAAGATTTGGGACTATTGAGAGAAGGACAAAACGGCTACATGAGGTAGTTAAATCTAGGCGCCAGCAGGAGATAGATAAACTTATCAAGGAGAGGAGGCAGCTTAAGAAGCAGTGGAGAAAAGCTACAGATGATGAGAAGGAAGGTATTGACTGTCTACAGGCAGATGTGAGGGAGTGGTTAGTAGTGCTAAGAAGAGCTGAAAATATTAGAAAAAATAGGAAGAAGAAATCACGAGCCCGACTAGCATTCTATAAAGACCCATTTAAGTTTGTTAAGTCTTTATTCGTAATGCAGAAGAGTGGTAGTCTTTTGGAACCTAAGCAGAAGCTTGAGGAGTATTTAGAGGGAGTGCACAAAGATAGGGAGAGGTTCAGGGAGATGGTACTTCCTGCTGATATCCCACCTATTGGTGAATTAAGTAGCCAATGCGACGATAGTCCACCAAGGTGGAAAGAGGTGCAAGAAGTAATAAAACGTGCAAGGGTCTCGTCAGCCCCGGGACCTAATGGAGTGCCCTACCGGTTGTATAAGAGTGCACCAGATGTTTTAAGATTTTTATGGCAATTAATGAAGATAGTTTGGAAAAAGCAGAGTATTCCCAAGGCTTGGCGGAGGGCTGGGGGAATATTTATTCCCAAAGAAAAGGACGCAGTGGAGATTAATCAATTTAGGCCAATTAGTCTACTGAATGTTGAAGGGAAGGTTTTCTTTAGTGTGGTGGCACGGAGACTGACAAATTACCTTGAAAGGAATAAACTAATTGATACCACGGTGCAAAAAGCTGGAATTCCTGGCTTCTCCGGGTGCTTAGAGCATACCAGCATGATTTGGCACCAAATTCAATTAGCAAAGCGTGAGAAGAGAGACCTGCACGTTGTGTTCTTGGATTTGGCTAATGCTTTTGGGTCTGTGCCGCATAGTCTGTTGTGGGAGGCCTTTGATTATTTCAGAATCCCAGGTAGCATTAAAAGCCTAGTAAAAGCATACTTTCTGGATATTCAATTATGTTTTACTACAGCTGATTACACCACAGGTTGGCAACAACTTGAGATAGGAATCATGGCCGGATGTACCATCTCCCCACTTGCTTTTACAATGGCAATGGAGGTCATTATTAGGGCCTCAAAATGGGTAGTGGGCGGGGAGAAGTTGCAGGGAGGGCCACGCCTCCCCCCGATTCGGGCTTTCATGGACGACATGACAACCTTGACGACAACCGTTCCATGCACCAACAGGTTGCTGGGTAAGTTAAATAGTAATCTGCAATGGGCCAGAATGAAGGTGAAACCAAGTAAGTCTAGGAGTCTCTCAATTATTAAAGGGAAGGTAACAGATAAGAAGTTTGCTATAAATAAGGAGGTGATTCCCACAGTTCTGGAGAAACCAGTGAAGAGCCTGGGAAGGTGGTATGATGCAAGCCTTAGTGATAAATCACAGGTTGAAGACTTGAGACAGGTCACTAGGCAAGGTATTGCAAAAATTGACAAGTCGGGGCTGCCAGGTAAGCTCAAGCTGTGGTGTTTGCAGTTTGGTTTGTTGCCTCGGCTAATGTGGCCATTGACAGTTTATGAAGTTCCTCTGTCAAAGGTAGAGAGGTTGGAAAAAATGATCAACTCCTTTGTCAGAAAATGGCTCGGAGTCCCACGCTGCTTAAGCAGTGTAGCCTTGTATGGGAAGGGTATTGTAGAGTTGCCAATATCTAGTCTGACAGAGGAATTTAAGTGTGCTAAGGCTAGATTGGAATTGACTCTTACTCAGTCCAAGGACCCAGTGGTGAGGAAAGTTGCACCCTCAGTTAATGCAGGGAGGAAGTGGAACCCAGAGCAGGCAGTTAAGCAAGCTCAATCAGCATTGAAGCATAGAGATATAATGGGCCATGTGCAGCACGGGCGGGGGGGTCTAGGGGTGGGTGCAAGTAAACCCTTGTGGAGTAAGGCTTCTGCAGGAGAAAAGAGGAAAATGGTAGTGGAGGAAATGCATAGACAGGAGGAGGCTGTAAGATGTACTAAGGCAGTGTCGCAGGCAAAACAAGGGCAGTGGGTGAACTGGGAAGGGGTGGAAAAAAGACAGATTAAATGGAAAGATCTATGGGGCATGGAAGCTAGTAAGATCAGATTTATGTTAGGTGCTACATATGATGTGCTCCCATCTCCCAAGAATTTAAGTCAATGGTTTGGTGAGGATGATAAATGCATACTTTGCTCGTGTGTGGGCAGTCTCCACCATATCCTATCAGGATGCAAGGTAAGTCTCACCCAGGGGCGGTATACGTGGCGTCATAACCAGGTATTGAAATGTGTGGCAGCGGCAATAGAGGATAAAAGAAGAGAAGTCAATTCATTAGCAGCTAGTAAAGGGGTAAGGCAAATTAACTTTGTACGTCAGGGGGATAAACCTTGTTCCGCGAAGGCCAGGTGTAAAACCGGCCAGTTGAAAAATGGGGCGGGCTGGGAAATGAAGGTTGATCTTGGCCAGCAGATGGCGGTACCTCCACATATAGTGAGTACTAAGCTACGTCCTGACATAATTCTATGGTCGGATTCAGAGAAGATAGTTTACTTCATTGAACTCACTGTTCCTTGGGAAGACAGAGTGGAAGTGGCCAATGAGCTGAAGAGAGCTAAATATACTGAAATAGCAGAGGAGGCAGCTAAGCGAGGTTGGAGTGCACGATTAAGGCCTATTGAAATCGGTGCATGTGGGTTTGTGGCCAGATCTGCTATTGGCTTGCTGTCTGAATTGGGCATTTGTGGTCGAAGTCTAAGGCAGGTGGTTAGTAACATGTCCTTAGCAGCAGAACGGGCAAGCGAATGGTTGTGGGTAAGGAGAAGTTACCCTTCCTGGGGCGCAAGCTAAGGTAAGCTAACTGGCTCATTTGTTTTGGTCGTGGGTAAGGAGAAGTTACCCTTCCTGGGGCGCAAGCTAAGGTAAGCTAACTGGCTCATTTGTTTTGGTCGTGGGTAAGGAGAAGTTACCCTTCCTGGGGCGCAAGCTAAGGTAAGCTAACTGGCTCATTTGTTTTGTGTTTGTGATGGACTGTGCCTAGGTTGATGGTACTTGGCTAAGGTTCTTTATGGTTTATGGTTCAGTCCACATCAACGGGACGGACCGACCTAGCCAACTTAAACCATGCCTAGGTTGGTTAAGGGTATTTGGATGCTTGTTGTGGTAATATGGGACAGCATGGGGCGTAAGCTAACTGCTAACTGCTGGCTAATTTGTTTTGTGTTTGGGATGGGGCCTAAGATAATGGGCTAAGCTAACTGGCTAATTTGTTTTGTGTTTGTGATGGGCTGTGCCTAGGGTGATGGTACTTGGCTAAGGTTCTTTATGGTTTATGGTTCAGTCCACATCAACGGGACGGACCGACCTAGCCAACTTAGACCATGCCTGGGCTGGTTAAGAGTATTTTGAGTATTGGATATTTCAATGTGGTAATATGGTGGTAGCATGGAGGGGAGTGTCTCCAGGACGCTGGTTTCACTGTTAAGCCTTCATGAGGTGTCGTGGGCCTAACTTAACGAAACATCGGTGAATGAGGGTGCCCACTTGATAACCCCAATGACATGCCGCATACTATATAGGCTACTGCTGTTGGATAGGCCATTTGCATTGTGCTTGTGACCATTTGTTGGCGGATTTGTGGGTAGTGTGCTTTTTAAAGTTAAACTTGAGCAGGGGCTTCTGAATGTGTTTTTACCTTGGATTTTGGCACAAGGGATTTTAACATCTAATCCTGTGTATTAATGTAATTTGTGGTTTAACGCTTAGGTTAGAAGATTATAGGTTCAACAAGCTAAATCTCTGGGTAGTGTGGTCAGTTTCTTATGAGTGTAGCCAAAGTCCTTATACCAACGTTTTATGGGCACTCATCGGGCACAGTCTTTGGGTCGAACTGCGCGTGCGCAAGGCTTCACGACACCAATCTTGCTCCAGCGGCGAGATCACAACACATGATTGGCACGATGTCTTCACGACACACCACATGATTGGCTCAATGTATTCACATCACACCACATGATTGGCTCAATCTATTCACATCACACCACATGATTGGCTCAATGTATTCACATGTCGACGTTTTGCCGAGGAAGGGGTGGGATATGTGTAGACAACGGCCATATTGGCGTGACAAACTAGCCCCATGCATTTCTATGGAGTATTTTTTGAGTGCTGTCTCTCCACATTAGAAAGTCTCTGGTGTAGCTACACCAGGCACGAAACTGAAGCATTCCGTTCGCGTTATGTACTGCAACAATTATAGCTTCCAATAGGCCTAATCAATGGAAGTAGCTACACCTGGCGTGTTAGTGGCCTGCTACGTTCGGGAAAATAGACCATTCCTCTAATGGATTTTATCAGAGCCCTTCCTATTAGACATTCTCTGATTTTACACGTCGCGAACAGAACACTTTACGTAATTGTAAAGCAATTTACAAAAGATTCACTGAACAAAAATGCTGATGTGGTACATGAAAATGTAGCTAAAAATGTGGAGAATGCAATGCAATCAAGCATTTTGGACGATATATTGTCACAAGCTGGCAGAATAGGCAACAGGCCGATGTGCGTTTTATTTGGAGACTGTTTTGCGCGACAGAGACTGAGTTTGCTGCTGATATTCTGGGGATAGGCCTAGCCAATGTACGACTTTTGCCTTTTAATATATTTGCTGCATTAGATCAGTCTTTCTAGAACAGGCAAGGGCTTTCTAGCCTCACGTCAGCAGCGCTGCATCACCCATATAGCCTACATTAAAACAACCAGCCACCACCTCTAGTGTGTGTGCCTCTCTCGCTCAGAGGGGAGGGAGAGGCTGAGGGTCGATCCAGCATGGATTCTAAACTCTGTGGTGGATAGGATCTACAATTAGGTGTTAATAATATTACCACGCTAGGTCAAAGTACTCCCAAGTGCTATTGCGCCACACATTGTAGTTCTCATGTTTATTCGCTTGGAAAATCGTCACGTTTCATGTTGTGTGCCCTAACATTTTTCATCAACTACTCCTGCAACTGTATTTAAGTAGGTAAAACGTGGAGGTGTTTGAATACTGCTATGTGCCTCTCTCTACGGCCACGGCAGAGCCCGCTAGCATAGCAACATGCTAACACATTCGCGCCGCGCGACAGAGCGTTTGAGTGCACCTACCGACGCGGGAGAGGTACGACTCAACTCGTGAAAGTTACGGTAAGAACATATATCACTACTGATTTTGGGTGGCGTGTTCCTTTAAAATGTTGATATTGTTCTCTGTTAACCATTTCTTGCCTTGTTTGGCTGTATGTTTTGGATCATTGTGTGGATTAATGGTCCAGTGCCACCAGGGGCGCAGGAGATATTTTGAAAGTGAGGGGGACCAAATTGTGAACACAAACCCATAGTGAAATCAGATTTCCAGATATCGGATCGCCACCTCTGGCCCACTTTCGACCATCATATTTTAAACTTGCCAGAATATTAAGATAATACCATTGATTGTTTTCAAAATATTGTTTGATTAAACAATGTGCAATTCTACTAATTTTTTTAGATTTATTTTACACTACTTGGGCCAATGGTAGAATACTCTAAAAGCAACATGATGTTGATATTTTATGAAGCCATGAATGAATCATCATGCCTATGATCCAAACAGACTACATGATCAAATAGCCTAGTTAGGCCTACAGTACCTAAATTGTCTGGTATAAACCAAATCAACTCTCCACTATGTGTCTGCAGTTAATATTTATGCAATGTTAGAACATGTTGGCTTAACAAGTTACCAGTCTAGAACACACAGAAAATTGCAACAGAAAGTTGCCTTTATAATCAATTCAATTCAATTTATTGTGCTTATAGAGCGCCAAAACATAACACATGTATCATGGCGCTTTACAGAATGTAGGCAATCAGAGAAAGAAGGGAAGAAAGGAAGAAAAGAAAAGCAAGAGAGAGGCCCATGGGTAACAGGGGCGAGGAAAAACTCCCTAGAATTGGAGATATATATTCACCTTATTCCGCGCGCATACATGGGGGCGCTAGCTTTGCCCACATTGTCTCCGAACTTCCGTTTGAGCAGTAGCATCCATTGCGATACATTGAGATAGCAGAGCTCTATCGAGATGACGGGCATCATATGTTATGGGTCATCCTAAAGTTAGGAACGTTTATTTAGGATTTTGGTGACTTAAGACATTTCTGTTATACACCTTTCCTATCTGAAGTTAGGAAAACACTGACTTTGGAGCGGCTGTTCTGTAATGACTTTCTAAACTAGTTACCATAGTTACCAAACAGATACGGATTTGCGAGTTTCTCCATGATACAGCGGCCACTGCCGCATATCGTCTACCCACTCCATAGGGGTGAATAGCCTTGGGTAGCGAAGTACAATTGCAAATCTGACCTCCTGATGGCATTTGTCGTTTTCCTCCCAAGATAGCCTCTCTATCCTCTTCTGCTGTGTTATCCCAATGAAGCTAACTAGACGTAGCTAACCGACCGGAAGTTTAAAGACAATGTGGAATTTTAAAAAATGGGCGGGGCTGAATAAGGTGAATAGGAAGAAACCTCGAGCAGATCCACGACTCAAGGGCCTGACCCATCTGCCTAGGGTCAGTACATGACAGTAAGGTCTGTATACATGACAAATGCATATGATAGTCGGGTGTAGAGAATAAGACATGGTGTTGAAAGCACTTGAGCTGAAAGTTACAAGAGGTGGGATGATTACGTATCCGTTATGGTAATTTATTATTCCTGATTTAGTGACAGAAAGTTCAATAGTCCAGCGTTGGAATTGTCCAGGGGAAGGGAGTTGTCGAGGGGCATGTGGTGGGTTGGCAGACGGGCCAGTAATCCGGGCAGAGTTGCCATAGGCTGGTGGTCGGTCGCTCGGCTGTACGGGCCAGGAGTCCAGATAGGGGGCAGTAATAGGGCAATCGAGGATGGGACTTCAGGTGAGATGGGTGAGAGGAGGGCCAACACACGGATGGTTGATGACTGGTGATGATATACCTCACAAGTGAGGTACAGTGAGGGGGAAGAAAGAGAGATGTAGAGTGGGTTAGTATTACTGAAAATCAAAATGGTTAATGTCAATAAGTAATCAGTAGTACTATATATTGTTACAGTATACCATGGTGGGAATAGGCAAGAGAGGGAGAGTTGAGAGAGAGAGAGAAGAGGGGAGAGGAGAGGGGGGGGGGTTGTACGGCGTGACACATGAAAAGTCCATGACAGCACTATGCTATAGCAGCATAACTAAGGCATGGTGAGGGTTAGTCGACACCAGCGCAGGTATGGTCAGTGACCACCATCGCACGCGCGACTGGGGTGCCAGTCACACGAGGACTGAGGTGGGTGAATTTCCACGCACCATACCTAACTATGGGAGGCAGTAAAGAGGTATGTTTTAAGTCTAGACTTAAAAATAGGGAGGGTGTCTGCTAGTAGAATTGAGGTAGGAAGATTATTCCAGAGGAGGGGTGCGCGATAGCTGAAAGCTCTGCCTCCTACTGTAGTTTTTGAGATTCTTGGAATTACAAGAAGGCCAGTATTCTGTGATCGTAGCGGTCTGGGTGGGTTATATGGGACTAGGAGATCTTTAATATATTCTGGTGCCTGGCCATTAATGGCTTTGTATGTTAGAAGTAATATTTTGAAGTCAATGCGACTTCTAACAGGCAGCCAGTGTAGAGATGCCAGGATAGGGGAAATATGTTCATATTTTTTAGTTCTAGTGAGTGTGCGAGCAGCTGCATTTTGTATAAGCTGTAAGCTCTTTAGACAGGTGTTATTGCAGCCAGCGTATAGAGCATTGCAATAATCAATCCTTGAGGTGACAAAAGCATGGATTAATTTCTCAGCGTCTGGTAGGGATAAAGACTTCCTTATCTTTGAAATGTTCCTTAAATGATAAAATGAAGCTTTGGTAATCTGTTTTATGTGATTACTTAGTGATAGGTCTTGGTTAATTGTAACTCATAGATTTTTAACACATGTGGATGAGGATAGTCGGAGATCAGTAAATGTAGCTTGTGATGAGGATAGGATATCCCTCATCTTTTTAAGACCTAAAACCATGACTTCTGTTTTATCGGAGTTCAAAAGCAGGAAAATGTTCGTCATCCATGTCTTTATGTCTTGTATACATGTGTCAAGTTTGGCTAACGGAGTCAATTCATCAGGTTTTATGGAAAGGTATAGTTGTGTATCGTCTGCATAAGAATGAAATTTAATGCCATGTTTCCTAATTTCTGAGCCTAGAGGAAGCATATAGAGAGAAAATAACAGGGGCCCTAGTACTGAGCCTTGAGGCACCCCATATTTTACCATAGTCTGGGTAGATGGTTCATTGTGAAACTGTACAAATTGTCTGCGGTTAGAAAGGTATGATCTAAACCAAGCGAGTGCTGAGTCTTTAATGCCTATCGAATGTTCAAGCCTGTGGAGTAGTATGTTGTGGTCTATGGTGTCAAAGGCAGCACTGAGGTCCAGGAGGACCAATATTGATATATGTCCATTATCGGCAGCGATGAGGAGGTCATTAAAAACTTTAACTAAGGCTGATTCAGTACTGTGGTGAGCTCTGAAACCAGACTGATATAATTCTTGGATTTTATTCATATGCAAGAAGGTACCAATTTGTTTCGACACTATTTTTTCTAGTATTTTTGACAAAAAAGGGAGATTAGATATAGGCCTATAGTTGGCCAGGTTGTTAGGGTCAAGGGTAGGCTTTTTGAGGGATGGCTTAATGACAGATAACTTAAACGACTGTGGTACATGGCCTGATAGCAGTGAGTTATTTATAATCTGGAGCAAAGCATTATCCAAGAAAGGGAGAGCAGTCTTCAGAAGATGAGTAGGAATAGGATCGATCTAGTAGACTAGTTGTAGATTTTGATGAAGAGATTGTGGAAGTGAGGTCTAATATGTCAATAGGTGTAAATGAATTCAACGTTGTTCGTCTCATCTGTGAGTCAATTATGTTTTCGCTACCGTTCAGCAATGGAGTATGAATATTTGGTGAGACTGACTGGATATTAATCTTATCTCTAATTGTTTCAATTTTGTCATTGAAAAAGTTCATGAAGTCATTACTGTTTAGGCAAATAGGGATAGATTCGGTTACTTCGGTGTGGCTCTTCGTCAGGCGGGAGATTGTGGTAAAGAGAAATTTTGTATTGTTTTTGTTTTCTTCGATCAGCGAGGAGTAGTAAGTTGACTTGGCTTCATTGAGTGCTTTTTTGTAAGTGATAAGGCTATCTTTCCATGCTTGACGAAAAACTTCCAATTTAGTGGTACGACATTTTTGTTCAAGTTTACGCGCTGTTTGTTTGAGTGTTTTTGTCTGTGTGGTATACCATGGAGCACGCCTTACTTGTTTTCTCATTCTCTTTTTGAGTGGTGCTACTGAATCAAGGGTTGAGCGTAATGAGTTCATCACATTATCAGTTAACAAGTCGACCTCGGCTGGATTAAGGAATGGGCCTTCTGATAGGCCTACCACATGAGTCCGGAATGGGGCAAGCGTAGGCGAAATTTTTTCTAGAAAGTCTGCATTAGTTTTTTCAGATAAGCCGCGGCTGTAGTATTCAGCTAAATTAGGTACTGCATGTTGCTATGTCATTGTAAAAGTAATTAGATGGTGGTCAGTTAAGGTCGGGTGTTGTGGCAAGATTGTTAACTGCTTTATGTTTATGCCGTATGACAAGACTAGATCAATAGTATGGTTATGTCGGTGCGTGGATGAATTAACATTTTGGCAGAACCCGACATGGTCAATTAGGGATTGAAATGCAATTGTGAGACAATCGTGCACATTATCCATATGAATATTAAAATCACCCAATATAAGTATTTTTTTCTGTTTGGATAGTTAAAGTGGAAAGGAAATCAGAAAATTCCTCTAAGAATTCAGTGAAGGGGCCAAGGGGTCTGTACAATGTGACCACAGTTATAGAGCATCACAGTCCCGCCCACAGGAGTTTCCGGAAGTAAGAATTCAATGCAATTTTTCCATTGACAATTCGGGTATAAGCCATAAAAACTTAACTGCACATGGTAGACTCAAAACCAGCTACGGCTGTACTAAGCGATTGTGTATGCTCATATAGACGCCAAAAGTTCACGGGGCACTAACCTTGTTTTGAGATAAATGTCTTTTATTCGCGATATCTTGGATAAGTACTTCATTACCCACAATCCTGAACAATCCCACAATCCCACAGTGATGCCTCTGATTGGTGGCCAATACACCATCAAATAGAACACTGTAAATGCTAGTTTGAACACTTAACTTTTCAGGTAGCCGATAGGCTAGCTAATCATTAGCCTTTCAGACATTAGAATGTCATTATAATGCTGCTAACATTAGCCTACATGCTGCAACACAGGTATGAAATATATTACGTTTTAGTGACCTTGTTGTTTCTATGAACATGAATTGTTGTTTATATGAAACATCAACTTAGACGAGGCATAAAAAGCCCTGTATATCCCCATTAAGAACTTAAACCTTTGAACTAGCTAGCTAGCTGATAAAGCTGGATGCTACCACCGGGTAGACACTGCAGTAAAATGGTTAGCAAACCATCCATGCCCCCGGCCCGTGAATATTTCAGTTTCAAGGACGAAATCAAGAGTGTCCAAAGGGGTGAAAACCACTTTAAATCGGGTCACATTATTGACTGTTGTGTGTCGAGGGTCAGCTTGTGGGTTTTGTATGGGCCAGCATGAGGAACAAGACCTATCAAACCTACGAAGTTGTGTGGTGAGTTTTGCAGGGAGGTTGGTAATGCTAGTTAACATTAGCTAGGCTACTTCGTAGCCTTCATACTGTACAAGCTATATCAATCATTAACCTAGAAATACTTCTTCGTACATTTAATGAACATTTTGTGTAATAATTCAAGTTAATAAACTGAATATGGTGGTCCAAGAGCAGACCATGCACCGGTCCATGCATCAGGATGGCAGTCAGATACGAAGCACTGCACAATGTTGCTAACGTTAACGTTAACCGCTTTCACACACACGATATAAAATACACGATGGTAAATATAACATTCAATACCAAAACACTATTATTTACACGATTACTCCTGAAATATCTGCTATTAACTATATAAAAATCATTGTTTGGAGGAGATGGTTCGCTGCTGTCGCCGGTTGGAAATGAATATTTTGCGCTGGTTCGTGCTGCTTATATATTTTTCAGTGAGGCCCGGTGGTTTATGGGATGAGTAGTTCCTTCGCTCGGAAATGAAAATATGTACACAGTCTTGTACCTTTGACTTTTTTTGGACTTTCTATTCGTTTTTTCACTCGAAATGATATGTTGTATGCTTATGAGTTACGCCGTAGCTGATTAGCCTAAGACATGCTCTAAAACTCTTTAGATACGGATTTTTCCAAAACGTCAATGGGAGAAATGAATGGGAAATTTACTTCCGGAAACTAAGCTCTCTCGGAGGAGGGGCGGGACTGTGATGCTCTATTGGAACGAATGCGTCAATCGAGACGCCATCTTGCTTCAGTGATCCACTCCTCTATAATGCATTAGCGTCAATCTGGGCAAAGATCTAGCGAAAATAAAATCACCATAAATCGTCAAAATCTCAAGCAATTATCTAGTTTTTTGGGTTGTTCCAACTGACAGGCATGTATTTATGGTTGAGTCTAGAGAAAACTAAGCTTAAGACGATAATAAAGATACATTTTACCCGTCTAGTAGGGGTGTAAAGATTAACCGATATGTATCGGTATCCGTTTTTAACGCGTAAGATACGGCTACATCGATATGTGAAGCCCCGTATCGGTATAAAACTGAAATGAACCGGTCGTTATATTGATTTACTTATTACAAATCGGTTCATAACCTTTTCTGCTCGCTCAGACTCTGATTTACGTTGCAAGCAGCGCGTTCATCCCGCTTCCTGTTTTGAAACTACACATGGCACGGATTTGTGGGTAATGAAGTTCGTTTTGGGCTACACTCATTGCCCAATGTCGTCAAAGGACTTCATTACCCATACATCTACCGCAACTTAAGCACGTGACAACTCGCACTCTGTCGGTGTTTGACAGTTTTTACTCTTTTGTTTGTCAAAATCCAGCGCGAAATTAAACACTTACTATAGCATTCCTAAACGGCAACGATAGTCTGTAGAGTAGCCTTACGTTTGATGAAGGGATTTCCTTAATACTAAAGAATAATTTGGCCCTTGCTGCTTAAACAATGTACAAATTATTATTATTTTGTTTATATTCACTCAGACTTGGAACAAAATAGGCCCAGTTCATTGATATGTAGGCCTATTTTGTTGTAGGCAATGAGAAAAGGCCAAGATTGTCTTAAGCACCGTTTTATTTTATTTCGGTATTGTCTTACCTCAACAATAGGCAACAGCTCCTTGAAAACAATCAGATATAACTCTATAAAATCTATAAAGTCTATAAAAATGTATTTTCATGTTGTATTTGGCTGCTTTGTTTGGCTGAAATGTAGACTATTCTTTTTTCATTTCAATACAGTATATGATACAAACCTCAGTTTAGATAATCATATTCACACATTTGTTTTTGCCTAATTGACATGACCATGATAATTTATAATATAAAATTAATGTGCACCTTAAGCAAATGATAAAAAATCTTTCAGAATGCTTTCCATTCTTCAACTGCATCGAACTGCATCGAATCGCATCGCATCGAATCGTACTGAATCGTTTTTTATGAACATGTATCTTTTCTTGTATCGAATCGTGCCCATGTATCTAGATGTGAATCGTATCGTCTTTTACATGAGAGATTCACACCCCTACCGTCTAGCCCCATAGACTCCCATTCATTGATTCATTCTGCACTAGCTAGCGGCGGCCCCTAGAGGAACAATGAGTAAACTGCAACCAGGTTCGATACAATGAAAGTAAACAGGCTCTTCGTAGACAGGCTCTGGTTGAGGCCAAATAAGACACGCCCTCGTGCTTGAGTTAGGAGCAACAACGTCGTCACATGATCCTGCCGCATAGATATATACACTAGATGTCGCCTTCTGCTTCTCAGCATGCATAGATATATATACTGACTAGATGTCGCCTTGACTACTGCTGTTCATTGGAACGAATCCGTCAATATATCTATGCATGCTGAGAAGCAGAAGGCGACATCTAGTGTATATATCTATGCGGCAGGATCATGTGACGACGTTGTTGCTCCTAACTTAAGACCTAGTCTTAAGGTGGCACTACTTAATGTGAGATCTCTTTCAAATAAGACATTTATTTTAAACGATTTTATTTCATCTGCCAACTTGGATTCTATGTTTTTAACTGAGTCCTGGCTACAAACAAATTATCATAGTCAGCTTGTTGAACTGTGTCCTCCTCAGTACGAGTCTTTCAACAAACCTGGAGTCAGCGGTCGCGGGGGAGGCATTGTGAGTGTGTACAGGAAGAGCTTAAAATGTCACCAAATACCTTGTGATGACTTTTCTTCCTTTGAAACGCTCACTTTTAAACTTTGTGGTCCTGATCCAATTTTGTTTGTTGTAATTTACCGTCCCCCTAAACCATCAGGTTGTTTTTTAAATGAAATCCAAGAATTTCTCTCCACTCTTGTCTTATATTATGACAGTGTTGTTCTTTGTGGTGATTTTAATTTTCATGTTGATGACTCCAGTAATGTTCATGCTACTGATTTCCTAAACATTGTTAAATCTTTTCAATTTTGCCAACATGTGTCTGGATCAACACATAACCGTGGTCATACACTGGACCTTGTTTTCACTCTGGGTCTTAAAATATCCTCTGTTGATTGTTTTGATATGACTGTATCTGATCATAACTGTATAGTTTTTAGCTGTGAAACATCCATCATCAATACTGTCACTCCCAGCTCTTTCTGTTCCCGCATATTCAATGAGCATAGTGCCTCAAAATTCTGTGCATTATTCCAGAGTCAATGCCCTGACCTCTCTGAATACTCTTGTACCAATGATCTGGTTGACCAGTTTAATTCCATCTGCTTGTCTTCTCTAAATGTTATTGCACCCATGAAGGTTAGAACTAAGTCATCAGAAAGAAAGCAGCCCTGGATTAATAGTGACATTCGTAGTTGTAAAAGGGATTGTAGGAAAGCTGAGCGTAAATGGAAGAAGTCTGGTCTTCAAGTTCATTATGACATTATGAAGGAATCACTTAAACACTTTTTTTGTACAGCACTTGATATGATATGTGATATTGTACAGCACTTTGTAAGTTTGTTTTGAAAAGTGCTATATAAATAAAGATTATTATTATTATTATTATTATATTGTCAGGTTCCAGCCAATCCCACTTACACAGATGAATACATTTATATTGGCATGCTTCCTAGTGACATTAATGCAAAAATATGAAGAAAATCAAATAACATCTTGGTTAAGGATGCAAGATCACATTACTTTTCAGAACTTATTTCTGATCATCAGCATAATCCTAGATTTCTATTTAAAACAGTAGAGCAGCTGGTAAAGCCATCTACTCCCTGTGTCCCAGTGGAAAGTGATGCTGATTGTGAAAAGTGTTTGTCCTTTTTTACTGAGAAAGTAGAGTCAATTAGAACCTCTATCACTCCTAATACTATGCACTCTGAAGTCTCTTTCTTACAGGATAGGCATACTTTAAATCACTTCAATACAGTTACTCTATCTGAACTTCTAGAGACAGTGTCACATATGACAGTATCTTCCAGTCCTCTTGATGTAGTACCAACAAAGTTCCTATTAGAAGTAATTGAATCTGTTGGGTCCTGTTTGCTTTCTATTTTTAATAGTTCTTTTTTAAATGGCATTGTCCCTGATTACTTTAAAACTGCAAGTGTGAGCCCATTGCTAAAGAAATCAGGGCTTGATCCATCTCTACCTCAAAACTACAGACCTATTTCCAAGTTACCATTTGTATCAAAGATTCTTAAAAGATTAGTGTCCAAGCAGCTTGTCTCTGCACTGGAAAATAATAATCTTTTTGAAAAGCTACAATCTGGTTTCCAAAAGTATCATAGCACTGAGACAGCACTGCAGAAAGTTACAAATGACCTTTTAAGAACAGCTGATGATGGCATGTGTTCTGTCCTTGTACTTCTTGATCTTAGCGCAGCTTTTGACACTATTGATCACAGCATACAGCTGCATAGACTGGAACATTGGGTGGTAATTTCTGGTACAGCCTTACAATGGTTTTCATCTTACTTGTGAAATAGGAAGTTTTGTGTTTCTGCAAACAGTTACACATCTTCATTTTCTCCTGTCAAGTATGGGGTACCTCAAGGGTCAGTTTTAGGACCAATCTTATTTTGTTTATACATGCTTCCTCTTGGGCATATTATCCAGAAACACTGTGTCTCCTTCCACTTCTATGCTGATGATACACAGCTGTACCTGCCCATTAGTTCCTCTGATCCTAGTATGCTGAATTCCTTAAATGAATGTCTTTGTGACATAAAAAACTGGATGTCAAACAATTTCCTCCAGTTGAATTCTGACAAAACAGAAGTCCTCATCATTGGATCCCAGCACATAGTGAAACAAATGATACCATCCTTAGGTCCCTTTCAATTTTTAGACTGTGTAAAACCTGTTGCAAAGAATCTTGGTGTCTGGTTTGACAGTAATTTAAGCTTTGAACATCACATCACAAAGCTCATACAGTCTTGTTTCTATCACCTCAGAAATATTTCCAAGATTAGTTCCATCTTAACTTTTAAAGACACTGAGACCATTATACATTCATTTATTTCTTCACGCCTGGATTACTGCAATAGTCTTTTTTCTCGTCTGAACCAAAAATCTATAAAGAGACTTCAAACTGTTCAGAATTCAGCTGCCCGGCTTCTTACTAAGACAAAGTACTAAGACATTACTCCTGTTTTAGCCTCACTGCACTGGCTCCCAGTGAGCTTTAGAATTGATTTTAAGATTCTTCTGATTACTTTTAAAGCTCTACATGGCCTGTCTCCCAACTACATATCTGACCTCCTAGTACCTTATACACCTGTGCGTACTTTAAGATCATCTGGTAGTGGTTTCCTAACTATTCCTAAGGTCAATCTCAAAACTAAAGGGGAGAGAGCATTTAGTGTCAGGGCACCTAGGCTCTGGAATGACCTGCCTGATGAAATCAGGTCAGCCAAGTCAGTATGCTCTTTTAAATCCCTCCTTAAAACTCATCTTTACAAGCAAGCCTTCCTTAGTTTTGTTTAAGTAATATACTCCATTTTGTGTTAAGTTTATTAAGTTTTATTTCAGTGTTAAGTTTTATTTCAGTAAGTTTTATTTCAGTGTCAAGTTTTATTTCAGTATCCTAAGTTTTTTTTCAGTGTCAAGTTTTATTTCAGTAAGTTTTATTTCAGTGTAAGTTTATTTTCCTTTTTCAAATTTATGTTAAGTTCTAATTGAATAAGTATATATTATTTGATTGTTATATTATTATGTCTTATTTGCATTTTCATTTATGTTGATATTGTACAGCACTTTGTAACTTTGTTTTGAAAAGTGCTATATAAATAAAGATTATTATTATTATTATTATTATTATTATTATTATTATATTGTCAGGTTCCAGCCAATCCCACTTACACAGATGAATACATTTATATTGGCATGCTTCCTAGTGACATTAATGCAAAAATATGAAGAAAATCAAATAACGAGACACAAATATTGATATAAAGCCTGACTTAAGCCATATGCATAAGCCATATGGGTACATCCTAAAAAAGGAATAGCATGTAGGCTATAGGCTATGGCCATTATGACCAATATATTATCTTAAATGAACTAGCTGAATAACACAGGTGACCACTTCTGCATAAATGTATGCAGTGCTGAAATGTACACACATTTTTGAACATTTCTGAACTGTGAAATGTAGCATATGTTTTTGTGGTTGTGAACTTATTGCAATATCACCATAACTTTTCCACCTGTGTATGCATGGTTATAATTCTGAAGTGCAAAATAGCTTAGGCAGCACAAATATTTCCATAAAAATAAGCAAGTCTGATCTCTGAATTTATTTTGAAAGTGCACCTGATTGATGCATTTAAAAGTTAACCACACACACACACACTTTTGCCGTGCGATATACCAGTGCTGTTTTCAGCATCTGTTTAGTGCTTCATTGTCATTTTCATTGGATTCTCCCATTTGCGCGTAAATCGCTCGTAAACTTCTTTTTTTTTTTGTTACACGCATTCTCCCATTCCGCTTCTGTCACACACACAGTGACAAGCGCCAAATCCCCCACAGTGTTGAAGAGATCAGTCGTCCCCCTCACTTTTCACTTCAAAGGTAAAAAGCCTTATAGGTACGCCAAATAAATAATAACCTATAGGTTTACGCTAGGCTATGTAAAACTCCCCATTAACAGCATCACGTCACTAACCACAGCTAAGACTGCACAATCTCGTATTCACTCTGTTGGATATCTGAAGCCAGTTTGTCTACTTAGATACTGTAAATCCTCAAATTATGGCCGGGGTCTTAAGACAAAGTACAGGCCTTTAAGGGCAGGATTGTATTCGAGACAGCCCTTTATTTCTTATGCGAGTTTTATTTTGAGACATGCGTTTCTTGGAGCGGCATACTGGTAGGCCTTCAAAAGCATGACATTTTCGGTTTAGTCTGATATTTAATTTACTTTTGGACTGTTTGATTATATTGTTAAATGTTGGGACTGATGGGCACTGAAATCTGGGGAGGTATTTGATGATCACTATTACGTTCCATGTAGTTGAAAGAGTGTCCGGATTTCAAACAAACCATCCGCTTCATTGAACGTCCGCGGTGTTGTAATGGAAACCTTATTGCGTAGCCAAGTAGCCTATATATTGAGTTATTTTTAAATTATGCATGATTTACTTTTTATTAATTTCGTAGGCTGGCTTTATTTTGTTATATAGAAGTATCTAAATAACCTGTTAAAATGTACCAGAATTCAGGAAATTGCATCTAGTCCAAAAAAAAGTTTCAGCCCTTAATACATGTGGGCCCAGGGGCCCGAAAGTTCATAATCCGTCCATGCCTGGTCCCTACACCTGAGAACTACTGATGTACATTTTTTTTACTGTCCGCAGCAAAATTTTGGTTGGCCCCACCAAATCTCACTCCAAGTTTTTTTGAAAAGTTGGCAGCCCTGCTGGTAGGTAACTTACATTCTGCATTTACGCACACAGGAAATAGGTACATTGTTATTCACGATTTAGAGAGACGACTGCAACGATTGCAAAACGAGGGAAAGTAAAATGGGGGGAGGGGGAGTCGATACTTGATGATGTCATCACTTTGTCTCTCCTATAGGGAGGGAAAGTGAAAACCAGCGCCCCAAGTGGTTGCGTTCCTATCGAAGAACAGCTCCAATGTTAAGTCCCATAGACCTATTTTAAAAAAAATATTGTGAAGCCAAATCAGCGATGTTATCCACCAAAAATATTTTTCAATGTCTATACAGTAATAATCTTCTAACTGTGAAAATGTCAGACCCTATTTTGCCTTATTTAAGAAAATCGAAATTGCTCCTTTTGTTTCATAAACAAACTAAAAAAGAAGTCACGTGACTTTACCCTTCGATATTACTCACGGTAGCATGGTTTGCATTGACACTTAACACTTACAGCTAGCTCTTCATGTGAGTAGAAGCACAACACCAGTTATTCAGACATAAAGGTTATCACCACGCAATTTACATCACGTTCCGTTATTACAAAAATATGTTAAGCCAGTTAAGCAAATTGCCGTATTGATCAGTTAGAGATTAAGCGCCCAAACATGTGACGTCACATGCAGCTGTAGTTCCTTATCACCATGTTACGACAAAAACTCAAAACAATTCAACTGATCCTAAAAATAAGGTATGACCACTTGAAGCAATAGAGGTGACCCCAATGTCTAACATATGGAAGGCATTAAATTAAGATCCCAATGTGCACCGATATATATTTTTTCTAAAAAAAAATCCCATCCACTCCGCTAAACTCTAGGAACGCAACCACTAGATGGCGATGAGATTACTTTCCCTCCCTATCACAGGCTTTCTCACAACGGTTATTTGAAATATAGGCTAGGACAAGTTTCTGTTTTTTTAATTAAAAAAAAAACATATTATAGCTGACCTGATTAAACTTATTTAGCAGAGGAAATACTTCACATAATTTTAGGCCTTTAGACCCACACTTTAGCATTCATTTTTGACATTGTCCACATTCTTCCATAGCCTGGGAAAACCCAGATGAACCTGATAGAAAATTTGAATTCGAAACAGGCTAGAATCTTCTTTTAAATCAGTGCTCCAGAAGCAACATGCCCCTCAGCCGCTGCCATTACCAGAACAAGTCCCTGTTGTGTTTGCTTTATGTGTACTAGTTTTGTGTTCCCGGTCAAAAATTATCGCTGCATTATAACCCACTGATTCTTGAGATAAGGAACAAAAGTACTTTTGAAAAGTGACAAACAAAAAATCAATACTACATTAATTTGAATTGGATATCATCATAAACATAGATCTCATCTATCATGCCTGAAAAGGAACAGGTTTTTTATTAACCACTTTTTATAAAAATTGACATTTACTGACTTAGTAACTTGTCATTTGTCAACTCCGTCGGACACATGAAAATATGTTTTTTTGTGTGCTAGATCAATTCAACAACACTCTAAAGTCTTTAAGTGTGTAGAAATGGTGTGCCTTAGCAAGGTTTAGTGATAAATTGCATTATATACATTATATACACTTTTAATATCATTTTACATTGTTTTGAAATAAGCCATTTTAAATTACTTTAATTTAGTTTACTATTTTTTAATTTTTTATATATATATAAGTAGTGGTTTTGTGCACACAAGACACTGATGCATGTAGATAAGTTGGTGTTTTAATGTATGAACACATATACATTTTTTTATAAAAATGAAAAACCTCCATCTTACGGTGTTGACACACAACTGACGGTGTTGACACACAATTGACGGTGTTGACAAACTAATCGAGAATCAAACTGATTTAAGATATTTGACTAGTTTTGACATGGCAGTATCAAGGGAAAGAGTATCAAACTTCAAACAAAGAGTTTCTACAGGACCTCAGGCAAGTAAGTTCTATGATTTGCTCCAATTTCTCTCAGCAAGTAAGTACATATAGTGTTTTATCTGTCATTACTGCCTTCAGTGTAGAGCCAAGTATTAGATATTTATATATAATAGTTTGTCTAACCTGCGGGACTTGGACATTGGACAAGAGGTGTTGAACAGGGAACAAGCTGTCCCTGTCAGTTTCAAAATCTTTCACTGGACAGAAACAGACATCCCTCCTCCTAGCCTAGTTGCCTGCTGTAGTTTTACTGGTCACCTTGCTATTTTATAGTTGTATCTGGTAGCTTTGTTGACTTTACATTCTCCTATATGGGCCTAACACTTCCCTGCTGAAAAAAACAGCCTGACCAGCTAAAGGAGGTTTGCTGGTTGACCAGCTTGTTTGACCACCCTATGATGGTTGACCTACTAGACCAGCAAAACTCTTGCGAAAACATACCTTCAGCTGGTTTTCCCAACTTATGATGGTAATTCAGCTGGTTTTGCTTGTCGTACCACCTCAAGCTGGTCATTTTAGCTGGTGTTGCTGGTCTATAGTGCTGGTTTAACTGGCCATGCCAGCTTATGTTGGTAATTCTAGCAAACCAGCATGACCAGCTTGACGGGCTGGTCACCAGCATGACCATCTTGCACCAGCTGTATCCCACAAGACAGGCTGGTCACACCAGCATGACCAGCTTCCTCAGATGGTCACACCAGCATATTCAGCTGGTGGCCCAACCAGCTACACCAGCAAAGACCAGCAAGAGCTGGAAGAAAACCAGCAAAGACCAGCTAAAACCAGCTACCAGCATAAGCTGGTTTCTAGCTGTTTTTTTCAGCAGGGTTTAGCCATTTGGAACAGAAGAACACACTAGAATAGGCCTGTTTAGTAAGCAGGATTTGATGGCTGCATTGCAAATCAATGCAGAAGTAATCCAAGTATTCAGAATACGTTACTCAGATTGAATACGTTTCAAAATACATTTTTGGGCATGTATTCTGTATTCTGTAACAGAATACTTTTTGAAAGTATCCTTCCCAACACTGCCTACATCTCATGAGTCCCATGCGCTTTCCCACCAGTGGAGCTAGTTGGCTAGTTGATCAAACTTTTGCCAACTTAAAAAAAAGCTTAACTCCAGTCGTGATTCAAAGACCGCTGTTTTCCAGCAACAGCATCCATCTTTTTTGTTTTCAAGTAGCAGGGAATTCACGTGGAACCGTCGCAACTCTGTCATCATTATGTTAAAGGACAATTCCGGCGCAAAATGAACCTAGGGGTTAATAACACATGTGTATCGAGTTCGACCGTTCGCTGGGATTTGTTTTCATGCTAGTCGAATGTGACCAGTTTTATTGCAAACCACTTATTAGCGTTTAACGCTAGCCTTCGGGGCACACGTACAGTAGAAAGAAATCGCTATTTCTATACCACTATCAAGGCTCAAAACAGCACCACACTTACACAGTAGCATAGGGTATCTACATGTAAACCGAAGCATTGAGATGACATAAGAGATGGCAGGTTATTTGAATGAATTTGAAGACATCGAGGATGAACCCTTATTGGACGTCCTTATCTTTTCGAGTCGGAATATACCAACGAAGAGCTGCGGGAGCTCCGTGAAAGGGCTATGAGAGAGAGAGCTAGAAGCTACTGTAGTCAATGCCACACAGGCTGCGGCGATCCATACCAGAGGGACCAGGACATCCACTAAGTAAGTACACTATACAAGTTATGTTACATCGGAGCATACGTTTGATTTTAGTTCACATCGCCTGCCTGTATATGTGAACCAGACGTGAACGGTAATGTGTTTCTTTTTAATAAACTGCCTGTACACTTACAACGTTCTCAATGCATTGGTTTACATGTAGAGACCCTCATTATGCTACTGTGTGTGGTGTGGTGTAGTGTGGTGCTATTTTGAGCCTTGTTAGTGGTATAGAAATAGCGATTTCTTTCTACTGTACGTGTGCCCCGAAGGCTAGCGTTAAACGCTAATAAGCGGTTTGCAATAAAACTGGTCACATTCGACTAGCATGAAAACAAATCCCAGCGAACGGTCGAACTCGGTACACATGTGTTATTAACCCCTAGGTTCATTTTGCGCCGGAATTGTCCTTTAAGCCCGCCCACCGACTCTACACACAATATGATTGGCCTGATCAAAGTTTGATTTTTCCAGCTTACAAGCCAACAGAGAGTTGCTAGACTACCCTGGCTGCAAATTACATTTGCTGCTGCTAGGGTACGTCTAGCACCAGCGCCAGTCTAGCGCCAGCACCGGAGCGCCACAGAGAACTGTGCTCTCTCCAGTCCTGTTCACCCTGTACACATCTGACTTCCGCTACAACACCGAGTCATGCCACATGCAGAAGTTTTCTGATGATACTGCAATTGTGGGGTGTATCAGGGACGAGCAAGAGGAGGAGTACAGGAGCCTGGTGGAGGACTTTGTGCAGTGGTGCAAACTCAATCACCTTCAACTTAACACCTCAAAGACCAAGGAGATGGTGGTGGATTTCCGAAGGTCTAAGCCCGCTCTGCTACCAGTCTCCATTGATGGGGTCAATGTGGAGGTGGTAAGCACCTACAAGTATCTGGGTCTCCACCTGGACAATAAACTGGACTGGTCAGCCAACACTGATGCGCTCTACAAGAAAGGACAGAGCAGGCTGTACTTCCTGAGGAGGCTGCGGTTCTTCAATGTGTGCAGCAAGCTCCTCAGGATGTTCTATCAGTCTGTTGTGGCCAGCGCCCTCTTCTATGCAGTGGTATGCTGGGGAGGAAGCACAAAGAAGAGGGATGCTGGGCGACTTGACAGGCTGGTAAGGAAGGCTGGCTCTGTAGTGGGAGCTGAACTGGAGTGCATCACTTCAATAGCTGACAAAAGGACCCTAAACAAACTGATCAACATCTTGGACAATGAATGTCATCCGCTCTACAGCACTATCAAAAACCAAAAGAGCTTGATCAGCTGGAGACTTCGCTCACTGCCATGCACAACTGAAAGGCTGAGGAAGTCATTTGTTCCTAGGGCCACTGAACTGTTCAATGCCTCACTAAAGGGGAGAGGAGAGATAGACTTCTCTGCTTAGTCTGTCTGCCTCTCCACCCTCTCCACGTCCATGTTTTTTGAGTACTGACTGCCCACTACTGCTTACTACTGTTTTACTACTGTTTTACTATTGTACACAGCCTAGTGTTTTTCACTACTGTGTTACCTCAACCCGTTCTTGCACTGAAATAGTTTTTATTTTACCTTGTTTACATTACACTTTACTCTCCTATTTGACTATATTATTTATGCTGGTCTCTAGACCCTACTGTTGCACTGTTGACTAATGTTGGACTACTTTTTGCACCTTCACCATGACACCCACTCTCTTGAGCACCTTGCCAGGCACACACAACTAAGGACTATGGTTGGACTACTGTTTGCACCTTCATCATGACACTCACTCCCTTTAGCACCTCACCAGTCCTGGCCCTGTCACTACAAGCGTCTTATGCTTGATCACCCTCAAGCACATTTCTTAATTTAACTTATATAGTGTATTTAGTATTTAGTTTGTTAGATTCTTATCTTATCTTCTACTGACTTTATTGTACAGTGGAGTTTAGTTATATGTTTATACTTATACTAATGTTTACCATTTCTGTTGTAAGTGCATGTTGTGTGTTATGTCTTTACGCTACTGAGACCCTTGAATTTCCCCTTGAGGATCAATAAAGTATCTATCTATCTATCTATCTATCTATCTATCTATCTATCTACATTTCTATGCTACCCTCCTCCCATATTTAGGGTGAAAATTGGCAGTAGGACCACGACGATGCAAAAACTCAACTTTCACATCTTGGTGTTCTATATCTACATCAATGGACTTTCCTAACCACCAGTGATCATCATACACCACTGCCAGCCAATCCCCTGTCTCAATACTGTTGATATCAACAGTAGCACTCCCAGGATCTTTCAATGGCTCCTCTTCCATTTTATCCACCAAATTTTACATTTCATCGACCGAATCCCCTTCTTCTCCCAACTCGTCTTCCATCTCCTCTATCAACATGGACAGCTCTTCCTGGCCCTTGCATCAGTCTGCTGCTCCTCTGAGCAGTCTCTTATACAAAGAGTAGCTGGGGGAAAACATTGGCAATTCAATAGCACTGCAAGAGCATGATAGTTGTCTGTAGCTAACACCAAACTGGCGAAGCCTATGGAGAAGCCGATACTTCTTTAGAACCTTGCCTGATACACTGCAAAAAATGAAATCTAATCTTATAATAACATCAAAAAATCTATTTGGTATTGTTTCTAGTATGAAAAGACTTACCTCTTGAAAGGTCATTTTGACTTAATTTAAGAAGACTTTGACTTATTTTAAGGAGTCTTATCAAGACAAATTTACTTAGCGCACTGGCAGACAAATTGGCTTGTTTTTAGGACAAATTTGCTCAATGCACTGGCAAATCTGCTTGTTTTTATGATGAGATGTCTTAAAATAAGTCAAACTTTTCTTAAATTAAGTCAAATGATTTCATGAGAAAGCGCTGGTAAGTCTCTTTATACTGAAAACAATACAAACTAGTTTTTTATCTTGATATAAGATTAATAATATTGGTTAGATTTTATTAGATAAGCAGTTTTTGCAGTGTAATGCCAGTTGTCTGTGACCTGATTTTTCAACGGCTCGTTTCTGTGCCAGATGAGTTGTATAATTCCTTCTCAGCTCTTGTGGAAAAGAAGATATCTCCTAATGTTGGGGTTCCGATGTTGGCTTCCCGTTATCATCCTCTCTGTTTCTGTTCATGGAGAATCTACAATCATTTTATCTTTTAGTTTGACATTTGACTTTTCTATTTGAGCCTTCTTTTTCCGCCATTCCTGCTTTCTTAGTTTGTTTTGCTCTTTTGTTAATTTCTTAACCTTTTCTTTCAATGCTTTAATCTCCCTTGCGTGTCTTTTCCTGGTTTTTCTCCTCTCTCTCTCAGCTGCAAGGGCACGCTGGGTTGAAGTAGGCTCCTCAACAGCCTGGTCCAGAGGACATTCTGGTGGGGTGTCTATTTCATTTAACCATCTATTCTGCATAGCTCTGGACATTTTCTTTGCTTTCCTCCAATACTTATTGCGGTGCCTTTTTGCTCTGGGTGTGTTTGAGTGTGTGTTTCAATGTACAGTGTTTTAATGTACATTGTTGTTTTTCAAGCAAAAACCATGAACTTAGAATCACTTGATTTCTTCCAGATTTACAGACAACTAATGTAGACTTTGTTTTAAGAAAACCAATTGAATGCAGTTACAATTAGCAAGTTAGAAGTTAGAAGTTATGGTCTCCTCTCCTCGCAGTTTATCTTGGAGGATGACTGCACAATTTTATCTAAATTCATTGTGACATACACTCAATTTGTATATTAAAATTACAATTTATATAATGAAAATATTACAGCATTAAATGAGTATAGTTTCTCCATCAGTAATGTCTTGACATTATCCACATGCATGTCTGTGTACTTCACAATATATGACTATGTTGGATAACTGTATGTTAATGACAAGCAGACAATTGCTAAAATATTTTCATCCTTTCATCCTCATTTTCAGTTTAAAACTAAACCATTTAACACATTATATGAACTTAATTTTACTGTGGTCAGAAAACTGGTCCAGACTTTACTTTTTCTAATATTTTACAATTGTGATGTTGAAAAAAAAAGACACAGAATTATTTAAAACAACGGGTATGCTAGGACAAGTTTCTGTTTTTTTATTTAATTATTTTTAAAACATATTATAGCTGACCTGATTAAACTTATTTAGCAGAGAAAATACTTCACAGAATTGTAGGCCTTGTGAAACAACTTGTGAAAGGTGTTTAACACCTTTAGCATTCATTTTTTAAATTGTCCACATTCTTCCATGACCTGGGAAAACCCAGTTGAAACTGACACAAAATTCGAATTCGAAACAGGCTACGAAACAGGCCCCTCGGCCGCTGCCATTACCAGAACAAGTCCCTCAAGTTTTAAGTAGTTCTCTCCTCCCCTCCCTAAAAATCCTGATCACTTGTGATTCCTGCATCGTTTGCCAGTGAACACTGCCAGTGCACTTAGAAACCTCCAGTCCTTTTGGTCACACAAACATCTGGATAAGGACAATTAACAGGTAAGGCGAACGGAACAACTTTATATACATTTTTATCGCCAGGATATTATATTCTGACGTGTTTTGTATTTGATATAATTGCCCTTGTGCTCTGAATTAATGCTTCATCTGAGGCATCAGAGAGCCAAGGGATGAATAAATGTGAGCTCAGGGCATCTAATGCCATGTTTCAATGCTTGTCTGGTTTCACAACTTAAAACAAAAAGAGCTGACCGATAGAGCAATGAACAGGGTTCCTACGCAGTATGGAAAACCTGGAAAAGTATGGAATTTGATGTTAGTAATTTCCAGGTCTGGATAAGTATGGAAAAAAGAAACAAGGGTTTGGAGAAATATTTGTGTTTCCAGACTATTACATTTGCAGTACTAATCACTTCACTCAGGTCATAATGAACCATTCCTGTTGTGTAGCTTAACTGTCAGTCCCCATCGTCAAGATACAACTATGATACAACTAAGATACAACAAAAAATTAGGTGATGATGATACAAGCTAAATGGACGAATATTAAGTGTAATTTTTTAATTCACTTGTTTTCCATACCTTTGTTTTCACCGAGTTATCCCAAACCAGAAGTGGCCGCAATGTCGAGAATATGGTCAGAAAAATCTAACGAGAAGTTTGGAAATTTGAGTATGGAAAAAGTATGGAATTTTGAAATGGAAAATGTGTAGGAACCCTGAATGAAAAAGATACATACTTGACTTTAGCAGATATGTGATATAGAATGATGTGATATGTGAATGTATAGTGCAATGAAAAGATTATGCCTTTGACATATATGTGATGAGTGTAGAATGAGTGTAATTGTTTGTATTTTTTATACCTCATGCAATAATTATCATATTGGAAGAAATGACAATGCTCTGTACTGACAGGGATAACAGGGATAAATGTTTATGACAAGGCTCTTAAGGCTAATTGCTGTACTTGGTGAAAATAATCTATATTGTGGGGTGAGGGATTTGGTATTATTCTATTTTAAAGTCAAAGAACCATTTACTTGAATATGGTGCTCCATGCCCTTATTTTGGGTTAGAAAACATATATATATATTTTTTTTTTTAAGTATATTTTTTGGGGCTTTTATGCCTTTAATGCGACAGGACAGTGGAGAGTGACAGGAAGTAAGTGGGACAGAGAGTCAGGGTGGGATCCGGAAAGGACCACGGGGTGGGAATCGAACCCGGGTCGCCGGCGTACGGTGCAGGTTGCGACGTGGCTGGGGCCAGAAAACATAATTTTGATTCTCCTACCACATGTTCTACCTGTTGGATGACCCGTGGATCACTGAATAGTGTCAATATTGTGAAATCTGTGGACGGGTGAACAAAACAATAGTAGCAATAAAACATAAAACCTCTCAAGGATTACACATGGGAGGTTTCTGGTTAAAATCCAAGTTAACTGGATTTTAACAGGGCCTCATATCCAAAGTGACATAGAATTGCAAAGACAGGAATCGGACCCTGACAGATTCTAAGTCGGTTATGTTACTGCTGCTCCACTGTAAGACGTCAGGAACTACTCCCCACAATTAGGACCACCCCACAACCACAGTCAGGAACTACTCATCACAGGCCGTCACACTTAAAAGTGGTTCAGTCTTGAAGTCTCCTTCCTGATCCTGAGGTAGATAAGGTTGATGACTATCTTGACATGTGGCATGTGAGAATGTTGCTGTCAGGTCAGGTTGCTGCTGAATATAAACTGGTTGTGGATGCTGCCAGGTGAAGTCTTTGCATCAGAGCATACCAGAGCAAACTGGTTTCCTACCGCGCTGTGGAAATCATGCAGGTGCTGTTTAGCCTGGCCCTGCCTGCCTACCTCCACTCATTTGTATCTCACTGAGATAGTCTGTCTCCTCTAAATGCATTTATCCCTGATTAATGAAATTGGGCATGTTGGACCCATGATATCAAAGTTACCACAAAGTCTACGCCAGTTATGATGCTAGGGTTGGAAATATTTCCCAATTGTGATTAAGTTGTGAGTTTGGTGAAACCAGGCTAGGTGCTGATACCATTATTTGCTAATGACACGTTGCAGGGCGCAATAAAGCAACAATCAGTTGTGAAATTAGACATTGTGTAGCGTTTTTTGTAACATCAAAGGAACATGATGTTACAAAACGCAAAAAAAGTCTATAACTTATACAGGTGTCTTGGACATGGTCTGACTTTAAAGGACACTTTAAATACAGCAATGAAGGGAAAATAATCTATTTAAATTCTACACATTCTGTGTTTATGTCTAGGTCATTGCTTTGGATGGTAAAAAAAACTCCAAATACCACTTTTAATCCAAATGCAAAATATTTCTAACTGTCATTTACTTCAAGGGAAGCAGGGGGCAAGATGAAGATGGTTCCTTTCCTGGTCTTCCTTCCTTTGATAGGTAAGTCGAGGAGCAAAGAAGCCTTCACATTTCACAGCAGAACAATATTCTGGCCTGCATTATCTGTGCATTACAAGATTTGTTACTAGGCAGAGTTATTATTTATTGATCCAACTCTTTTCCTTGCTATGCAGTAGGTTTGGTCTTAAAGGAATACGCCACCCCTAGGTGAAATTGGGTCACTCCCCGCAGTCCCAAGAGTTGGATGAGTGAGCCAAAGCGTTTTATAGCCGACCCAGCCATTGTCCTAATCTAGAAACGGCCCGGTTAGCTTTATTTTAGCGTAGTCACTGTAATCCAGATATGCCAGCTAGCATGTCGTAGCAAAAGTGAATCAAATAACTCAAGATTTTTTATAATTATTTCTCGTAACCTGTACATTCACATCGAGTACAAATATCAATGCAAATTAACACGAAGGAATTTACTAGACCAATTTAGATTTTCGGGCATAGCACCGCTGCCAGGCGCAAAGACATCACGCAGCATCTGTAAACTCTCAACTTCCGGCAATACACCAGCGTGACTACCAAGTTCTCTGCAACTAGGCTGACACTGACAGGTGGGCTTTCTCTGAGAGTTCTAATGGCGATGAATATGGAAGATTACACGATAGACGAAGATGATGACTTCGACTACCAAGATCCAAGACCAGGGGCGTCACTAGACCTTATTCACTGGGGCACGTGCCTTAGTAAAAGTCTCCAGTGCCCCAGTAAAATTCTAGCGCTGCTCTCGCTGTAAACGGCATTCATGAGCGCATCTCCGTGCCTGCTTTAGTCATGACTCGAGCCTGTCACTTACCAGCCAATAAAAATAAAAAAGGAAAAAAAGAAAGGGGCCATAATAGCCAATCAGAAAATAGCACCTCTGTAGCTGGGTAAGATTGAACGCAACAACCAATGAAAATCGTTCACATGATTCTTCCGAGTGTTTCGTTGTATTGTGGAAACTGCTGGAGCTCATCACATCACTTTGAGCGCAGAGTAAGTCGTCCCCTGTTTTAATGTTACAACTAATTCACAGCTTGTTTGACAGAAAAAATGACAAGTTGATCGTAGAGAATGTTGCCCACATAATTAGCATCTGTTTTTCAATGCTTAGCGTCATTGTAGCCTAAATTTAGCAACAGTTTACCAGCTTGTGCTCTCTCCCTCACACACACACTCACACCATGCGTAGGCTGCATGCACACATGCGGAGAATTAATAATGATTTACGTATACTGTAGAGAGAGTCCTGTAAAAGTAGCTTATACTGTTTGTGAAGCTGTCCTACTGTAAAACTAAACATAGCCTTCTGATAAACTATTCAGAGATGGACATTAGAAAATTCTTCCTGAACAGAGGCAGAGGGAGAGGAACAGTGAGGAGAGATGAGGAGGACGAGGGAGGTATGATAATTGCCCACATTAACGATAACATTAACATTTATGTTGGTAGCCAGTGCTGTGATTTGATCTATGGTTTTATGGCAAACTTAAATAAGTTTGCTGCATTTGCAAATGTAGCCTATAATAATCTACACAGAATCAGACTCTGATTCTGTGCAGATTATTATAGGCTACATTTGGAAATTATCACCCAGTCAGTATCAAGTCAGTATGAAGGCTTTAGTAGACTATTTAAGCTACAAAGAACTGCAGTATTGCCAGGATGACTATAGGACCCTTGCCTGGGAGGGAAGTATATCTCAATTTTGACTAAAAATAAGCTTCCCTTGTGTTAGTAGGAAAGCATATTAAATTCATGCAGTGAGTATAGGCCTACTTATGCCTATGTGTTTGAATGTTGCTGGATAGTGGCTGCTACAACAATTGAGGGAGAGTGCTGGTCCTACAGTATGACAGTGACAATAATGATTTTGAAGCTTGTAGCCTACCCGTAGGCTAGCCATTTATTTCATACTGCGGGCACATTTTTTTTTTTTTAATGTAGGCTATTGGGAGTTGGGGGCCTGTGCCCCAGCAAAGCTCTAGATCTAGAATCGCCCCTGTCCAAGACCCTACCTTTTCGAACCTGAGTTCACTGAAGAGGAGTTGCGAGCTTTGGATCTGGGAAGAGAGGACGTTGCGACTAGTCAAGGCGAGTCGGATGAGAGAACGAGAGCAAACACGAACTGGTGGTGTGTGTGTGGAGTGTGGAAAAAAAAACTGAGGACTGCAGGATGGATCACTGCTGAGAAGTCGTCGGTAGCAGTGACACAAGTGCAGTCACGCTCCTCTTCGGGAGCGTTGCCCACCATCGATGGCAGTATTTTATCCCACTCTGCACAGCATAAACACTCTATTTCAGTCGGCATGGGTTGGCACACTCCACACTCACACCACCAGTTCGTGTTTGCTCTCGTTCTCTCATCCGACTCTAGGGTGACCAGATGAGATTGGCTGAAATTCGGGACGCTTTTTTTTTCGCGGGCGGGGGTGGGGGGGGGGAGTGGTAGGCCTACAGCGAATTTTCAAACCTGTACCAAAACACATTTTTATTCAAACAGCAAGTCTGCCTCAAAATACAACAGAGAAATCATGAACTCAAAATGTCATGTGGGGGGGGGGGGGGGGACAATGACTGCGTAACAGTGCAAATCAGACCTTTCAGAATAAGGATAATAGCCTAACGCTAATAACAAGCCTTGCCAAAATTATGGGTCATTAAGCAAGAATACAAAATAATTGTTAGATTAAGTAGATTATGTTAAAACGACATGGACATTAGGCCGAACTTCCGACGTATTTTTTTTTGCGCACACGCTGGCTGACATTCAATGTCCTCGGCTTCGCGAAATCAGTGCATATTCGCGCCTAATTATAGAACGTCAAAAAGAAACAAAGTAGCCGGGCTGCATCCAGACACTTAGCTGCCGTCGGGGGCTGCATGCAGTCGACTCAACCTCTCTACGGACAGTTTTTAATGTTTATCAGAAAATAACTACTCAGTATTTTGATTGAGTATAATTTTCGGGACAATTAGGGCAGGATTCGGGATTCGGGACAACTGCTTGGATATCGGGACTGTCCCGAATTTTTTGGGACGTCTGGTCACCCTATCCAACTCGCGTATTCCTTTAAAATGGTAGCTACCTGAAAGGCATGCAAACCCTAATCAATATCACCCAGAACCTTACAAGGATGACCAAAAGCAAAAACTCCACTCTTGGTAGTGTCTTTAGTATAAAATATAAAAAATAAGTTTTAAGATGGTCTTATTAGTTTAAAGAGATATGCCACCATTTGGGGAAATACGCTCATTTTCCACCTCCCCTCGAGTTAAAGGGGACATATTATGCAAATTTCACTTTTTGCATCCTTTTGTACCTCCATTTGGGTCTCTACAGCTCTTAATAACACTCCAAGCGCGAAAAAAAGCCATCCATCCGTTTTCTGTGAGTCAGTTGAACGATTTTGGTGTCAGGAATCATAGGCTTCTATGAGCCATTTGAATGGCTCCCTTATACTGACGTGAAAATAAGGGAATTTGCATAGAACCACCCTGGCACCTCTCAACCCCCACATAGCCCCACCCACTCGATTAGTTGAAGATCCGCCATTAGTTTGCTGGTTTAACAAGCACGGACACCGAGCGCAATGGCTCTACAAGCAAGAGCAAGTCACACATGAAGTGTTGTGTTGTTGGCTGCACAGAACAACACAAATCCTTGCACTTTCTCCCAGCCAAAGAGAACAGAAGAACCGAGTGGCTCCATTTCATTTTCGATGGCCATGTTCCAGCTACAGTCGGCAAAAATCATGTGTGTGCGAACCACTTCAAGGCAGACTGCTTTGAAAACCTAGGACAGTACACTGAGGGATTAGCCATCAAACTTCGTTTGACAGAGGGATCTGTACCTACTGTCCGTGGCAAGTCACAAGATGAGAGACATGTAAGTACTTTCAAATAATGACTTTTGTGTTTCTATCGCAGTTACGCATGAACTAACGTTAGGTTGTTCGTGTTTTGTCATTTACCATAAGCTAACGCAAACATTACGGCTAACGTTAGCCCTGCATCTGCTTGGAGTGAGCATTTTCTCCATTCCAAATTGCAAATGCAGCACACAGCCAAACGAGTCATATTTGACAATCCCAGTCAATAATATCTGAAAGTAATGATTGTTAAAATGTTGTCTAGACGCTAGACCTCCATTAAATATTGTCATGTTATCCACAATTGAGGCGACCAACAGCTAAAAGCCCTTAGTATAAGGGTGATTCTCCAACTACAGGCACTTTTGTGTCCTTGTGGTTGTTTTTGTGGATATAATATTTTTGTTTCAATCATGTCAATTTGCAAAGGCCAGATCACCAGCATCCTATAAAAAATTAATCATGCCTATATATTCTGATTTACTGCTCTTAGAGGGGCTTTTATCAGTGGATTTGGCTGTTTTGAGCTTGTCCCCAACCCAGACTTGTAACCTTTAACTGTTAAAATACACTAAAGACTAATTAAACCTAGATGATTTTGTACCATGTTTGTTGCAAGAAAGAGTTAAATAAACACATACCATTTCAATTTCTAATGCAAATAATATATTTATACAATTTTTTAGGGAAAACATCAGTGTCCCCAGGTTTTCCGTCATTTCCACCACACAAACTATTTCCAGTAATATATACTTTTTTACCTAAAAATGTTTATTTGTTTACCAGGGGAAAACATAGTGTTACTAAAGAGGAAGGTTGATGGCAAAAATATCACTTGAGAATAGAGTATTTTTATTCGACGTCATTTCCACCACAGCTGTAACTTTGTCAAAATATGCAAAAGAAGTGAAAAAAAAGCATAGTTGTGTGTATTTTGGATACATTGTGCCCTATCTCCAAAAGTATCTGGGTATGGCAATGGAATTTGATTATATATGGCTGAAAACTGTGAGAATGTCATTTCCATCACAGTCATTTCCACCACAAAGTGAGGTCATTTCCACCCCAAAGTCAGCAAGACAGTGATGAAATGTCTTTTCCACCACAGTCCCCACAGTCATTTCCACCACGAAATGACCATCACAACATATGTTTTAAGGGAATAAAACATAATTCCAGGTGACATAGACTTATACTATTTTCAGAAACTATAATCCATACTTCATTATACAACAATTGGGTTCTATGGAACTATTTATTTGTTTCTGATTGGCCGAGAGACGTTCCATGAGTTGGAATATCCCTGGACATTTCAACTCAGACTTTTCACAGCTAATAATAAATCACTCCGCTGTACAATGCGAAGATTTGACACAATGTTCTCATCCCAGCTCTCCACTATTTCAAGCAATGGATTACTCCTTAGCAAACCTTAACGAAACAGTGCTTCACCACATCTGTGGATTAAGCCACACAGTGAACTTAATGTAAGTAAGATAAACAAGGATGCTAATTGTTCTCAGCATTGCCAGCATTGTGTATAATATGATTGTCACTTGGAGGAGACGTGTAGATAACTAACGTTAGCATAGTTAGCTAACCGCTGCTAACGTGCTAGCATCGTCACGTCAGGCTGTGCACAGTAGTGTAACATTTATTCACCATAAATTCATAAAGTTGAGTGGTTCTGCAATGTAGGCTATGTTTCCGTTTTTTTGCAGTACCATGTCCCTTACATGACATGGCCCAGTGTCCTTGTAACATGCATGCAGCAAACCTAGATATGAATGTGATTTCAGCCCGACTTTCAAATTTTCTTTCAAGACACTTAAACCACAAAGACCCGTAACGAGGGATCTGGAATGTTGGTTACCTAGCAACCAAGACATTTTTAAACAATATTGGGGTGTTTTCAGATTATTTAGTTAGTTGTATAAAAGCAATATAGCACTCGTGATCGTGGGATTGGTCATGGATATTCCCACGGCTGTTGTTGCCTGCGCCACTCGGCCTCCGGCCTCGTGGCTACGGCCGAACAACACCCGTGGGAATATCCACGACAAACCCCACTCTCACTCGTGCTATATTGCTTAATTATTAATAGAAAAACATGTGAGTGACTTTAATAATTTATGTATACTTTAAATAAAGAGTATTTTTGATTATGAAAAACATAATTCATTGTACCGAGCAACTTCAAGCAATATACATTTAGTTCACAAAGTCTTAGGATTTGTTATGTGGTATGATTAGGTAGTCATAGACATGGTAACTGATATATAATGTAACATAATGAATTTGTATAATCTGCAAATAAAGGACATAATTTGAGGTGTGGTGGAAATGACATTTTTCCCTTACGATTTAGAAAACTGATAAAAAATAACAATATTCCATGTCATGCAATTGTGCCCAGTATCATACTTTGTTTCAAGACATATTAATGAGTGTATCAATGATTTTGAATGTGTGTTTGGAGATAATTATTTTTCTAAAAGTTGAAAGGCCAAAAGTGCCCGGAGTTGAAGAAACACCCATAAGCTAATGTTAGCTTGTAGCCTCACTTTATAACGTTATCCAGTGTTTGCACATTTCCCCTATAGCTCTATTTAATTTAAGCTGCAAGGGTTTGTCACAATTTGTAGTCGTTTTGTCCTTACTGATGAGTAAGATATGGTCATGTTATCTACAATGAAGGTGGCCAGTAAGCTCTTAGTCTAGGCTAATGTTTGCTGTTGTAAATAAAGAGAGATATAGTACTGATAGTGCAAGAAGTTGTAGCCTCAGTTTTTAGCGCAAAGTAAACGTGCATATTATGTGCATGCCATTATTTTCATGTTTGGTTTTCTCTTTACTTCGCAAGACTCTACCTGGCTGCTCTGCATTACAATGAGGATGCTGCACGAGACCAGGCCACCTTATCCTCTGGGGACCCTCTCTACAGAATGCATTTCCCAAAGTACAGGAAGGCAGAGTGCAGGGTGAAACCCATCAAAACCGAGACAACATTCCGTAAGTTAGATAATTTTTTATTTATCAACAATAAAAGATCTGTTCATTTTGCATGCTATTGCACTATGGTGTCTTTACAATGAACAATACAATAAATAAATGTACAATGAAATACTTTACAAACTATGTACATAGTTACGAAGTGTGAAATATTGCACAGGGTATGTGGAAGACTTGATGGGCTTCATCATGGGCGAGGTCTTTGTGGACCAAGAAGCATACAGGGAGGAACTCCTGAAAATAAGCATTCCTCCGGACCTGTCCTCAGAGTTTGAGCACCCAAAGAAGGAGGAGGTGATCGCCAACTATGTGTCTCGCTTCAATCCAGGGGAGGCAGTTTGAAGCCCACGTATTGTCCTTGGCTGTCAGGAAACTCCCGACGAACACGCAGGACCACACATGACGGGATGACGACCCTTATTCTGCATCAAAGGAATCCCCAACACCAACTGACAAAGCTCCTGTAGGCAAGCTATCTGTAACGACTAAAGAAAAACAAAAACATTGCAGTAGTTAGCAGGTTACATAATCTGTCAGTTCTGTCAAAAGTGCAAAGTGCACAAAGTGCAATTGTCATATTGCGTATGTCATGTTTTATTTCTGTTTTGTGTAATAAATATATTGTAATGTCTTAAATGTGTCACCAGTGTATGTTTGATACCTGCTGAATTTGCAGACAATAGCCATACATAAAAAGAAAGAAAACAACAATTGGGGCATGTGTTGGTGTGTAAGGCCATTAGTGACCTATGAACATTAGTAAGACTAACATCTGCTTTTGCTGATAAAAACGGTAGCCTGTCACTTCTCATAAACACTGGGAAAAACTAAGTAGCTTAATAAACTAGATGTACCGCAGAGCGGTACAAAATATGACCGCCGCCCAGTCCAGCACATTTTTTCCACAAAAAGAAATCACGCTGAAAGGCCTATATGATTCTAACTGTCTCACTAAATTGCATTATCCACAATCAATTCTCACTGGTATCTGCTAGACAACAAGTACCAAAACATGATTAGTTCATAGATTTCACATGTAAAATTCATTTTATACAACCCCACCTCCATCTTGCCTGTTCATAATTCTGAGAAATTCTTGATTGTTTGCGTTATGTTTATGTTATGTGTGTGGGTGTGTGTGTGTGTGAGTGTGTGTGTGTGTGTGTGTGTGCGTGCTTGTGTGTGTGCCTGCGTATGTGCCTGTGCATGCAAGCGTACATATGTCTACTGTGTGAGTATGTGTCATACGTATGATTACTGTGAATGTATGTGTGTGTGTGTGTATGTATCTGTTTGTGCACATGTGTGCACATGAAATGGGTTAACATGACCCCTGGAGGCAAACATACGGAAAAAAATGGTCATCCTAGGCCCTACAGTTCTCAAGATATTCACAGAGAACTGTGTCTGTCCTACCCTCCTTTCGGGGGGTCCAGTCCAGCGGGGGGGCTACAGATCAAAACGAAAAATGACAGTTCCATGCTATCCATGTGGGGGTACATGCCCACCAAGTTTTGTGTACCCCGGTCTTTCAGTGTCCCGGGAATCCTTGTTAGTGTACGTCACTAAATGTACACATAAATTATTTTATTGTAAGGCCCCCCATGAACGAAAGTACACAAAACTTGGCATGCATTCGGAGGGTGTCATAATGATCCTACACTTTTAATTTCGTGCAGTTTTGACCTTGTCAGCCAGAGATATTGTGATGAAAACACCTAATTTTTTGCTTTTTAATTTTTAACTAGGTGGCGCTATACATGAAATAAGTGGTAATGGGATGGGTTGACATGCCCCCTTAAGACCAACATACATAAAAAAGGTGGACCTCCTAGGCCCTACGGTTCTCGAGATATTCACAGAAAACTGTCTCCGGCCACCTACAGGCCAGTTGGTGTATAGTAACATAAATTAATTTATTGTGTGGCCCCCCATGAACGGAATTCCACAAAACTTGGCGTGCATACAGAGGGTGTCATAATGATCCTACACTTCCAATTTCGTGCAGTTTTGACTATGTTAGGTCACAGATACCTTCAATTACAACACCTCATTTTTACTTTTTTGTGTTTAACTAGGTGGCGCTACACATGAAATGAGTGGTTATGGAATAGGTTGACATGGCCCCTTGAGATCAACATACAAAAAAAAAATGGGCCTCCTAAACCCTACGGTTTTCGAGATATTCACAGAAAACTGTGTCTGCCCTACCCTCCTTTCGGGGGGTCCAGTCCAGCGGGGGGGCTACAAATCAAAACGAAAACTGATGGTTCCATGCTATCCATGTGGGGTTACATGCCCACCAAGTTTTGTGTACCCCGGTCTTTCAGTGTCCCGGGAATCATTGACGGAAATTTGGGCATGCAAAAAAGAAAGAAAAAAAAAAAATATGACTAAACCTATATGACCGCCGCTTCGCTGCGCGGCGGTCATAATAACACATATTGCTCTATTCCCCGTAAGTAGTTATTATCATGAACTATCTGTCAAAAATAGGCCCCGCCCCCTGAAACGTCATAAATCACGTCATAACCACGCCTCCGTTTTATGCAAATTAGCCATGTGGTTTTCACCACGTGTTGTTTGTTATTGTTATTGTTTTGTGAGTCATGTGACAGTCATGTGACTGGTGTCAAGCCCCTTGGCATCCATATTGGATGTAGAGTCATGTGACAGTCATTTGACTGATGTCAAACCCCTGGGCGGCCATATTGGCCCCCAAACCGCCATGTGTGTTTTGTGGATATTGGGGGTCAGATAAACTTTGTATGAAATGTATAGGAGTGTTAATAGCTGGAAATAAACTTATAGTATGCTACTAGCATAGCCAATAACCTGTTTAGCATGTTGTTAGTGGTTTTGGTTGAAAAATGTGTTAGCTAGACACTATGCATTGTAATGTAACCTTTATAACTGAAATCATGGTGGTCTTAGGTGACCAAAATGATAGTATATGATCCCCCTACTTTGTAGGGGTGGTGTTTTGTCCGGGCATGTCTCTGAGTGTATTGTTTGAGACCCCTTTCATGTGGGGGGGTCTGTCTACTACTTACGTACACTAGTGCTGATAACATTGTAAAAGAACTGTATGGTTTGTCAGAGTTTCTGGTTGGTTTTATGTTCGAATCTAAAATGTATTTCACTCGCATATTTATTCTTCTATTTTTATTTTGTAGCGCCATCCCATGATCTAGCTGGTCACTGTGTTATCAGCCTCGAAACATCTGGTCTCTTGTGCACTGACGAAACGATTTGGGAGCGACGCTCGGGGGATCTGAATTAGATGCTGCGACAAACAGTAAATCTACATCTGGTACAGAACCAGGCCCGGAGTGGGTAATCGGGAGAATCGGGAGAATTCCCGGTGGGCCGCTTCACTTTTGGGCCGGTCGAGGGAAAAATATTGGCATTTGTCACGTTAATCTATCTTCTCTTAAAGTTGGCTACACACGTTCGCATTCTATGCCTAACACCGCAGCCTCTGCATGGGTTGTTCTCCCCTCCCAAGAAGAGTTAATTGGTTGGGTCCATATAGCCCGTCTTTCCTAAAAAGTTTTCTCAGATACCAGCCGGGCCGGCCCTACTGTAGTGATAAGCGTCAGGGAGGATGGATGGTAGAAAGATGCCATGAGGGACTGAAAAGGCCAGGTAAGAAAGACGAAAAGTATTGGAGGGAAATGCTGCCAAATGTGCCATGCTTCCAATTTTTTTTTTGAAGAGGACAGACATAAGTGGCAACTGGTAAAGAGAGATAGCCATGATTATAACAGTGTAATTGGGCTAAAAACCTACTGGACGTTGTAGCGTTGGCAACCTATTCGCAAGTAACATAATGAATTAAAATAATAGCATTTTGGTATCATCCAATATGGCTATTCATAGACTTTGCAAATATTATGCAAATATTGATAACAAAACTCAAGCTTGATCTGTGTATGCAGTAGCCTATAGGCCTAAAAACAAAAGTAGCCTGAGCAGCAGATCAGCCAGTCCCCCGCAATGACGAGCCCGAAATTAACTATGACTATAGGGACAAGTAGAAAGGATAATAGAGTTAACCATATAAATCAAAGTTATTTTATGGAAGAAAGAACAGTAGGCTATGACAGCAGTAGGCTGCATGATCAACCTGACTTGTTTGCTCAGAAGTGGGCGTAGTAAAGGAGCAAATCACAAAACAACAACATGATAGCTGACCCATGCAGAAAAAACATGTAAACAATACAAAACAATATATGCCTCTTAGTGGAACTGTGGGATACATTTCAAATGCTTTATTTCTTCCTTCCTGTTTTTGTTAACTTATCAACCTATCCTTGTGGAATAGTGGAATATTAGCCTATAATAAAAACTACAGGATAGTAAGAGCTGAAATGATGCCTTATTTATCCAATTTCCACCACCACTAAAAAAGTGGGCCGGTCTTGGGCTTGAAACTTCTGGGGTGAAAAGTGGCCCCACTCCAGCCCTGTACAGAACCCTTACCATCTTACGACCATGTCTATTGGAAGGATACTAAGAAGAGACGTTATAGCGATTCTGATCTAGAGATCTAGAGATCCTAGAGATCTAGCCAAAACTGCGAGGCCTGCTAAGCGTTTTACTGGGGTAACGCGAGTGAAACGGGGTAAGTTGGTATTTCCCAATATTTCATTCTTTCCCCTTTTGATAAAACAGCTGTTGTTACGGGTATGTTTATAACTGTGACACCCACTTTGGGGTAGAGTGTTGGTCTAAATCATTACCGGTGACCATTTGGAGATCTCTGTAATTTAATGTCTAGTTGTTTTATTCTCCATACATGTATGCCTTCTAAGTGTAGCATGGTAGCATAATGTGTTTGCGGTCATTTCATTTGCAGAAAACGACTTGATAGGTCTTGGAGACGCATCTATCAACAGGGGGAATACACATTCGAAGGACTATCAAACTAATGTTAATACTCAATCAAAGTACATTAACCGTCTGGATTTATGGAGTGATACTATACTAAAAAACTGGATGTCAAACAATTTCCTCCAGTTGAATTCTGACAAAACAGAAGTCCTCATCATTGGATCCCAGCACATAGTGAAACAAATGATACCATCCTTAGGTCCCTTTCAATTTTTAGACTGTGTAAAACCTGTTGCAAAGAATCTTGGTGTCTGGTTTGACAATAATTTAAGCTTTGAACGTCACATCACAAAGCTCATACAGTCTTGTTTTTATCACCTCAGAAATATTTCCAAGATTAGTTCCATGTTAACTTTTAAAGACACTGAGACCATTATACATGCATTTATTTCTTCACGCCTGGATTACTGCAATAGTCTTTTTTCTTGTCTGAACCAAAAATCTATAAAGAGACTTCAAACTGTTCAGAATTCAGCTGCCCGGCTTCTTACTAAGACAAAGTACTAAGACATTACTCCTGTTTTGGCCTCACTGCACTGGCTCCCAGTTAGCTTTAGAATTGATTTTAAGATTCTTCTGATTACTTTTAAAGTTCTACATGGCCTGTCTCCCAACTACATATCTGATCTCCTAGTACCTTATACACCTGTGCGTACTTTAAGATCATCTGGTAGTGGTTTCCTAACTATTCCTAAGGTCAATCTCAAAACTAAAGGGGTGAGAGCATTTAGTGTCAGGGCACCTAGGCTCTGGAATGACCTGCCTGATGAAATCAGGTCAGCCAAGTCAGTATGCTCTTTTAAATCCCTCCTTAAAACACACCTTTACAAGTAAGCCTTCCTTAGTTTTGGGGGTGGCCTTTCTTAGTTTTGGGGGTGGCTGGGCCCTCTGCAGATTTAGCAGTGTGTGATGTAAACACAGTTCGCTATAATTACACAGATGTAGAATCAGCATTGGATAGTGTTGAGCTGAGACTAAATTATGCTAAATCTGTGGCTCGTAGAGCTACGGATGTAATAGGTCACACAGTGGCAGATCTGCTTATTGTTGCTGTGGAAACTCTGCAGAAGATTAGCCGGGATCATATAAAAAGATTTGAGGCTGTTATCGATGGCATACTGAAATGAAATGTTACTTTAATGATGATCTGAATGGTGTTTAATCTCGGTGTGATAGATTGTTTATAAGGTTCATGTTTATTTTTTCTTTGTTGTTGTTGTTTTTACGGCTATAATTGCGGAAGAGTAGTAAACATGTGTAATATAGTTTAAGTTTGTTGAGTAATCAGTGAGTAGCCATGCCCCCGCCAAATATCAGTGGGTACAATGATATTGAACCGCCTGATAAACGTACCAGAGATGATCAGACAGATTGTGTTAACACTATACATACATTGGCCGGTCAGCTTGGAAGAAAAATCGCTAGAGTTTTACAGAATCCTAACCCTGACAACCCTATTATCAAGAGCCTGAAACAGAATTTGGACGCATATAACAGGAGCCTCTTAGTTTCCAATAATCCACAGTCAACCGCTAGTCAGACTTCAACACATGACTCTATTGACAATGACAATTCCGACATGCATTCAGCTGATGTTGTACATACACCAACCCTTTCAGATAATGCACAAGATGAGACCTTACTGCAGACAATCACTAGACAGAGTTCAGTAGATGACTACATTGACAATCCTGACATGCATGTAGCTTATGTTGTGGATGTAGCAAACTCCACAGACATCTCTCACATTCCAGATCCTGTAGACATCTCACATGTTCCAGTTCCTACAGCTATTTCACATATACCAGTTCCTACAATCATTTTACAAGATGACCCCCAGTATGTGTGGATGCGATACCTGGTAGTTCCGGATTGCAAACGGGGTGTGGTGTTGATGTTGTTCATGACAGGGTTCCTACAGCAAGCGTGGATGTGATACCTGGTAGTTACGGTGTGCAAATGGGGCGCTGTGCTGATGTTGTTCATGACATGTGTCCTACAGCTATTTCGTATGATGAGCCCGCAGTAAGTGTGGCGGTGATGCCTAGCAGATCTGATGAGCAGCCCCATGGTGACAGTGATGTTGATCATGACAGCTCCCATGATTATGATTTAGATAGTGCTACCGTAGAACGTTTAGTAAGAGATGGTGGAGTTGTTGGTGATTACACGATTGTACCGCGTCGTCGCCATAACTCTTTAGCGCTAAACAGAACAATGAAATTCAGGGGCTTGCGTGATACTGACATGGCCACATACAGTACGTAGAACACGTGTACGGTACATTGAATGATATTGTGATTTTGTCAAGGATATTAGGTGGTGTGAATGCTGTGATAGACATTGTGTTAAGGGGTGATGGTCTTACTGCCGATGTACATGCTAAATTGAGCCATGAAGATGGCTATGCTCTGGATCGGTTGATTGAGGCTATTGAAAAGGTGTTACAGAGTAACACGATGCTCTTGACCGATCAGAGTCTGGATCTCACAGTGTCTATAGCCCGCGATAGAAGCGGTGGTGGATACAAAAAGGAATTGGCTCATGATGAGGTTATCAAGAAGAAAAAAATGTATCTGTTCACACCAGTTAATGACTCAAACAATGCATGTTTAGCCATTTGTCTGGCTGATTATTTGTACCCTGATGCTGCAGCCGCTAGAAAACTGGAACTGGAATAGCTCTGAAATACATGAGCGTGCGGGGTTCACGCCTCAGCAGCAAATAGGATTTGGGAGCTGATCATGGGAGCTGTCATGATCAACATCACTGTCACCATGGGGCTGCTCATCAGATCTGCTAGGCATCACCGCCACACTTACTGCGGGCTCATCATACGAAATAGCTGTAGGACACATGTCATGAACAACATCAGCACAGCGCCCCATTTGCACACCGTAACTACCAGGTATCACATCCACGCTTGCTGTAGGAACCCTGTCATGAACAACATCAACACCACACCCCGTTTGCAATCCGGAACTACCAGGTATCGCATCCACACATACTGGGGGTCATCTTGTAAAATGATTGTAGGAACTGGTATATGTGAAATAGCTGTAGGAACTGGAACGTGTGAGATGTCTACAGGATCTGGAATGTGAGAGATGTCTGTGGAGTTTGCTACATCCACAACATAAGCTACATGCATGTCAGGATTGTCAATGTAGTCATCTACTGAACTCTGTCTAGTGATTGTCTGCAGTAAGGTCTCATCTTGTGCATTATCTGAAAGGGTTGGTGTATGTACAACATCAGCTGAATGCATGTCGGAATTGTCATTGTCAATAGAGTCATGTGTTGAAGTCTGACTAGCGGCTGACTGTGGATTATTGAAGACTAAGAGGCTCCTGTTATATGCGTCAAAATTCTGTTTCAGGCTCTTGATAATAGGGTTGTCAGGGTTAGGATTCTGTAAAACTCTAGCGATTTTCCTTCCAAGCTGACCGGCCAATGTATGTATAGTGTTAACACAATCTGTCTGATCATCTCTGGTACGTTTATCAGGCGGTTCAATATCATTATACCCACTGTCATTTCTATTACGCTTATTTGGCGGGGGCATGGCTACTCACTGATTACTCAACAAACTTAAACTATATTACACATGTTTACTACTCTTCCGCAATTATAGCCGTAAAAACAACAACAAAGAAAAAATAAACATGAACCTTATAAACAATCTATCACACCGAGGTTAAACACCATTCAGATCATCATTAAAGTAACATTTCATTTCAGTATGCCATCGATAACAGCCTCAAATCTTTTTATATGATCCCGGCTAATCTTCTGCAGAGTTTCCACAGCACCAATAAGCAGATCTGCCACTGTGTGACCTATTACATCCGTAGCTCTACGAGCCACAGATTTAGCATAATTTAGTCTCAGCTCAACACTATCCAATGCTGATTCTACATCTGTGTAATTATAGCGAACTGTGTTTACATCACACACTGCTAAATCTGCAGAGGGCCCAGCCACCCCCAAAACTAAGAAAGGCCACCCCCAAAACTAAGGAAGGCTTACTTGTAAAGGTGTGTTTTAAGGAGGGATTTAAAAGAGCATACTGACTTGGCTGACCTGATTTCATCAGGCAGGTCATTCCAGAGCCTAGGTGCCCTGACACTAAATGCTCTCACCCCTTTAGTTTTGAGATTGACCTTAGGAATAGTTAGGAAACCACTACCAGATGATCTTAAAGTACGCACAGGTGTATAAGGTACTAGGAGATCAGATTTGTAGTTGGGAGACAGGCCATGTAGAACTTTAAAAGTAATCAGAAGAATCTTAAAATCAATTCTAAAGCTTACTGGGAGCCAGTGCAGTGAGGCTAAAACAGGAGTAATGTCTTAGTACTTTGTCTTAGTAAGAAGCCGGGCAGCTGAATTCTGAACAGTTTGAAGTCTCTTTATAGATTTTTGGTTCAGACAAGAAAAAAGACTATTGCAGTAATCCAGGCGTGAAGAAATAAATGCATGTATAATGGTCTCAGTGTCTTTAAAAGTTAAGATGGAACTAATCTTGGAAATATTTCTGAGGTGATAAAAACAAGACTGTATGAGCTTTGTGATGTGACGTTCAAAGCTTAAATTATTGTCAAACCAGACACCAAGATTCTTTGCAACAGGTTTTACACAGTCTAAAAATTGAAAGGGACCTAAGGATGGTATCATTTGTTTCACTATGTGCTGGGATCCAATGATGAGGACTTCTGTTTTGTCAGAATTCAACTGGAGGAAATTGTTTGACATCCAGTTTTTTTGTATAGTATCACTCCATAAATCCACACGGTTAATGTCCTTTGATTGAGTATTAACATTAGTTTGATAGTCCTTTGAATGTGTATTCCCCCTGTTGATAGATGCGTCTCCAAGACCTATCAAGTCGTTTTCTGCAAATGAAATGACCGCAAACACATTATGCTACCATGCTACACTTAGAAGGCATACATGTATGGAGAATAAAACAACTAGACATTAAATTACAGAGATCTCCAAATGGTCACCGGTAATGATTTAGACCAACACTCTACCCCAAAGTGGGTGTCACAGTTATAAACATACCCGTAACAACAGCTGTTTTATCAAAAGGGGAAAGAATGAAATATTGGGAAATACCAACTTACCCCGTTTCACTCGCGTTACCCCAGTAAAACGCTTAGCAGGCCTCGCAGTTTTGGCTAGATCTCTAGGATCTCTAGATCAGAATCGCTATAACGTCTCTTCTTAGTATCCTTCCAATAGACATGGTCGTAAGATGGTAAGGGTTCTGTACAGGGCCGGAGTGGGGCCACTTTTCACCCCAGAAGTTTCAAGCCCAAGACCGGCCCACTTTTTTAGTGGTGGTGGAAATTGGATAAATAAGGCATCATTTCAGCTCTTACTATCCTGTAGTTTTTATTATAGGCTAATATTCCACTATTCCACAAGGATAGGTTGATAAGTTAACAAAAACAGGAAGGAAGAAATAAAGCATTTGAAATGTATCCCACAGTTCCACTAAGAGGCATATATTGTTTTGTATTGTTTACATGTTTTTTCTGCATGGGTCAGCTATCATGTTGTTGTTTTGTGATTTGCTCCTTTACTACGCCCACTTCTGAGCAAACAAGTCAGGTTGATCATGCAGCCTACTGCTGTCATAGCCTACTGTTCTTTCTTCCATAAAATAACTTTGATTTATATGGTTAACTCTATTATCCTTTCTACTTGTCCCTATAGTCATAGTTAATTTCGGGCTCGTCCTTGCGGGGGACTGGCTGATCTGCTGCTCAGGCTACTTTTGTTTTTAGGCCTATAGGCTACTGCATACACAGATCAAGCTTGAGTTTTGTTATCAATATTTGCATAATATTTGCAAAGTCTATGAATAGCCATATTGGATGATACCAAAATGCTATTATTTTAATTCATTATGTTACTTGCGAATAGGTTGCCAACGCTACAACGTCCAGTAGGTTTTTAGCCCAATTACACTGTTATAATCATGGCTATCTCTCTTTACCAGTTGCCACTTATGTCTGTCCTCTTCAAAAAATAAATTGGAAGCATGGCACATTTGGCAGCATTTCCCTCCAATACTTTTCATCTTTCTTACCTGGCCTTTTCAGTCCCTCATGGCATCTTTCTACCATCCATCCTCCCTGACGCTTATCACTACAGTAGGGCCGGCCCGGCTGGTATCTGAGAAAACTTTTTAGGAAAGACGGGCTATATGGACCCAACCAATTAACTCTTCTTGGGAGGGGAGAACAACCCATGCAGAGGCTGTGGTGTTAGGCATAGAATGCGAACGTGTGTAGCCAACTTTAAGAGAAGATAGATTAACGTGGCAAATGCCAATATTTTTCCCTCGACCGGCCCAAAAGTGAAGCGGCCCACCGGGAATTCTCCCGATTCTCCCGATTACCCACTCCGGGCCTGGTTCTGTACCAGATGTAGATTTACTGTTTGTCGCAGCATCTAATTCAGATCCCCCGAGCGTCGCTCCCAAATCGTTTTCGTCAGCGCACAAGAGACCAGATGTTTCGAGGCTGATAACACAGTGACCAGCTAGATCATGGGATGGCGCTACAAAATAAAAATAGAACAATAAATATGCGAGTGAAATACATTTTAGATTCGAACATAAAACCAACCAGAAACTCTGACAAACCATACATTTCTTTTACAATGTTATCAGCACTAGTGTACGTAAGTAGTAGACAGACCCCCCCACATGAAAGGGGTCTCAAACAATACACTCAGAGACATGCCTGGACAAAACACCACCCCTACAAAGTAGGGGGATCATATACTATCATTTTGGTCACCTAAGACCACCATGATTTCAGTTATAAAGGTTACATTACAATGCATTGCGTCTAGCTAACACATTTTTCAACCAAAACCACTAACAACATGCTAAACAGGTTATTGGCTATGCTAGTAGCATACTATAAGTTTATTTCCAGCTATTAACACTCCTATACATTTCATACAAAGTTTATCTGACCCCCAATATCCACAAAACACACATGGCGGTTTGGGGGCCAATATGGCCACCCAGGGGTTTGACATCAGTCACATGACTGTCACATGACTCTACATCCAATATGGATGCCAAGGGGGGCGTGGCATTGTTTGACACCAGACACATGACTGTCACATGACTTTACATCCAATATGGCTGCCCAGGGGTTTGACACCAGTCACATGACTGTCACATGACTCACAAAACAATAACAATAACAAACAACACGTGGCTAATTTGCATAAAACGGAGGCGTGGTTATCACGTCATTTATGACGTTTCAGGGGGCGGGGCCTATTTTTGGCAGATAGTTCATGATAATAACTACTCCCATAGCCATAAGGCCCCATGGTCAGCTCTGTATATGTTCAGTGCGTTCTGAAGAGAATAAACATTCAGGCACACCGGGTAAACCCGTCTGCTGCAGACGTCGTGTGATCTATAATGGTAAGGTAAGGTGAGTGCTATGCTAGCACAGTCCCTAGCATTATTCGTAAATGAGTGAGTAATATGGCAGCATACTCGCTAGCTCATTTGTAAATAAGTTAGTAACACGGTAACATATTTGCAGGCCTTTCTGTAGCTTAGAAAAGTTACCTGTAATCTCCTGGCAGCATATACTCTGCCTCAGTTGGCATTGCCCAACAATTTCCACAAGCACACCTATATCATAATTAAAATAATATAATAAAAGCTAATCAAGTGCTGTGAATCTAGTGAAGTTTCAAATACAAGCAAATGTTAAATATTGTAAAAAGACTGGCTTTGTCACGAAAAATTACATTATGTTTACTTCGTAACAGGCTGAACAGGGTAAAGGCTAATAGCCAAGACTAATTTGGCATGGAGGAGAGATAGCAAATACATTGATTTAAAAAGTTAACAAACCATTTAGAAACTGCTTGCAGCATTCGTGAAGGTGTTTCTGCAGGTGGCTCCTCTTCATCTTGATCTGGGTCCGACTCTGGGTCGAAAATGTTGGGCTAGAGTGCGCCTCTGTATTCCGTCATTTTCACCCAAGCAGTGGATGTTTTCACGTGAAGAAAACGAACAGCGTAAACATCTGACAGGTGGGGCGTGGCCAGCAGTAGCTTATTTGCATAAAAGTGACAGAGTCCTTTAACGGCTCATTCTGAAAGGGACTGAAGCTGGCAAGAATAGAGGCTGCAGAGATCTCTTTATGTGAGATTGATTTTGTGCAAAAAACTTTATGGACATGTTTTGTATAGCCCATAGACCTATTCTAACTTGTTTAAAAAGAGGTATAATATGTCTCCTTTAAGTAATATTCTAAAAGGTAACTTTCACTTCTACCAAAGTCTTTTTCTAGTACGATACTTGTACTTTTACTCAAGTATTTCTAGTACTTTATACAACACTGACTGTAACTAACAAACTAGATCCTAATAGAAAGCTGTTAGCTTCCCTAAGCTACAGGTAGGCCTATAAGGTAGGCCTATTTACAACATAAATTGTCAATAGGCTATGCTGGCGACACAAATAAAATCTCCTTTGGAAACCAATGGCTTACGCCTTACAGTATCAAGCGGACTTAAACTGCCATATCGTGGCGAAAAGTTTCACGCAGCTCCATGAGTCAAGGAAAGCGCGAATGAAGTAGCCACTTCTAAATGGGACCCACTACACAGTAGCTTAAGGTGTGTTGCTAAAGCAGCCATAATGAAATGAAAGTGTCATTGTTTGGATACTTCACACACACGTGCTTTTTAATCTCACAGACTACAACTACCAAGCTGGAATCAAAGCACATTTTCCCCTCTCACACCCTGCACGCACTTAAAACAAATAAACAGGCGTCTCAGTCTCACGCATGTATAGGCAAAACTGTATCAGACCGGTGTAACGTTGGTAAATCTTCCATTGCACAGAATGATTTTTGTAGCACGTGCAACAAATGACAGTCGAAAGATACAATTACAGTGCTGCTATCAATTTGCTTGGTATAACTGCATTTATAGTTTTCTACAAATGCAATCAAATTGGCCTCCATCACTCAACCAACGCTAACGGTAACATTATTTGTATAGGTCCTTATTGATAGTAACGTACCGTAAAACTTCAAATAATCGCCGAGTCCCTAAGAGACGCCTGTCTCTTTTAAACGCCTGGCGTGTCTACAGGTTTGGGTTAAAGGCCGGTCTCCAGTAGAGGCCTGGTCTGTTTTTTAGTTTTGGGTTGTATTTAATCTTCTAAAACCCGTCAGATCGTCTGTTTAAAGATTCACAATGACACGAAACCGCTACAGAAAGGAGGTTACAGCAGTGTGAATTAGATGTTGCACGTCATTACAAGCCGTCGCAACGTGCGTACGTTATGATTAGATGCCATTAAAAGACTGCGGTGGGGAAAAGCTAGAGTTCCAAATTGTATAACTTTTTTTCCAATATGAACTATGCCTATATGTCCGACTTCGTCATCGTTCAATTCATCCCTTGTGTTTCAAATTTGCGGATAGGCCGATGGTAAGCTTGTTTTTATGCTGGCAACAAAACCAGAACGGTTCGCGAACGTTATTCTTTATTCTAAATGCCATGGCGATAAAGAGAAAAACGAAGTCAGAAAAGGAATATAGCCTACCTTAGACTAGGCTATATCAAAGCCCGTCTACGGACATTCTCTGGCTATATAACCTATTGAAATAGGTTAATGATGTAAAGTCAAGTGCGCTTCTATGGGACTGGTGTGTGCGCGCACAGTTTTTTATTGATGAGTCGGAGTGGCAAGTGCTGCGCATAGTTGCAGTGGAATGTGGCTGCCCAGGGCATTATACACTGTAAAAAATAATATGCCCTTTTAACTTAAAAAGGTTTGTTACCCCGCTGCCTTACGTTTTTGAGTTAACTTGACATAACGTTTTTGAGTTAACTTGACATAAAATTAAATTTGATTTAACTTATCTTTCTTAGTTAAGTCAACTGAAAATTTTACATAGACTCTTGTTGTGTCAAAAAAGCCATGTAAGTTAACTTGATTAATTTACATGTTGTTTCAAAATAGAATCATTAGTTGAAATAAATTTGTTCAGACATGTATTTTCCTTGTTAGTTTTATTAACTTTTAAAAACGTTTATACTTATTTTTTTCAAAGAGAGGATGCACATCATAATATTGAAGAAAAAAACAAAAACTAACTAAAAATACACAGGTGGATGTACAGCGCATCAAATTTGGGGGGGAAACCCATTATGCTACATTAGAAAAAATAATCTGAAAACACACATAAAAACAAATCAAAACTGAGGACCAAGTCCAAGTTCTAGGGAAGGTTGTTGTACTACTCTTTACCAAGCAGCCTGTTTTGGAGAAAGCAGCTGCAATGTTCATGTGAAGAGGAGCTCCTTCCAATGTTCAAGAACAGCTTTTGTACTTCAAACGTGAATTTTAGATGCTTCGGGTAGTCCATATTGAGACCCATCAGTCCAAAGAGTTCAAAGGCCTTTGGAATATTGGAAATGTCCATGACGATAAACTGTTCCTCCAAAACAAGACATATGTGATTGATTTTGTAGAACTACGCATTTGCTGCAGTCCTCATACACGATCAGGATCCCCACACTGGTTTCTTTTAAGACATCTTCAACTGGACCAGTTGGCTGAAAAACAAATCACCAGAAAGGTGAATATTTAACTCATTACCAGGGACATGCTTTTATTCTATTACAGTTTAGAACAGTTACAATAATCTGCTTAGTTCAAATACAATGTTACATGCTTTATAAAATGATGAGTTTCCATCTGTAGAGCATGTCCTTGTATTTCAACCAGTGCTTCCAAATCACATTTAAAGTCATTTGCTAAACCTACCTCACAGGTCTTTAGAATGCTGGAAGTATCTTGACGAAGAAAGTGGGGCATGCCAAGCAGGTTGTTTGCTTATTCTGGTTGGAATCCTGAAATGCAAAAGGAAACACACAAACGCAAACACAATGTTAAACAAAAACAAAATAGAAAAAACTCTGAGCTCATTAATATTCACATCATAGAATGCAGGAGTCATATGTTCAATACTTACATGAGCATCAAGCTATCTAAGAATGTCTTGGAGCTTGTGATGGCAGGGTCCCTTTTTCTGAAAAGGACAAGAAACATGGGCAGATATTCATCAAGTTCACTGAGGAAGGTTCTCAAGAGATCAGCAGACATCAGACAGTTGAATTCCGTGAGGATGCAGTGAATGCAGAATATGACAACAAAAAAGAAAAGATAAAAGACATTAAATCAATATTTTTGTGTTCATTCTACAGGCAATTCTGTTAATACCTGGTGACACTATAAAATAAAAAAAAGTCAATTGTGTGTAGAAATGTCCGTTGAGGTCAACTTGCCTTCTGAAGGTGATAAAACAAGCAGAGCAAGGGGCAAAAGTGGCTGTGCTGTCCGTGCTTCAGAGTATATCTTCTGATGACCCTCTGATTCCGCGTTGAAAATGGGCTCAGTTTACAGGTCCACTTCATTAACACTCTTCTGTAACAGAGATAAATTACAAGCATCTGAGATTTTAATGCACAAAAATGTGTTTGTAAAAGCATTAGGCCTATTGAGATATCTGTTAAACATTGATACATGGCCTACATTATAATACACAATATTATTCAGATTTGAATGAGGACTTTCTATGAACACTGTAAAAATGCTTAGGTAACTTTTATCACCTATACTAAACATAGTGAGAATGAAGTCATGCTTAATAAAGATATGCTTAATGGGTTCATAATAATATTCTACATTTATGTCCACTGTGCTAAATAGCATCGGAGATGGTTGATATAGGATGTAGGCTACTAAAGGATCTTTGATATTGACTCATTTCTTGCCACACACTCTCAGTGCTGTTTTTAAAGTAAACTTTTGGCTCAAACTGTGAAAACAAACATATCACCCTTACTAATCTGAATTAAGGTTAAATTGTCATTAGTCCTTGTGAAGGGAGAACATGCTCATGGACAAGAGAAGCTTCCGTTAGTTAGCAGGCTAGTTCGTACCCATCTAAGTGAATGTATGCAAATAGATAACCACCAACCAACTTGGCTTGCCTTAAACAAACAAACAAAAACATCTCCTTAGCTACAAGGGGAAATAACCATAAGGAATAGAGAAAAGACTTGTTTTCTTCAAGTGGCTTGGTACATTACAGCATTATGATAGCTAGCTTTTACTGGTACTAGCGAGATATGTGGTTAAGCGAAAACATCTACGAAATGCAAGTGTTTCATCCAATTATATGGAAATAGTTCTACTCATTCAATTCATTGAGTGGTTGTGTACTAAAGTTTACTCACCAAAAACACTGAATATTGACGGATTACGTCGGATGAAAGTTGAGACGATTCCTCCATGTGCTTTTCTTCCAACAGGGCAAAGTGATGTAAACAGGTCTGGCCAGAGGTGGCAGTAACGAGCATGTGTCGTGTTTTGTTAGGGCTACTTGTTCATTTAAGTGAAGACAACAAAGTGCTTGTTCATTGAACTTAGAACAAAGTTGAATCAGTGAAAACTTAGTATTTCTTTTTGACTCGACAATTTTCACAGAGTTTAGTTATATTAACTAAACAAATTAAGTTAAAGCAACAAAACCACAGTATTATTTTTTACAGTGTAAAACTTCTCACTCTTAGACCTACTCATACACGGCGGTGAAATTGCGTATTTAGCTGTCTAAATTCGAATCATATGCTGGGGGAGAAATCGTCAGACATCCATGATTATTTTGTTATTCAGCACCCCTGGTCAAAAATATGTTCCCGCGCGCCTGGAAGTAGGCTATGATTTGAATGTAGACTGTTGTCAAATTTAGCAAATACAAAACGGGAGAAACAATATGGTTCATGCTCTCTCTAATTTTAACATCACTTTTTCCCCTTTTAAAATATATTTTCTTTTTTTATTTGTTTATTTGTTTTGTTGTCTGTCTTGTATGTCTTGGTGTCACGGGTACGCTGGCGACTACGCCGCTCCGTCCGGCATTTTTTGTATTTGTTATTTTTTAAATGTATTTGTCTTGTCTTGATGTCATGGGTACGCTGGCGACTACGCCGCTCCATCCGACATCTTTTGTCTTGTTGTTATGTGTCCTGTTTGTGGAGCGCTTTGGATTGCACTATGTGCATGTTAAATGCGCTTTATAAATAAATCTGACTTGACTTGACTTGACTCATGCTGTTTCATTCGTGCCGAAAAGGAGGGAGAATTAAACATTAAGCACGTTCCACTTTTGCATAAATAATTCCTGAACGGTTTCGGTCAGGGCTGATAATGCAACTGTATTTGACAAAGGACCGATATAGGCTATTTGCTAGTGACAAAATATGAGCTTTCAGTGTGATACGATCTCTTTGTAGATTACGTTTAATTAAAACGTGTTTCATCTGTTCTGGCTATCCCAGCTATTTGGATCTTACTGTAGCCTATCTCACTTCAATGAACAACATCTCAACACTAAATGAATGATGATCCGTAATTGTCATCAGATAGCCTAGTCATATAGGTAGACATTCAGTGTGTTTGAAATAATTAATTCGATAATATTTTCCATCTTTGCAGAGGAAAAGTTTTGTGTAAAGGGAATTAAAGGCCTGTCTCATATAGACGCCTGTCTCTAATACTAGCTGGTGCAGTTTGGCGATTTGGGAAAATAAAAGCCCGGGCTATTATTTGGAGTTTTACGGAACCTGCAGTAAAAACCAAGCATGTCCGATAAACATTCTCAGATTTATTTCGGCTTCAAGAAGAAATGGGAATTACATTTCATGTGAACATCGTCCTATCCTTATTAGACGTTCTCTGTGGTCATCTGCGGACATCAAGCCCCGCCCACATCCAACTCAGCCATGTTTTCTTTGCCTACGTCACTCCCCATACGCTTTGGCTTTACTACCGACAGCCCGGTAGCAAATTATATAGTATATTGTTTTTTTAATTTTTTTATCCCACCACCACCCCCCCCCCCCCACACAATGGAGGACTATTTTTCTTTTTCTTTTCTTTGTCTCTTTTTTCTTACTTTCTTTTCGTTCATTATAATAATGATCATAAGGAGACAATACAAAAATACATCACTCATGAAAAATAAGAAAATAATCAACAAATAATAATCAACAAAAACAGTAATATCATCCTCCCCCTGAATTTAGGAAGTGTGCCTATTTAATAATGCATTCACTTATTTATCATATTTATTTATCTATTTGTCCGTCCACCAGTCTTATTTCAATCTATCCATCTTTCTGCTTCTTTAAGTTTAGCCCATCTTTCAGCATACATAACTTTTTTTGATTCATATGCCATTTGACATTCAGTTTTACAATACAGTTTAATATAATTTTTAAATCTATTAATATTAATAATATTTTTAGATGTTGATCTAAAAATAAATATTTTTCCAAGTAGAATAATTATATTTTGTATATTATTTGTCTCTGACAGGTTACCAAGTAACACTGTAAACATATCTATATATAATTTAATGTTATTTTTAGTTAGCCATTTCTGGACTTCTAACCAAAATAACGCAGTTGTTGAACAATACCAAAATAAATGGTTTACTGTTTCTTCTTGACAGAAACGACAGTTTGGAGATGATTCTATTCCCCATATGTAAAGCATTTTTTTTGTTTCCAAATATTTATATATCAATCTGTATTGGAAATATCTTGTTTTACTATCCAATGCTGTTTTGTATACATTTCTAAATACCTGTTTCCATGGTATGGGAGTATCCAACATTCCTTCCCAACTTGCAAAAAGTTTATGTGGTATATTCACAATCTTATTTTTTCCCAAATAAAAACTATATATTTCTTTATTTATTTTAATTTTAGCGATCCATTTTGCTGTTTTCATATGAGGTCTACATACCAAATATGATTCAGGCGATTTTTTAATGTATTTTTTCCATAATTGAGGTATTGATCCAATTAGTTGATTATATTGTTGCAATGTACCTATGTCACCAAACTTCTGTCTTACCTGTATATATGATAGGATTCTGCCGCCCTCCACTATGTCCTTAACAAAAATAATTCCTTTTAGAAACATCTGCTCAAAAAAAATTGTATTTCCTCCCATCAATATGTTGGAATTTAACCACAGCATTTGCTGTAGTACTTGCACCATGTTATCTGGTGGATGGTACTGAAATTGCAACCATTTCATCAAAGCTTCTGACAAGAATCTTGAGATTTTGGCAAAAATAGTTGTTATCATTGGATAATGTATGTTCTGCAATTGTAGAAAAGGAATTTTTTTTTTTTTTTAAAAATTGGATGAGCCTTTTGCAGGAGTTGACTTGAAAGCCAATTGTTATTAAAGTAAAGTTTTGGTATAAGGGAAGCTTTTAATGATATGTGGCTTTCAGATTCAGTAACTTAATTCCACCAAATTCATAATCGTTATGTACATATACACGCTTAATTTTATCTTTTGTATTATTCCATATGAACTTAAATATCTTTTGCTCATATTCTTTAAAAAAAAAGATTCACCAGGAGTTGGTAGTGCCTGCATGAGGTATGTGAACTGTGACACTATCAATGTATTAATCAAGGTTGTTTTACCATAAATTGTTAATTTATTGCCATACCATGGTTGCAGAATTTTAGACACTCTACTGAGCTTATTATTAAAATTAATTAATGCAATATTTCCTATGTTTTCTGGAATATAAATTCCTAATAGGTGTATAGAACCATCTGTCCATTTGATCGGTAGCTCACAAGGAAGAGTAAAATTTGTTTTCTTTAGTGGACCGAGTCTCATAATATTACATTTATCATAGTTAGGTTTTAGTCCAGACATTTTTGAAAAATTATTTAGATCTAATATTAAGTTTTGCAGAGATATACTATCAGAATTAATCATAAAAGTTGTATCGTCTGCATACATAGACATTTTTGATTGTAAACTTTGTGTTTTTAAAGCTATAATATTGTTATTACCTCTAACCTTATTTGCAAGAATCTCTATTGCTATAATAAATAGGTAAGGGGATAAAGGGCAGTCTTGCTTCACTCCTCTTTTAAGTATAATTGACTTTGACATATATCCGTTGTTCATTCATTTTACTTATTGAACCATTGTAGATCACTTTTATCCAGGCTATCAGGGTCTCCCCAAAATTAAAATAATTTAAACATTTGTATAAAAAGTCCCATTTTATTTTATCAAAGGCTTTTTCAAAATCTGCAACAAAAATTAATCCTGGCTTTTTTTTATTATCATAATATTCTATTATTTCTAATACTTGTCTAATACTGTTGGAAATATTCCTTCCTTGTATGAAACCTGTTTGATCTTGATTTATTATATTTTGTATAACATTTTTAATCCGTGTTGCAATGCATTTTGCCAATATTTTAGTATCATAGTTTTGCAATGTTAGGGGTCTCCAATTTTATAAGTGTACTGGATCTTTATAGTGTCCATTTGAATCCTGTTTTAAGAGCACAGAGATTGCACTCTCTCTTTGGGTGCCAGAGAGAATACCTTGCTCATATGAATAATTAAAACACATGAGGAGTGGGTTTTTGATCTGCTCATAAAATATCTGGTATATCTCCACAGGAATTCCGTCAAGACCAGGAGTTTTCCCTTTCTGAAAAGACATGATTGCATGTTGAAGTTCGATACTTGTAATTTTACCCTCACATGTTTGTTTTTGTTCTTCTGATAGTTTAATACAATTTTGTGGGAAAAAAGCTTCTTCAATTTCTTGATCATTTCCAGATTCCATTATTATATCTCCTGTAAATAGTTCTTTATAATATTTTTCCATTTCATTTAAGATTGCTGTCGGTGTGCTCAGTATATTTGAGTCATCTACAATACGTTTTTGTATATTCTTTTTAGATATATTTCTTTTCTGTAATTCTAAAAAGAATTTATTGCACCTCTCCCCTTTTTCCATCCATGTTGCCCTTTTTTTTAAGTATGAAATATTAGATTTTTCTATAATAAGGTTTTCATATTATTTTTGCTTTTGCTCTAATTCCTCCAACTTATCCTGTGTTTCTGATTTATCTATATCTAAAGTCATAACTTCAATTTCTTTTTTGATGTTCTGTTCTTTTTGTGTATATAATTTTTGTCTATGTGAAGCCCATTTTATTACATGTCCTCTAAAGGCACATTTAAAGGTATCCCAAACCATAAGTGGGTTTGCCGATTCAACATTATCTATAAAAAAAACTATAATAAATTGTTTAGTTTTTTCTACAAATACACCATAATTCAATAATATTTGGTTTAATTTCCAGTACCCAGGTCCTCTAGGATATTCTGACATTTGCATATGTAATGAGAGGAGTTGGTGGTCCGATCTTAATTTGTCCTCTATCATCACCCGCTTCACATTAGATGTCAGTGAGAATGATATGAGAAAATAATCAATTCTGCTGGCCTGCTTTTGCCTTCTCCATGTGAATCTTTGCAAATTAGGATACTTTAGCCTCCAAATATCAACCAAGTCTTTTTCATCCATTATTAGTTTTATCTCTTTTTGAGCTTGAACATGATAGCTGACAGAGTTATTTCCTTTACGATCCAAAACATTATCTTGAGTTACGTTATAGTCACCAACCATTATATAGTGATCACTAAGGAAGTTAGGTCCACTAATGATTTTGTTGATATCTTCAAAAAAACTTGAACTGTCTGAGTTTGGTCCATATAAATTAATCAAACACATCTGTTTGTCATCAATAATAAACTTCAAAATAATCCATCTTCCTTCAGTATGTATTTCTGTATGTTGCATAGTTATATTCAAGTGTTTATTAAAAAGAATCATTACCCCTCTAGAATTTTTTAGACCATGCGAAAACATAATTGAACCACCCCATTCTTTTTCCCAGAGTGTTTCATCTGTATGCACTGAATGTGTTTCTTGTAAACAAATTATAGAGTATTTTTTTTCCTGAAGCCATGTAAATATTTGTTGCCTTTTTTTCTATTGGCTAATCCATTGCAATTATAACTCGCAATCTGTATTTCTTCATATCCCATATTGTTTCAAAGGCTTGACCTTGTATCTCAAATTACTGTAGCATGATATACAATAGGCTACATTATCATTTAAGTTAATAGATAAACAGAAAGATGACATTAAATTATTCAGTTGTCTCATTTTCAATCCCCATGTATGCAATCCTAAATTGGCACATTCTTCCTTTTCCCTCCCCAAAATTAAACCTCCCCCCATCATCTTAGCAATATGCTTTAAATAGGCCAAGATGAAACACTAAGCATTCATCCACAACACAAAGGTAAAAAAAACATCAAACAAACTAATAATCAGCAATATAGATCAAAACAAAACCAACAATAAACAAAAACAACAGCAAACGCTAAACAGTTCCATGAGTCTTTCAATAATTTCCAGGTTTCAACAAAAATATTATTTCATCAAATGTTTAGTTCTTATTTTCCCCTCTTTTTACATCTTGATTCTTTTCTTTTGCTTCCTTTTCACAGCTATCAACTGAAGGTTTAAACATTGTTTTAGTGTTTATTTTTTCATGTTCAGACAAGTGTGATGAGTGTTACTCACAACCATGTAGTAATTTTGGAATCGCAGCTGATCATTGATGTAAAGTTTATCCATATTCAGCCGTAACTTGATTTTCTGATCCTTGTGCTCTTTCATAATTGGGTAAAGAGCGCGTCTTCTCTCCACAATTTCGCGAGGAAGTTGATCAAACATTGAATAGTGTGAGCCTTTCAGCTTGATCCCCCGCATCATTACATCCATTTTGGCTTTATAGTTCTGAAAATTCACCACAATAGCCCGCGATTTTCCTTGTTGTTCCTTCTTACGGCCTAGCCTGTGCGCTCTTTCAATCACGGCCTTACCAACTTGCTCCTCCGCGATTTGTAGATCCTTTTGCATGAATTCTTTTACAAGGTTTTCTGTCGCAGTATAATCTTCTTTCTCTTCTTCATTAATTCCCCAGATTATCATGTTGTTTCGCATACTTCGGCACTGTATATCCAACATTTCTGCTTTCAATTGTTTGTTTTCGCTTGATAATCTCGTCGTTTCAATTTGCAAGGAATCAATGGTAGATTTTAAGGCGGCGTTCTCACTTTTTAGATCTTCAATTAATTTATTTGTGAAGTCAACGGACGTCTTCAGATCACCGATGTCTTTAATCATTTCATGTAAGAGATCCAGCTTCTTTAGTTGTTTAATTTGTTCATGCATGGCTTCCAGCATGGCCCGATCACCTGCAGTTAATCCGCTGGTTGTCTCGCCATCGCTTGCACTTGATAGTTCAGATCTACTTCTCTTTGGATCTTGTTTGGTCGACATATTAAAACAGTGATCAATAAAGTTCTCAAGATCCTCAATAGTGTTTGCCAGTATGATTTCCACCTTAATTAGAGCACATTTAATTAATCTTCATGGAACAGCGTTATCGCTCACACATTCACTCCACCTGATCCACGTCATTTCCCTCTCTGCTTGTTTTTCTTATTGTACTCTTTACTCCACTACATTTCTTTCTGTTTCATATATGATCGAAACTGATGATGTAGGCTAAACACAAATGACATTGCATGCAACTACAGTGAATTTTTCATTTAGGCCTAGGCTAGTTATTGTAATTGGGTTCGTGTACTTTTTCGTTCATTTGATTTCCGGTTTTGAAACAATAACATGCACATTCAAATGCAGGATGCAGTCATCCTCCAAGATAAACTGAGGAGAGGAGACCATAACTTCTAACTTCTAACTTGCTAATTGTAACTGCATTCAATTGGTTTTCTTAAAACAAAGTCTACATTAGTTGTCTGTAAATCTGGAAGAAATCAAGTGATTCTAAGTTCACGGTCTTTGCTTGAAAAACAACAATGTACATTAAAACACTGTACATAGTGGACAAACGACTACTATCGCCAATACTGGAAATGCAGCCATGATGATGATGATGAATATGTGGCTTTCTTTTAATCCTACTGAATTTGTAATTATGTATCGGCCGTTCTAATACCGATAGTATGTGCGTGCCTGTGTGTGTGTGCATGTGTATATGTGTGCACCGCCATCTACAGGCCAATGAGTGTACAGTCACTAAAATGTACACATAACCTAAATTTGTTTAGACCCCCCCCATGGATGAAATTCTACGAAACTTGGCATACCCCCAGAGAATGCCAGGTCAATCATATACATAACATTTGGTGCAGTTCTGAACATCTTAACTGAAGATAGGGGCGATTAAAGCAGAATGATATTGCATTTTTATTTTTTACCGGGGGGGTGCAAATCACAAATGAGTGATTATGGGCCAGGTTGATGTGGGCCCTTGAGACCAACATACCATAAAAGATTCTTCATCCTCAGTGCCACGGTTCAGGTAGTTATTTAGGAAAAACTGCTTTTTTTGCGGTTCAGGGGGCCCAGCACATGGGGAGTGGCCCCCGGGGACGAAACTAAATTTTTCCGTAAAAGTCTAGTGGGGCTACATACCCACCAATTTCATGTGCACCGGTGTTTCGGTGTCCCGGGTATCGTTGACCAAAAATTCAGGAAGTAGATGACGGGGAAAAAAAAAAAAAAACTTCATTCATTATCAATCATTATATGACCGCTTCGCTAGCGGCGGTCATAATTATGTATTACTTTCTTCACCCTTACTTCTACAGTGACTGCTGCTGTTACAACCACTGGCCCTACAGCTGCCCCCGCCGCCTTTACAGCTGCCCCCGTGGCCTCTACAGCTGACCCCGCCGCCTCTACAGCTGCCCCTGTGGCTACTACAGCTGCCCCTGCGGCCTCTACAGCTGCCCCTGTGGCTACTACAGCTGCCCCTGCGGCCTCTACAGCTGCCCCTGTGGCTACTACAGCTGCCCCTGTGGCCTCTACAGCTGCCCCTGCCGCCTCTACAGCTGTCCCTGTGGCCTCTACAGCTGCCCCTGCCGCCTCTACAGCTGCCCCTGCCACCTCTACAGCTGCCCCTGTGGCTACCACAGCTGCCCCTGCCGGCTCTACAGCTGCCCCTGTGAACTCTACAGCTGCCCCTGTGGCTATTACAGCTGCCCCTGTGGCTACGACAGCTGCCCCTGTGTCCTCTACAGCTGCCTCTGCCACCTCTACAGCTGCCCCTGTGGCTACTACAGCTGCCCCTGCGGCCTCTACAGCTGCCCCTGTGGCTACTACAGCTGCCCCTGTGGCTACTACAGCTGCCCCTGTGGCCTCTACAGCTGCCCCCGTCGCCTCTACAGCTGCCCCTTCTGCCTCTACAGCTGCCCCTGCGGCCTCTACAGCTGCCCCTGTGGCTATTACAGCTGCCCCTGTGGCCTCTACAGCTGCCCCTACCGCCTCTACAGCTGCCCCTGTGGCCTCTACAGCTGCCCCTGTGGCTACCACAGCTGCCCCTGCCGCCTCTACAGCTGCCCCCGTGGCCTCTACAGCTGCCCCCGCCGCCTCTACAGCTGCCCCTGTGGCTACTACAGCTGCCCCTGCGGCCTCTACAGCTGCCCCTGTGGCTACTACAGCTGCCCCTGTGGCCTCTACAACTGCCCCTGCCGCCTCTACAGCTGTCCCTGTGGCCTCTACAGCTGCCCCTGTGGCCTCTACAGCTGCCCCTGTGGTTACTACAGCTGCCCCTGTGGCCTCTACAGCTGCCCCTGCCGCCTCTACAGCTGTACCTGTGGCCTCTACAGCTGCCCCTGTGGCTACTACAGCTGCCCCTGTGGCTACGACAGCTGCCCCTGTGTTCTCTACAGCTGCCTCTGCCACCTCTACAGCTGCCCCTGTGGCTACTACAGCTGCCCCTGCAGCCTCTACAGCTGCCCCTGTGGCTACTACAGATGCCCCTGTGGCCTCTACAGCTGCCCCTGTGGCCTCTACAGCTGCCCCTGCCGCCTCTACAGCTGTACCTGTGGCCTCTACAGCTGCCCTTGTGACCTCTACAGCTGCCCCTGTGGCTACTACAGCTGCCCCTGTGTCCTCTACAGCTGCCTCTGCTACCTCTACAGCTGCCCCTGTGGCTACTACAGCTGCCCCTGCGGCCTCTACAGCTGCCCCTGTGGCTACTACAGCTGCCCCTGCGGCCTCTACAGCTGCCCCTGTGGCTACGACAGCTGCCCCTGTTCCCTCTACAGCTGCCTCTGCCACCTCTACAGCTGCCCCTGTGGCCTCTACAGCTGCCCCTGTGGCTACTACAGCTGCCCCTGCGGCCTCTACAGCTGCCCCTGTGGCTACTACAGCTGCCCCTGTGGCCTCTACAGCTGCCCCTGTGGCCTCTACAGCTCCCCCCGCCGCCTCTACAGCTGCCCCCGTCGCCTCTACAGCTGCCCCTTCTGCCTCTACAGCTGCCCCTGCGGCCTCTACAGCTGCCCCTGTTGCTACTACAGCTGCCCCTGTGGCCTCTACAGCTGCCCCTGCGGCCTCTACAGCTGCCCCTGTGGCTACTACAGCTGCCCCTGTGGCTACGACAGCTGCCCCTGCGGTCTCTACAGCTGCCCCTGTAGCTACTATAGCTGCCCCTGTGGCTACTACAGCTGCCCATGCCACCTCTTCAGCTGCCCTTGTGGCTACCACAGCTGCCCCTGCCGCCTCTACAGCTGCCCCTGTGGCCTCTACAGCTGCCCTTGTGGCCTCTACAGCTCCCCCCGCCGCCTCTACAGCTGCCCCCATCGCCTCTACAGCTGCCCCTTCTGCCTCTACAGCTGCCCCTGCGGCCTCTACAGCTGCCCCTGTGGCCTCTACAGCTGCCCCTGCCGCCTCTACAGCTGTACCTGTGGCCTCTACAGCTGCCCCTGTGACCTCTACAGCTGCCCCTGTGGCTACTACAGCTGCCCCTGTGGCTACGACAGCTGCCCCTGTGTCCTCTACAGCTGCCTCTGCCACCTCTACAGCTGCCCCTGTGGCTACTACAGCTGCCCCTGCGGCCTCTACAGCTGCCCCTGTGGCTACTACAGCTGCCCCTGTGGCCTCTACAGCTGCCCCTGTGGCCTCTACAGCTCCCCCCGCCGCCTCTACAGCTGCCCCCGTCGCCTCTACAGCTGCCCCTTCTGCCTCTACAGCTGCCCCTGCGGCCTCTACAGCTGCCCCTGTTGCTACTACAGCTGCCCCTGTGGCCTCTACAGCTGCCCCTGCGGCCTCTACAGCTGCCCCTGTGGCTACTACAGCTGCCCCTGTGGCTACGACAGCTGCCCCTGCGGTCTCTACAGCTGCCCCTGTAGCTACTATAGCTGCCCCTGTGGCTACTACAGCTGCCCATGCCACCTCTTCAGCTGCCCTTGTGGCTACCACAGCTGCCCCTGCCGCCTCTACAGCTGCCCCTGTGGCCTCTACAGCTGCCCTTGTGGCCTCTACAGCTCCCCCCGCCGCCTCTACAGCTGCCCCCATCGCCTCTACAGCTGCCCCTTCTGCCTCTACAGCTGCCCCTGCGGCCTCTACAGCTGCCCCTGTGGCCTCTACAGCTGCCCCTGCCGCCTCTACAGCTGTACCTGTGGCCTCTACAGCTGCCCCTGTGACCTCTACAGCTGCCCCTGTGGCTACTACAGCTGCCCCTGTGGCTACGACAGCTGCCCCTGTGTCCTCTACAGCTGCCTCTGCCACCTCTACAGCTGCCCCTGTGGCTACTACAGCTGCCCCTGCGGCCTCTACAGCTGCCCCTGTGGCTACTACAGCTGCCCCTGTGGCCTCTACAGCTGCCCCTGTGGCCTCTACAGCTCCCCCCGCCGCCTCTACAGCTGCCCCCGTCGCCTCTACAGCTGCCCCTTCTGCCTCTACAGCTGCCCCTGCGGCCTCTACAGCTGCCCCTGTTGCTACTACAGCTGCCCCTGTGGCCTCTACAGCTGCCCCTGCGGCCTCTACAGCTGCCCCTGTGGCTACTACAGCTGCCCCTGTGGCTACGACAGCTGCCCCTGCGGTCTCTACAGCTGCCCCTGTAGCTACTATAGCTGCCCCTGTGGCTACTACAGCTGCCCATGCCACCTCTTCAGCTGCCCCTGTGGCTACCACAGCTGCCCCTGCCGCCTCTACAGCTGCCCCTGTGACCTCTACAGCTGCCCCTGTGGCTACTACAGCTGCCCCTGTGGCTACGACAGCTGCCCCTGTGGCCTCTACAGCTGCCCCTGCCACCTCTACAGCTGCCCCTGTGGCTACTACAGCTGCCCCTGTGGCTACGACAGCTGCCCCTGTGGCTACTACAGCTGCCCCTTTGGCCTCTACAGCTGCCCCTGTGGCCTCTACAGCTCCCCCCGCCGCCTCTACAGCTGCCCCCGCCACCTCTAAAGCTGCCCCTGTGGCTACCACAGCTGCCCCTGCCACCTCTACAGCTCCCCCCGCCGCCTCTACTGCTGCCCCCGCCGCCTCTACAGCTGCCCCTTCTGCCTCTACAGCTGCCCCCGCCGCCTCTACAGCTGCCCCTTCTGCCTCTACAGCTGCCCCCGCCGCCTCTACAGCTGCCCCTGCAGCCTCTACAGCTGCCCCTGTGGCTACCACAGCTGCCCCTGCCGCCTCTACAGCTGCCCCTGCTGCCTCTACAGCTACCCCTGTGGCCTCTACAGCTGCCCCTGTGGCCTCTACAGCTCCCCCCGCCGCCTCTACAGCTTCCCCCGTCGCCTCTACAGCTGCCCCTTCTGCCTCTTCAGCTGCCCCTGCGGCCTCTACAGCTGCCCCTGTGGCTACTACAGCTGCCCCTGTGGCCTCTACAGCTGCCCATGCCGCCTCTACAGCTGTCCCTGTGGCCTCTACAGCTGCCCCTGTGGCCTCTACAGCTGCCCCTGCGGCCTCTACAGCTGCCCCTGCGGCTACTACAGCTGCCCCTGTGGCTACGACAGCTGCCCCTGCGGTCTCTACAGCTGCCCCTGTAGCTACTATAGCTGCCCCTGCGGCCTCTACAGCTGCCCCTGTTGCTACTACAGCTGCCCCTGTGGCCTCTACAGCTGCCCCTGCGGCCTCTACAGCTGCCCCTGTGGCTACTACAGCTGCCCCTGTGGCTACGACAGCTGCCCCTGCGGTCTCTACAGCTGCCCCTGTGGCCTCTACAGCTCCCCCCGCCGCCTCTACAGCTGCCCCCGTCGCCTATACAGCTGCCCCTTCTGCCTCTACAGCTGCCCCTGCGGCCTCTACAGCTGCCCCTGTTGCTACTACAGCTGCCCCTGTGGCCTCTACAGCTGCCCCTGCGGCCTCTACAGCTGCCCCTGTGGCTACTACAGCTGCCCCTGTGGCTACGACAGCTGCCCCTGCGGTCTCTACAGCTGCCCCTGTAGCTACTATAGCTGCCCCTGTGGCTACTACAGCTGCCCATGCCACCTCTTCAGCTGCCCTTGTGGCTACCACAGCTGCCCCTGCCGCCTCTACAGCTGCCCCTGTGGCCTCTACAGCTGCCCTTGTGGCCTCTACAGCTCCCCCCGCCGCCTCTACAGCTGCCCCCATCGCCTCTACAGCTGCCCCTTCTGCCTCTACAGCTGCCCCTGCGGCCTCTACAGCTGCCCCTGTGGCCTCTACAGCTGCCCCTGCCGCCTCTACAGCTGTACCTGTGGCCTCTACAGCTGCCCCTGTGACCTCTACAGCTGCCCCTGTGGCTACTACAGCTGCCCCTGTGGCTACGACAGCTGCCCCTGTGTCCTCTACAGCTGCCTCTGCCACCTCTACAGCTGCCCCTGTGGCTACTACAGCTGCCCCTGCGGCCTCTACAGCTGCCCCTGTGGCTACTACAGCTGCCCCTGTGGCCTCTACAGCTGCCCCTGTGGCCTCTACAGCTCCCCCCGCCGCCTCTACAGCTGCCCCCGTCGCCTCTACAGCTGCCCCTTCTGCCTCTACAGCTGCCCCTGCGGCCTCTACAGCTGCCCCTGTTGCTACTACAGCTGCCCCTGTGGCCTCTACAGCTGCCCCTGCGGCCTCTACAGCTGCCCCTGTGGCTACTACAGCTGCCCCTGTGGCTACGACAGCTGCCCCTGCGGTCTCTACAGCTGCCCCTGTAGCTACTATAGCTGCCCCTGTGGCTACTACAGCTGCCCATGCCACCTCTTCAGCTGCCCCTGTGGCTACCACAGCTGCCCCTGCCGCCTCTACAGCTGCCCCTGTGACCTCTACAGCTGCCCCTGTGGCTACTACAGCTGCCCCTGTGGCTACGACAGCTGCCCCTGTGGCCTCTACAGCTGCCCCTGCCACCTCTACAGCTGCCCCTGTGGCTACTACAGCTGCCCCTGTGGCTACGACAGCTGCCCCTGTGGCTACTACAGCTGCCCCTTTGGCCTCTACAGCTGCCCCTGTGGCCTCTACAGCTCCCCCCGCCGCCTCTACAGCTGCCCCCGCCACCTCTAAAGCTGCCCCTGTGGCTACCACAGCTGCCCCTGCCACCTCTACAGCTCCCCCCGCCGCCTCTACTGCTGCCCCCGCCGCCTCTACAGCTGCCCCTTCTGCCTCTACAGCTGCCCCCGCCGCCTCTACAGCTGCCCCTTCTGCCTCTACAGCTGCCCCCGCCGCCTCTACAGCTGCCCCTGCAGCCTCTACAGCTGCCCCTGTGGCTACCACAGCTGCCCCTGCCGCCTCTACAGCTGCCCCTGCTGCCTCTACAGCTACCCCTGTGGCCTCTACAGCTGCCCCTGTGGCCTCTACAGCTCCCCCCGCCGCCTCTACAGCTTCCCCCGTCGCCTCTACAGCTGCCCCTTCTGCCTCTTCAGCTGCCCCTGCGGCCTCTACAGCTGCCCCTGTGGCTACTACAGCTGCCCCTGTGGCCTCTACAGCTGCCCATGCCGCCTCTACAGCTGCCCCTGCTGCCTCTACAGCTACCCCTGTGGCCTCTACAGCTGCCCCTGTGGCCTCTACAGCTCCCCCCGCCGCCTCTACAGCTTCCCCCGTCGCCTCTACAGCTGCCCCTTCTGCCTCTTCAGCTGCCCCTGCGGCCTCTACAGCTGCCCCTGTGGCTACTACAGCTGCCCCTGTGGCCTCTACAGCTGCCCATGCCGCCTCTACAGCTGTCCCTGTGGCCTCTACAGCTGCCCCTGTGGCCCCTACAGCTGCCCCTGCGGCCTCTACAGCTGCCCCTGTGGCTACTACAGCTGCCCCTGTGGCTACGACAGCTGCCCCTGCGGTCTCTACAGCTGCCCCTGTAGCTACTATAGCTGCCCCTGCGGCCTCTACAGCTGCCCCTGTTGCTACTACAGCTGCCCCTGTGGCCTCTACAGCTGCCCCTGCGGCCTCTACAGCTGCCCCTGTGGCTACTACAGCTGCCCCTGTGGCTACGACAGCTGCCCCTGCGGTCTCTACAGCTGCCCCTGTAGCTACTATAGCTGCCCCTGTGGCTACTACAGCTGCCCATGCCACCTCTTCAGCTGCCCCTGTGGCTACCACAGCTGCCCCTGCCGCCTCTACAGCTGCCCCTGTGGCTACCACAGCTGCCCCTGCCGCCTCTACAGCTGCCCCTGTGACCTCTACAGCTGCCCCTGTGGCTACTACAGCTGCCCCTGTGGCTACGACAGCTGCCCCTGTGGCCTCTACAGCTGCCCCTGCCACCTCTACAGTTGCCCCTGTGGCTACTACAGCTGCCCCTGTGGCTACGACAGCTGCCCCTGTGGCTACGACAGCTGCCCCTGTGGCCTCTACAGCTGCCCCTGTGGCCTCTACAGCTCCCCCCGCCGCCTCTACAGCTGCCCCCGCCACCTCTAAAGCTGCCCCTGTGGCTACCACAGCTGCCCCTGCCGCCTCTACAGCTGCCCCTGCTGCCTCTATAGCTACCCCTGTGGCCTCTACAGCTGCCCCTTTGGCCTCTACAGCTCCCCCCGCCTCCTCTACTGCTGCCCCCGCCGCCTCTACAGCTGCCCCTTCTGCCTCTACAGCTAACCCTGCCGCCTCTACAGCTGCCCCTGCGGCCTCTACAGCTGCCCCTGTGGCTACCACAGCTGCCCCTGCCGCCTCTACAGCTGCCCCTGCTGCCTCTACAGCTACCCCTGTGGCCTCTACAGCTGCCCCTGTGGCCTCTACAGCTCCCCCCGCCGCCTCTACATCTGCCCCCGTCGCCTCTACAGCTGCCCTTTCTGCCTCTACAGCTGCCCCTGCGGCCTCTACAGCTGCCCCTGTGGCTACTACAGCTTCCCCTGTGGCCTCTACAGCTGCCCATGCCGCCTCTACAGCTGTCCCTGTGGCTACCACAGTTGCCCCTGCCGCCTCTACAGCTGCCCCTGTGACCTCTACAGCTGCTCCTGTGGCTACTACAGTTGCCCCTGCCGCCTCTACAGCTGCCCCTGTGACCTCTACAGCTGCCCCTGTGGCTACTACAGCTGCCCCTGTGGCCTCTACAGCTGCCCCTGTTGCCTCTACAGCTCCCCCCGCCGCCTCTACAGCTGCCCCCGTCGCCTCTACAGCTGCCCCTTCTGCCTCTACAGCTGCCCCTGTGGCTACTACAGCTACCCCTGCCGCCTCTTCAGCTGCCCCTGTGGCTACCATAGCTGCCCCTGCCGCCTCTACAGCTGCCCTTGTGGCTACCACAGCTGCCCCTGCCGCCTCTACAGCTGCCCCTGTGACCTCTACAGCTGCCTCTGCGGCCTCTACAGCTGCCCCTGTGGCTACTACAGCTGCCCCTGTGGCTACGACAGCTGCCCCTGCGGTCTCTACAGCTGCTCCTGTAGCTACTATAGCTGCCCCTGCCGCCTCTACAGCTGCCCCTGTGGCTACCACAGCTGCCCCTGCCGCCTCTACAGCTGCCCCCGCCGCCTCTACAGTTGCCCCTGCGGCCTCTACAGCTGCCCCTGTGGCTACTACAGCTGCCCATGCCGCCTCTTCAGCTGCCCCTGTGGCTACCACAGCTGCCCCTGCCGCCTCTACAGCTGCCCCTGTGGCTACCACAGTTGCCCCTGCCGCCTCTACAGCTGCCCCTGTGACCTCTACAGCTGCCCCTGTGGCTACTACAGCTGCCCTTGTGGCTACGACAGCTGCCCCTGTGGCCTCTACAGCTGCCCCTGCCACCTCTACAGCTGCCCCTGTGGCTACTACAGCTGCCCCTGCGGCCTCTACAGCTGCCCCTGTGGCTACGACAGCTGCCCCTGTGGCTACTACAGCTGCCCCTTTGGCCTCTACAGCTGCCCCTGTGGCCTCTACAGCTCCCCCCGCCGCCTCTACAGCTGCCCCCGCCGCCTCTACAGCTGCCCCTGCCGTCTCTACAGCTGCCCCTGTGGCCTCTACAGCTGCCCCTGCTGGAGAAGAAGGCATCATGAGTCTGTCTTTTAGTCTCAAACGAACGTTCACTTCTAATCTTCTCAATTCATCTTCAGATGCATACAAAATACTTGAGTCAGAAGTGGTGACTAAAGTAAGATCCCCATCTGTTACAATAGCCAAGATTTGTGTTTTGACCATTTAAGTACTTATATAACCAAAATGTATGCTTTTACTGATATCTCAATATGTCCTCCCATATGTAATTACAGTTGGATGCGATTTACAAAGCACAATACCCAAGCACATTCAAAAGTACCAGGATCAAGAGTTTTGCGTGAGTATGAGTGGGCTACACTGCAGATAAGTTGGGTTCTGAGTTCATGTCCTTTACTCTGCTGTCTGTGTTTCCTCAGGAGCGGGTCAGTTGTTGTTTCCTCAGAGCTTGTGTTTGACAGACAAAGTTCAGTTCCATCTACCAGTAGTGTGGTATCTACTTTGGCCAACTCAACTACCCTGGACATAGTGGCAGGCAGCATCAGTGCAAGTAAGTTTTGACACATTATAAAATTTGAAGTTAACAAATTCATCTAAACTGATATTTTTTATTGATATTTAACTGATATTTTCAACTGATATAGGCCTATTATTAATTTATATTTAAATGAGTTGTACTTACTGTTGTTTTGATTTCAACACCACTTTTCCTCTGAACTAGTTACTACTTCAACTACGACAACAGCGACTCCTACAACCGCTGCGCAGACCACCTCTGGCTCATCGGCACAGGCCAGATTTGTGTCCGCTCTTCCTCTGGCTCTTACGCTGCTGCTTGCTCTGCAAACGTTGACCTTCACATGACCTTCACGCTGACCTTCGCTTGTAGCGTCACAGAGAAATCAATTTCCATAGTGAACTTCACAGAAACACCTTTAACCAGCTAGTCCAGCTTAGCTGTGGGGGTTTTCTGACATACAGAATTATTGGCACCTCTGCTAAAGTTGACTAAAGAGAGGAATATAAAATCATCTTTTGGAAGGTGATCTTAATGTGTTAAGTAATAAAAAGAGGAAATATCAAACCTTTAAGGACACCAATTTTCTTTGTGAATGAATAATATACAGTGTTGGGGAGTAACGGAATACATGTACCGGCGTTACGTATTCAGAATACAAATTATGAGTAACTGTATTCCGATACAGTTACAAGTTAAATAGTTGGTATTTAGAATACAGTTACATTGTTGAAATCAATGGATTACATGACGATACTTCTCTGTTTCATAAGTTTGTTCACTCTCTAAATAAATTAAGGCAACTCCATTTCCCAGAAGCTCCTGAAAGCAATCTATGATCAAATTGTTTACATGTTTAAATCCAAGCCCCGCCGTCTTGCACTAGCCTAAAAACGCAGCCAGTGCGCATTATGGACGCGTCATCGGAGACCCTGAAATGACTGTTTGCACAGCAAATTAGGAGTAAAGTAAGTGGAGGTAACTCCTGTTCCTCACTGATCGTGGTTCCTGATGTCTGTTCAAAGGATATTTTCCCAAGTATTAATAGCTCAGGCTACTTCGGCCAATCGGTTACACAGTTTGCTAAACAAGCAAAGCCTAGTTCACGTGTTGATTTAGACCTACAATAAAACCAATCTCTAAAATAGGCACTGCATTCTAAGTTTTTTATTCTAACTTAAAATAGCTTTATGGATTATTATTTGTTCTAATTAGATCGATCTACATTTACGTTTTAAAATGAATCATATGGTGCAGCCTCTGAATAATTATTCTTGCGAGTAGGCCTAGCATATTTTAACATGCGTTTTTTGATTGTCATTACGCGATCACGTTCATTTTGAGAGCACTGATATACAGTTGCCTAGCCCATAGTGTTTACATTTACAAGTCATTTGCGTTCCACCTGTCATATGCGCCCCTCACTTGTACTGGGTTGATGCCACCGAAAAATCTCACAGGCACACCTTAATTATAATTTCTGGCTACGCCCTTAAAGTAGCCTATTTATTTTGTTTGTTTTAATTAGCCTAGTCGCCTGCTGTAGTTTTAGTGGTCACCTTGCCATTTTAAAGTTGTATCAGGTAGCTTAGTTGCCTTTACATTCTCCTATGTGGGTCTAACACTTTAGCCATTTGGAACAGAAGAACACACCAGAATAGGCCTGTTTAGTAGACCTAAGCAGGATTTGATGGCCGCATTCCTACACTTATAAAATGCAATTCAATGCGAAAGTAATCTAAGTATTCAGAATACGTTACTCAGATTGAGTAATGTAACGGAATACGTTACAGATTACATTTTTGGGCATGTATTCTGTATTCTGTAACGGAATACGTTTTGAAAGTAACCCTCCCAACACTGATAATATATCATAAATAAATAAATGTTCTTCCTTAAAATACAGGGGTCATAAGCCCTTCACCATACCTAGATTGGCATGGTTTTATTATGACCGCCGCTAGCGAAGCTAGCGAAGCGGTCATATAGGGATTGTCAATTTTTTTTTTTTTTTTTTTTCCCGTCATCTACTTTCCCGGAAAAATTTCGTTTGGTCCCCGGGGGCCACTCCCCCTCCGCGCTGGGCCCCCCGAAACCCAAAAAATGCAGTTTTTCCTAAATAACTACCTGAACCGTGGCACCGAGGATGACGAATTTTTTATGGTATGTTGGTCTCAAGGGCCCACATCAACCTAGCCCATAATCACTCATTTGTGATTTGCACCCCCCCGGTAAAAAATTAAAATGCAATATCATTCTGCTTTAATCGCCCCTCTCTTCAGTAAAGACGTTCAGAACTGCACCAAATTTTATGTGTATGATTAACCTGACATTCTCTGGTGGTATGCCAAGTTTCGTAGAATTTCATCCATGGGGGGGGGTCTAAAAAATTAAGTTATGTGTATATTTAATGACTGTACACTCATTGGCCTGTAGATGGTGGTGCACACATATACACACGCACACACACACACAGGCACGTATACCATCAGTATCGGCAATTAGAACGGCCGATACATAATTACAAATTCAGTAGGATTAAAGGAAAACCAAATATTCATCATAATAATAATTTGGCTGCATTTCCAGTATTGGCGTCACGTAGTCGTTTGTCCACTAGATGGCGCATCGTTGCAGTGAGACGTAATTTTGTTGGAAGTTAATCTAAAGTGGGTTGGAAAGACACTACGCTTCCTACAAGGACAAGACTGTAGGCTACAGTAGTTTACCGCAGAGAACGTCTAAGGGTAGGATGATTTCTGCATGACATGTAATTCCCATTTCCTCTTGAAGCCGAAATAAATCTGAGAATGTTTATCGGACATGCTTGTTTTTTACTGCAGGTAGGCTACGTTAATCCTATCAATAGCATCAATAGCAGAACGTAGGTAAAATAATGTTACCGTTAGCATGGTTGAGGGATGGAGGCCAATTTGATTATTGATGTATTTGTAGAAAACCATAAATGCGTTTATAGGCTACCAAGCAAATCGATAACAGCACTAATTGTATCTTTGAACTGTCATCTCATTTCCTTATGACCATAACCTAGGCTACTAACAGGAGCTAAGTGAGTTAGCCACAACACGTTCGCTACGTGATGGTTTTTTAATGGAAAATATATAGGCTACCTGAAAGATAACCTGTCTATGATGCATCCTAAACACCGCTGGGACATTTCTGCTCAAGGTCTCAAAAAGCATCTGAGTCAACGTTCATTCCCAAACACCCATATAGGCTTCTTCAACTCTCTATTTTCAAAGGTGATTCAAGTAAGGAAGAGCATGGCTCAAAGTAAACTGAAACTACATAAATTCGTCAAAATGAATAATTTGTGTCATCTCGCCGCAATGTAGATTTATTAACGCACCCGTGATGATCTACATCTCCATTTAAACCAGATGTTTTAGAGCGCACGTTGAGATGTATTCAGGGCAGGTTTGTACCTACACATATTTGTTGCACGTGCTACAAAAATCATTCTTTGCGATGGATGATTTAGTACCAACGTTACACCTAGTGGGGCAGATAACTGAATTTTTTCATAAGAATCGTTCACAACTGGTAACAAGCGCCAAAATTGGCACAATTGCTGTATGGGTATTGCTCTTTCAATAAAGAACGTTAGCCATCGCAAACCCCCCCCCATGCCAGCCTCGGCGGCCATTTTGTTTCCGCCATTACCAAATTATGTGTTTTTCATCATATCTACTAAGCAAAACAGTTAAGCACATAAATGATGAGGTCTACCCCTATGTTTTGATGGTCAATGATGACAAGGATACCATACACAACATCGATGAATGCCTCTGGACTGCAATGGCGGCCATTTTGTTATCTGCTATTACAGAATTATATATGTTTTAGGCCTACATCATATATTTTTCGCCAAACATCAAAAATCAATAATGGTGATGTCTACCCCCATGTTTTGATGGTCAAGGATTACAATGACGCTATTTCTAATACCATAAAACTTCCAGATCAATAGGTAAGTCTAATAGTGGGACGTCATGATTCAGAATGGAAATCATACTATTCATAATTATCATAATTATTCATTATTGATTGATTACAATAATGTATTCTTCTTAAGGAATTACATTCATTTTAAATTCATCTTAAATTCATTTTAATTTGAAAAAAGAAAGAAAAATGTATTTGGATGTTGCCTTGTATTCTTGTATTTCTGTTTACATTGGAATGCCAAGAACTAATGTAGCCTAGCAACTGTTTCTAAGTGAGGTAGGCATTTCTCCTTCAGAGGTGATTGTAGCTGATGCTATGAACATTTTATCTGAGGTAAGTTCTATGTATTCTCTTACTTTAAGATAATTATTTATGTTTATGTACAAGGCTTAAGTGTTTTAAAGCATACACTTTAAATGTCAAAAGATGAAATTGAAGGGTGTCATGGCAATTTATTTTTACTTATCAAATTGGCTTTATCTAGCTTAGCAAGTTAGCTTGTTAGCAAGATAGTGCTAATCTTTGCTCTTAAAATAACCTGAAGGTTGAAATTTGGCACTAGTCAATGCAATGTAATAAAATGAATATGTAACTTATTACCATATAAGTACTATGCAATACATGTTTTATAAACTGTTAATAAGGGGTTATTTTTTAATTACACATTAATTACACAACCCTTCATCATTAATTGTGCCTTTTTGAACTTGGTAACTCTTTATTTTACGGGATCCCTGATACAGTGTATCTACATCATTAAGTACAGTGTAACAGACTGTACTATGTAATATGATTATTCTTTCATTTGTAATCAAATTATTCATTTAAGTTACTATAATTATAATTTAACATTAATTGGTATTTTTTGTATATTGCATGTCGCTTTCGATAGAAGCGGCTTCTAAATATCCATAACCATAATATATGTGTATATCTTTGTAGGCTATATGCAATACAATGTATTATTGCAAAATACAAACATTATTGTGGGTTAGGGGTAAGGTACTGTATTTGTAAACTATATTACATATTAGTACACAGTTTGTTACACTGTACTTAGATGTTAGATGTTAATACATTGTATCAGGGGTCCCGTAAAATAAAAGTGTCAACTTCAGATGCACAATGTGTTGTAATGCATTGATTCTCTGTTCTGTCTGTGTTATATACTGCACTGGTTTAAACTATGTGTTTTTCTGTTTCATGTTGTAGACATATGTTGCAGATGTTAAAAAGACCAAAAAGATGGCAAGTTCATCACCAGTACCACCTTAATGGAAAACTGACTGGAGTAAATGTTTGTGCCAAAAGGAGACAGAGGAAGATCTCAAAACCCCACCCACACGTTATTCAATAGAACAGGATGGCAACACTATGATTGCAACCAATGTTCCCATCTTTTATGCCCTAAATGACCTGCCCATCATTCTGGATCCTGCTAGACTGGATGAGGGTAGTGGAATAGAGCAAACTCTTAGACAAAACAAGGCCAAGTACCATCAGAGATGCCGCCTTTTGATGAACAACAGCAAACTTGATCGGTCAAGAAAAAGGAGAGCTGATTCAGAGAGCAGTACGCAAGTAGAAGGCCACACTAAGATGCGCAGAGCTAGTCATGCAGGTCAAAAGTATCGTTGCTTTCTCTGTGAAAAAGAAGCACCAGAAACTGAGCTGAGGGAAGTCATGACAATGCACCTTAATGAAAGACTGAATTAATGTGCTAAAATACTAAATGACAGAAAACTTCTGACAGAACTGAGTGGTGGAGATGCCATTGCACAGGAGCTGAAGTACCATTTCACATGTTTGTCTGAACTGTATAGCAGAGAAAGAACTTATCTCAGATCCATCAAGAGACAGGAGCATGAGCAGACACATGAACAGAATGCTTACCCCCAGGCATTTTCTGAACTGGTCATATATGTAGTGGAGGCCAAATCTAGCTCTGAGGCTGTTTCTGTATACCGACTTGCAGACCTAGTTCATCTGTATCATCAATGGCTAGAACAGTTGGGTGTGGAGAAACCTGTCGTAAATGCCACCAGACTCAAGGACCGACTACTTGCAGAGATACCTGGGTTGGAAGCTCATAAACAGGGAAGAGATATGCTCCTCGCTTTCCAGAGTGATGTTGGACTGGCACTTTCACAAGTCTGTGAGTACAGTGATGCCATTATCCTTGGTAAAGCAGCAAAGATCTTGAGGACCCATATGCTCAACCATAAATCATCATTTGATGGGACTTTCCAAGAAGGGTGTATTGAAGAAGCCATTCCATCCAGTCTCCTTCAGTTTGTAGGCATGATTGAACATGGTGCTGACATCAAATCACAGATGGCCTTTGGTGCATCAAAGACTGACCTTGCAATTGCCCAACTGCTGCAGTACAACTGCTATAGAAGGTACAAGGAAGGAGCCACAACACACAGGCATTTGAAAGCCCATGAGACTCCGTTTCCTGTTTACATGGGAATGTCTGTCTACGCAAAGACCCGGAAAAGGGAATTGGTTGAACTGCTTCATGAACATGGTATCAGCATCACATATGACAGAGTGCTGGAAATATCGGCACAGCTGGGAGAGGCAGCAGTTAGTAAATATGTGGAAGAAGGTGTAGTGTGTCCATCTATCTTGCGAAAAGGATTGTTCACCACAGCAGCTATGGACAATATAGATCACAATCCCACGGCAACAACAGCTACCACGTCTTTCCATGGAACCAGCATCTCTGTTTTTCAACATCCAACAGATTTTGAGCGAGGGGAAAATCGTGACCAACTGAGGTTTGGAAATAACAAAGTAAAAAGAGTCCCAGAACTACCTGACACCTTCACAAACATCCATCCTGCTTTCTTCACAAAGAAAAATCCCTCTCCTCTGCAAATACAGTTGACGAATCCTTCGGGTACCAGTCTGCTGAGATCACAGATCGCTCTGGAGTATGAATGGCTGGACAAGATCACTATGACTGAAGGACCAGTAGATGTGACTTGGTCTGCCCACCATGCCTCCAAGAAGAGAAGTCCTGCATTTGAAATTAGCATCACATCAATGTTACCTCTGCTTCGGGATCAGGCCCACTCAGTTGCTACAGTAAAACATGTGATGGACAAAATAAAGGACATAGTAGCTTTCCTGAACCGAGGTCAGGTACCTGTTATTGCTGCTGACCAGCCAATCTTTGCAGTAGCCAAGCAGGTGCAGTGGCACTGGCCTGAGAAGTACGGTGAAAACTATTTTGTCATCATGTTTGGAGGCCTGCACATTGAGATGGCAGCACTGAAGTCAATTGGGACTTTACTTCAGGAAAGTGGTTGGACAGGAGCTCTGGTGGAAGCAGGGGTTGCATCCTCTGGAACAGCTGAATCTTTTTTGACAGCCTCAAGCATCACTAGAACACGGCAAATGCACCAGGTCACTGCATGCAGTCTGTACAAGCTTTTGAAGGCAGCTTACACTAATTACACCAACGAGACTGTTCAAAAGGACATGCTTGACTTTGAGGCTTGGTGTGAGGATCGCAAACTGCAAAGCCCCCAATTTCAATTCTGGGATTTGGTGTTGTCAATGGAACTTGTAATCCTCCTACTGATACGATCATTCAGGGAAGCCAACTTCAGTCTGTATTGTCAGTCATTGTCAGAGCTGATACCATACTTTTTTGCCAACAACAATGTGAACTATGCACGATGGCTTCCAATCCACCTCAGAGACATGGTCACCCTCAAAGATAAACATCCCTTGCTAGACCAGGAGTTTCAGAGTGGAAAATTTGTTGTGCACAAATCAAGTCGAGACTTCTCTGGAATGGCTATGTACCAAGCCCATGAACAGGCCAATGCTGTCATCAAGTCAAGTGGGGGAGCCATTGGTGTAACTGAGGATCCATCTGCACTGAGGAGGTGGATGGTAGCTGGTCCTGAGGTCAGCCACTTGGTTTCACAATACAATGCAGGATCCAGTGTCAGGGAGGGTACAAAGCACACCAGCCACCATGAGCAGACTGAAAGAGCTCAATTATTGTTCCTTGATAAAGTCAACAAGCTTACACGTGTAATGGGGGATATGGGCAACCCTTTTGAGGAGGAGAGCCAGGACCTGTTTACACTTGATACAAAGGACATTGCAAACCCAGGTGCAGCTGCATTGGTTCATACACACTTGGAGCGAGGCAAAATCTGCTTCCAGGAGTTCATGAAAAGACTCAAAGAAAAAGAACCTAGACTTTATGAGCCCATCAAGAGGAACTGCATGAACTTCTTCCATCAAGAACCACCCTCAGTCAATTCTTCAAAGCAGAAGGTGCTAAAGGAGGACTGTCAGCTTTTCTCAAAGCTTTTTATCTCATGTCAGAGCAGGGAATGTGATCTAAAAGAGTTTTTTAAACATGAGAATCAACCATTCCCAGCTGCATTGAGTGATGGTGGGAAGCTCCACACTGCTCAGAAAGCTCAGCTGACTTCCATACTGGAGTCTCTTGTCAACATCTCTGATGCTCAGGGGCGTAGCCAGGATTATTTTATAGGGGGGGCCAGCTGGGTCCAGACTTTTTATTGGGGTGGCACTTGGGAATCAAAACTACTATTTGAAAACTACTCAAAAAGTTTTGAAGATTAGGATAGCCTATTTTAATAATGGCAATAAATTCTGTAAAGCCAACACTGATACACAGGTCAGTTTGTTGTCCACTCCAAATCGTTTTCCATAAATAGGCCAATGCTATAAAAAAGTACATTATGATAATGCACCTTACTTAATCAGTCTTATTATGTGTGTACACTCATGATGATTCTAAAACAACTTTACTGTCATGAACATATGAAGGCAAAAAGGTGTTTCTTTGTCGAATAAATTAAGATGCAATGTGTGTCTCAAATTGGATGCCATGCAGGAATTTGCTGGGATCTCAAAACCGCATTATGAACTTTGCCATAGAGAAACACATGATAGCGTTGGATTATGTAGGCTACATGCCTTGCCACCACAACACACAAAAACGTGGGGTAAGTCGAGCTATATGAAGTTATTATTTTGATGTCATTTCTCAGTTTTATAACCCAGAAGGATGTACTTGGTATCAAATGGTAGCTCTCTATCTCCTCTTTTATCTGACATGCGTGGCATAGCCTATCTATCCGATCACGGGTTCGTGAGTAGCCTAAAAATGAGTTGGTTTTTGTACATGATGTTATTTTGCAGTCACGTTGTCTGTTTTTATAGCGCAGAAGCATCGATATACCAATCGATGTACCAATAGATAGCCCTGTGTCTCCTCTTTCTTCTGATATGCTTGCCATATCTATGCGATCACGGGTTCGCGAGTAATTCAAACGAGAGTAGTAATGGGCGCAGGTAAACTATAAATATGAATCAATTTGATTTAATTTCATGATTTTTTTTAATTTTCATACTTGATCGCACAGGCAAGAGTTTAGTCTCGTTGGAAAGCCCCACTTCTGCCCTGTCACGCAATTAAGGTTTCATCTCGCTGCGATGAACAGTTCTGGAGTAATGTAACAAAGAACTCAGGCAAAGCAGCCTGCCTCTGCCTGACCAGCTGCTATGGCAAGAACCACACGCAGTCAGCAAATTATGTTTTTTATAAAGTAGCCTAGCCTAGGCCCTATTAGCCTATTGGAGCCATCCGGAGATATGTGCCTAATATGCTTGCATTTCACCCGAATTTTATCGAAATATTTTTGTAAAGCGTTACCGCGGGCATCCGATTATTTCTGATCAGCCCCACACGTCAATGTCAGAGCCTAAGGACAGCCCAACGCAGCTCACTTGGCTATGATTCGTGACACATTCTAACATCTTATTAGCATTAATGTTCCAACTCATCAGTTGTTACTGAGGTTAAGTAATAGGCTAGTCTACTAAGTGTTCAGATGACTTGAATTGTCCCGCTGCTGCTGCACTAGCCTACTCACGATTTGATCACAACCGTGGGCTACACTTCCTGACTGGGCCAATGGTAGTAGATAGAGTGCAGTAATTGGTTCAGTCCCTGCTTTGCAAAGTGTTGGCAAAGTGCCGTCGAAAACGGCAGCATTTTTTTTTTTTTTACTTTTCACTGAACGGAGCTGGGGGGGCCAGCAGGGTGGCCAAGCTTTGACCAGTGGTGGCCGTGGCCCCCCCTGGCCACCACGTAGCTCCGCCCCTGCTGATGCTGAACCTGAAGTACAAACAGCCATTATTGATGGCTCAGCACTCATCAACAGTTTGCCTCCACGGAGCTCAAAGACGTTTGGTGACTATGCGTTATTTGAGTTTCTCCCAAAGATAAATGCATTTTCTCTTAAATACAAAAGAACAGACATCGTTTTTGATGTATACCAGCAATCAAGCCTAAAAGCAGAGGCCAGGTCAAAGAGAGGACATGGAGCCAGGAGGAAAGTGACCAGCAATGGTAAAGTACCTACAAATTGGCAGAACTTCCTCAGAAATAATGACAACAAAACTGAGCTGTTTCACTTCCTTGCTGTTAAAGTAGTTGAAATATTTACACCAAATGTAGTAATAGTGACCAAAGAGAATCAAGCTCTGAGCAACACGTCCATCAGCCTGGATGAAATTAGTCCATGTACTCATGAGGAGGCTGACACTAGAATCTTTGTCCACGCCATGCATGCAGCAAAACAAGGCAGCAAAACCCTCATGATCAAAGCCAACGATACTGATGTTCTTGTCATAGCAGTCAATGCTCTGCCAGTACTTAAGGAGGCAGGTCTGCAACAACTGTGGGTTGCTTTTGGCCAAGGAGGGAATATAAGGTGGATCTCTGTGCATGACCTCTATCAATGTATTGGATGGGAGAGGAGCAGAGGAATCCTTTTCTTCCATGCCTTTACAGGGTGTGATGTTGTTTCAGCCTTCCGTGGTAAAGGCAAGAAGACCGCTTGGCAAACCTGGAATGTTTGTGATGAGGCTTCTGAAATCTTTAACAAACTCAGCCAGTATCCTATAAGATTAGAAGACAGTGACCTGAAGCCTTTAGAAAAGTTTGTCATTATGATGTATGATAGATCAAGTGAAGTAGCAACAGTTGATGATGCCAGGTTGGACTTGTTTGCTAGAAAGCAGAGGCCATACGAAGCCATTCCCCCTACACAAGCAGCACTACTGCAGCATGTAAAACGTTCAGCTTACCAGGCAGGCTGCATTTGGAGTGAGGCAACAGTATGCCAGCCACAAACAGAGTGTCCTTCTGGGTGGGGATGGACCAAGGATGGTGATAATTGGCAGATCTACTGGACAGAGCTATCCCCGATTGTACAGAGCTGTCAGCAGCTGACCAAATGTGGATGCAAAACGGAATGCAGAGGAAGATGCAAATGCTATCAGTTTGGTCTTACCTGTACAGCTCTATGCAGCTGTAAATTCCTGGACTAGTAACTTTATCCTTAGATGCCTCAGAAAACATAATAGTTCAAACATATATACCATATTTTCTATTACTTCACCATACTTAAAATTAAATATTTTTTCTGAAATTATTTCACGTTTTGTGCCTTTTTTTCATATTATTTGCTAGAAAGGGGCATGAAATACTCTAAAATCACACTCATATATATTTTTGTGATGTTCCCAAGGTCTGAAATATAGGATTCATTAATAAAAACATTGAAATATGTCCCATGGCTAAAATTCTGGGGCAAAATAGGTTTCTCCAATGGCAAAAATGGCGGCCATCTTGGAAAATTGCCGCCATTTTGAAAATTCACGTGGCTAACTTTATTTTTCAAATAAATGGCCTCAGAGGGAAAAACATACCAATTTTTACGCTTGTTACCAGAATTGAACGATTGTTACAGTTATCTGCCCCACTAACCGGTCAGATACAGTTTTGCCTATGGCTATTCCGTGAGACTGAGGCGCTTTTTGTTTGTTCGAAGTGCGTGTTTAGGGTGTGAGAGGGGAGTCGATGTGATTCCAGCTTGGTAGTTAGTCTATGCGATTAAAAAACACGTGTGTGTGAAGTATCCAAACAATGATAACGCTTTCATTATGGCTGCTTTAGCCACAGACCTTGAGCTACTGTACAGTGGGTTGGGTTCCATTTAGAAGTGTCCACTTCATTCGCCCTTTCCGTGATTCGCCAAGAGGTGGCAGCTTGATACTGTAAGGTGTAAGCCATTGGTTCCAAAGGAGATTTTATTTGGGTCGCTAGCATAGCCTAGTGACAAGTGTTGTGTAATAGGCCTAGCATAGGGCCTACCTTATATAGCTTATAGTTTGTTAACAGTCACGGTTTTGTCATAACTCCCTCTATGCATTTTTGCATTTAGCTCTGAAACCGGGGGGCGAACACGTCGCAGGGGGGGCGCCAGTGCGTGGATATCTCAATTGCAAAATTAAACAATATTTCTATCGGGCGCATACCATGGACTAGGCTGGGTGAAAGTCAAAAGATTGAGCTTAACCATGGACCTCATAGTTGCAAAATGCAAGGAAACATGAATCAGCATATTATTTGCACAAACAATAACGGACAGCTCTTCAACTTTGCCCATTAAAATGTGTATGAACAGTCTCGCAACGCATTTCATGAAGGCCCTTTTGGACATGTCAGTTATTTGCACCACTGGGTAAAACGGCATTTTGTTTTAGACTACTGGTATTTAATTTGTGCATTGACAATAAAGCTGAATATCATTTGAACTAGATGACTAAATGTATGCATATGTAGAAGAAGAAACATTCACAAAAATCCATGACATGACCTCTCTTCTTGATAGCTGTTGAAAACTGCATGGAACTGACAGGGATTGTTTTGTTTAATAATAAATAAATAAATACATTATGCTGCTACCTTCTGCTTTTCCCAAATATAATGTAGCCTACAGGTGTACCTTTCATCAGTCCAGTTGCAATGGATGGACTGTGATGAACTGCCCTACTTTGATTGTTTAGAGATTTTAAAGGTTTTATAACAATGCTACAAATTTTTTGGCCCAGAAACAAATCTATTCACCTTTGCAGCGCCAGTAGGCTACTTTGTGTGCGGAATGTGTGCAAACACACATTCCAAACAAGCATACACAAAAGTTTCAAGAGTGGGGGATGGAGTAGAAGATGGAGACAAATTCATTAATATGATTTATTTTCGCGGAATGGACAGGACTGATCGGCGGTCATATTTTGTACCGCTATGCGGTACATCTAGTTTTTGATAGTTCTCTACACTTTCTAGATGCCCGTCTCATTTTTAAAATATTACATGGGCCCCCACTGGGTGAGTTCATAAAGCAGAAGAACAGCAGTGGCAGGGCAACAACCAGGGGAGACTGGTACAGTGTAGACGCAGCACGTTTGGGCACCAGGGGAGACTGGTACAGTGTAGACGCAGCACGTTTGGGCAGCAGGGGAGACGGTGAGTTAATTGCTGTCAATCATCCCTAAGGGCTCCTCCCGAACTTTGTTTAGAAAAACATCATCAAGGCTTTGCTGTATGATTGTGTGAGTAAGGTCACATACTGGGTGCCTTTCAAATAAGGACCACCTAATAAAAGGGTGCTTTCACACCTGGCTCGGAGTGTTTTCTCCAAGGATCAGTTTGTTTGGGTACATTATTATGACCGCCGCTAGCGAAGCTAGCGAAGCGGTCATATAGGGATTGTCAAAGTTTTTTTTTTTTTTTTTTCCCGTCATCTACTTCCTGAATTTTTGGTCAACGATACCCGGGACACCGAAACACCGGTGCACATGAAATTTGGTGGGTATGTAGCCCCACTAGACTTTTACGGAAAAATTTCGTTTCGTCCCCGGGGGCCACTCCCCCCCCGTGCTGGGCCCCCCGAACCGCAAAAAAAGCAGTTTTTCCTAAATAACTACCTGAACAGTGGCACTGAGGATGAAGAATCTTTTATGGTATGTTGGTCTCAAGGGCCCACATCAACCTGGCCCATAATCACTCATTTGTGATTTGCACCCCCCCCCCCCGGTAAAAAATGAAAATGCAATATTATTCTGCTTTAATCGCCCCTATCTTCAGTTAAGATGTTCAGAACTGCACCAAATTTTATGTGTATGATTGACCTGACATTCTCTGGGGGTATGCCAAGTTTCGTAGAATTTCATCCATGGGGGGGTCTAAACAAAATTAGGTAATGTGTACATTTAGTGACTGTACACTCATTGGCCTGTAGATGGCGGTGCACATATATACACATTCACACACACACAGGCACCCACATACTATCGGTATTAGAACGGCCGATACATAATTACAAATTCAGTAGGATTGAAAGAAAGCCAAATATTCATCATCATCATCATGGCTGCATTTCCAGTATTGGCGATAAGTAGTCGTTTGTCCACTAGATGGCGCATCGTTGCAGTGAGACGTAATTTTGTTGGAAGTTAAAAGTGGGTTGGAAAAACAATGGACGCTTCCTACAAGGACTGTAGTTTACCACAGAGAACGTCTAATAAGGATAGGACAATGTTCACATGAAATGTAATTCCCATTTCTTCTTGAAGCCGAAATAAATCTGAGAATGTTTATCGGACATGCTTGGTTTTTACTGCAGGTACGTTAATCTTATAATATCAATAAGGACCTATGTACAATAATGTTACCGTTAGCGTTGGTTGAGTGATGTAGGCCAATTTGATTGATTGCATTTGTAGAAAACTATAAATGCGGTTATACCAAGCAAATTGATAGCAGCACTGTAATTGTATCTTTCGATTGTCATTTGTTGCACGTGCTACAAAAATCATTCTGTGCAATGGAAGATTTACCAACGTTACACCGGTCTGATACAGTTTTGCCTATACATGCGTGAGACTGAGACGCCTGTTTATTTGTTTTAAGTGCGTGCAGGGTGTGAGAGGGAAATCGATGTGCTTTGATTCCAGCTTGGTAGTTGTAGTCTGTGAAATTAAAAAGCACGTGTGTGTGAAGTATCCAAACAATGACACCTTCATTTCATTATGGCTGCTTTAGCAACACACCTTAAGCTACTGTGTAGTGGGTCCCATTTAGAAGTGGCTACTTCATTCGCGCTTTCCTTGACTCATGGAGCTGCGTGAATTTTATTACAACTTTTCGCCACGATATGGCAGTTTAAGTCCGCTTGATACTGTAAGGCGTAAGCCATTGGTTTCCAAAGGAGATTTTATTTGTGTCGCCAGCATAGCCTATTGACAATTTATGTTGTAAATAGGCCTACCTTATAAGCCTACCTGTAGCTTAGGGAAGCTAACAGCTTTCTATTAGGATCTAGTTTGTTAGTTACAGTTTTGGCATAACTCCCTGATGCATTTTTGCATTTAGAATAGCCAGAGCGTGGATATCTCAATCAGAAAATTAAACAATATCGGGTGCCTATGGACTAGGCTGGGTGAACCCAGCCTGATCTGCCCGCTATTTATTTTTTGATTTCTTAAAAGATTGAGCTTGGTCTGATGAAAGCCAGACTAGCCATGGACCTCAGTTACACAATGCAAGGGAACATGAATCAGCCTATTTTTGCACGAACAATAACGGACAACAGCTCTTCATCTTTGGCCCGTTAAAATGTGTATGAACAGTCTAGCGACGCATTTCATCAAGGCCCATTTGGACATGTCAGTTATTTGCACCACTGGTTAGACTACTGTTACTTAATTTGTGCATTAACAATAACGTTTCAGACTACTGTTACTTAATTTGTGCATTGACAATAAAGTATCACATGAACTAAAGATGACTAAAATCTTATGTAGAAGAAGAAACATTCACAAAAAATCCATCCATCCAAAAATGACCTTTGTTTTTGAAAGCTGTTGAAAACGGCATGGAACTGACAGAGATGTTTTTGTTTATAAATAAATAAATAAATAAATAACATTATGCTGATACCTTTTGCTTTTCCCAAATACAATGTAGCCTACAGGTGTAAGTGACCTTTCATCAATCCAGTTGCAATGGATGAACTGTGATGAACTGCCCTACTTGTGATTGTTTAGAGATTTTAAAGGTTTTATAACAATGCTACATCTTCTTTGGCTATTCTACAATCTATTCACCTTTTCAGCACCAGTAGGCTACTTTCTGTGCAGCCGCACACACACACTCAGGCATGCCAAACAAGCATACACAAAAGTTTCAAGAGTGGGGGATGGAGTAAAAGATGGAGACAAATTGAAGTGTGATTTATTTTTGCGGAACGTATGTACAGGACTGAGCGGCGGTCATATTTTGTACCGCTATGCGGTACATCTAGTTTTTATGCTCATTGAGCTCAATGCAAATCAAACCAGCTAATAGGCTAACTGAAATAAAACCATGCCAATCTCTAGGTATGGTGGAGGGTACGTATGTGATGATGTGGGGCTATTTTAATTCCAAAGGCCAAAGGAACTTTATCAGGATGTATCCTGGATCGATCCATGAAATAACTGGCCTTTAAAAATAAAAATCTGCCTGCCTCTATAGAAATTGACATAGGGGTGCCAATACTTATGACCAGGGGTTTTAAGGAGGAACATTTATTTATTTATAATACATTATTCATTCACAAAGAAAATTGGTGTCCTTAAAGGTTGGATATTTCCTAATTTTTTACTTAAGGCATTAAGATAAATTTCCAAAAGATGATTTTATATTCCTGTTTTTAGTCAACTTTAGCAGAGGTGCCATTCTGGAGGGTACTGTAGACTGTGGTATGTTAAAGAGGTAATGTGGTATTTGTCCTGAACAAGCCATTACATCCACCACCAGACTTCCATTGACTTGTATATATTTGAAACAGCAACTCTTCAGGTACAAAGTTGTATTATGAGTGAGTAACCAAGTGAGTTATTTCTTTCTTTCTTATTTATTTCAAATTCTGTGGCAATATCATTTTGGAATGTTTTAACTAAAATGACTTGCCCCTAAGTCAATTTAATTTCATTTAATTTAACACAATTACCCTCCACCTCCTATGCCAGTGTGGGCATAATACATTTTGAGTTTGGCTGTCAAACAACTTATCCCGGTTAAGTAGACTACTATGAACCATTGTTTTGTTAAATGAGTGATTAACATCTTGGGGATGAAAGTTACTGCCCACAAACATTTTACGAATATAAAGGCAAACAGTGTAATATAAAGATTAACTGACCTTGCAGACCCATTACTTTGTGCTGAACTTAGACTAGTCTAACCATAGACTGTATATATAGAGTTCTATATATACAGTCTATGAGTCTAACACTTAGAAGACTATAGGCATAAGCAGGATAAAAAGACTGAAAAAAAAGCTAAAGAGTAAACTGATAATGTGGTGTTGTGGTAAAGGATGAGAAGGCTATTGTTGTGATAATGCTGATGATTCTGTGAGAAATACAATTATATAGGCTATATAATATTTTTGGTATCGCAAGTTTTCTGAAATTGTATTTATAAATATGTAACTGATCCATTATCTACGCTACTGGAATATGCAATAATGTGCATACAACCTTGGCACTATATCAAGTCAGGTTCACAATTCTTTTTGTTTTTCATTTTGGCGACATATGTTATATATTCATATATTCTGGATTTTTGAGAATGTCTTCAAAAACTTGCTGAAAACCCATGTTATGTTCTAGAATTGTATTATTTTCCATATTATATATTAATATATGTATGATGAACAACCTCCTCTATAAAAAACCCTCCAGTGTATAGGAGTAAAGCTGAAACTTTAGGGTAAACTATTATATCCACCATCATTCTTCCTTTGACTTGCATGAAAGGCGCCTCTTCAGGTAGGCTACCAAGTTATATTATGAGGGAGTGACCAAGTGAGTTATTTCTTAATGAATAACTCTCGAATGTTTTAAACTAAAATTCTTAGCCTACCCCTAAGACAATTATAGACATATAAAGACCTGAGCTAGAAAGCTGCAAAGTTATAGCCTGCTACAAAGACAACTGTTTCTAAGCAGTAGCCTATGATAGGTCAAAACGTTTTCCAGAAAAATATGAAAAACAAAAATATTTTGTATCCTGAATTTATCCAGTGTTTCTGTATCAGGTTATCAGCTGTCTGTATTTGAAATAGCTACGCAAATTGTCAAATTGTTGCATATTCCCCTCGAATAGCCAGCCCAAATGACCACGCCCAGAACATTTCACATTAGGCCTACAACTCACATTACGATGCATCGTATCTTAGTAAAAAGCTAACCTCAATGGACCAAAATCAGGGGGTCTGGCGTATGGACTAGGGGAGGGGTCGAGGGACTGTCACTGTGTGAGTGGGCTAAGCAGATGCGGTTGATCCAAAACATCTGCGGCCGCCAAGTGCGCACATTTCATTCTTGGGGGAAAGGAAGTACGGTGAATATGTAGGCCTAAGCTATTCAATCTTTTAGATTTTTGACTTTAGACTTTAGTTAAGAAGGAACCTAAGTAAAAGTTAAGGGGTAGCTGGCATTGACTAAATCGGTGACTGAGTCTTGCAGATCGTGTAGCCTATGTTTGTCCTACGAGTCCGACGAGTCCAACGTTTGGCAATAGTGGCAAGGAAACAAGCAGTATAGCCTACTGCAGTATAGGCCTACTAGCCTGGAAACCAGAGTAACTTGGCATATGAATTGGCTCGAGCAGATCCATCGTGTCTGGACAGTGTATTTTGGACCATAAGAAGGTAAAATAACATCCTTTAATGTTGATCTGTTCAACAGTTTTGCAGATCATATGACGAAATTATAAACCTAAACAAATCCTGAATGCAGTGGTTACACCTAAGGTTTTTTTTTTTTAAACAGGTTTAAAACTGTAGTCCCCAAACTACTGCCCGCACCTTATTTTGGGTGGCCCCTCAAAACATGTCTGTGGTAGCCTATATAGCATCTGGCCCGCACAGGAGTTTCCCTACGACAGCGTCAAACTAATTTCCCCATTCATTCTCTATAGAGCATCACAGTCCCGCCCACAGGAGTTTCCGGAAGTAAGAATTCAATGCAATTTCTCCATTGACAATTCGGGTATAAGCCATACAAACTTAACTGCACATGGTAGACTCAAAACCAGCTACGGCTGTACTAAGCGATTGTGTATGCTCATATAGACGCCAAAAGTTCACGGGGCACTAACCTTGTTTTGAGATAAATGTCTTTTATTCGCGATGTCTTGGATTAGTACTTCATTACCCACAATCCTGAACAATCCCACAATCCCACAGTGATGCCTCTGATTGGTGGAAAGGCCGTTCAGTCATAGTTTGAAACTTGAATCAGCGAAAATTATTGACAAAGATGGCGAAAATCTTAATGTGAATAAAAACTTTCTAGACGAACATTGGTACTTGTATCAACAAGGATTGTGGTTTATATATCACACGAACTTAGTCAGGGCCAATACACCATCAAATAGAACACTGTAAATGCTAGTTTGAACACTTAGGGCCCTATCATGACATTCTAAAGTGCATCGTCACTCGTCAAAAGTCTATTCAAATTTAGTAGGATGTCCAGTTCACATTGGGAGGGGTTTCGTTCTCAAAAGTGGAGCGCATGGCGTAACAAGGTGTTCCTAGGTCTTTTAATCAGTCATATGGGTGTGTTTGGGGCGTAACATCATTTTAAACCAATGAGAATGACATCTGTCATTCCCTTTAACGGCGCAACGCGCGATATGTCAAATAAATGCATCGGTATTTTGGCATTCAACGGCGCATTTGAAGGAGGCTGCTTGCGAGACCGTATGGAATAGTCATTCTTAAACCATGCTTTACTAAAACCTAGCATAGCCTTCACGCATTTGCACTCGTCTATTATTTGAACTCATTGGCAAAGTGAAACTAACTTCACCAAGGAGTCAGTCAACGACAAGACAGTTATATGCAGTTACTTTCACTATTGACTGACAATGGGTTACCATCGAAAACATAGGCTGGAAAAAGCAACACTTACCCTAATGTTGCTCAAATGACTGAATAAAACAACATTTATCCTGCAGAGGAGTTGCTTATATCTCGTGACAGTGCATCTTCAGCTGTGCTCCATACGTGTCTCTCGCCTCTCCCCTAATCACTTTTAACCGTCATTACCAATTTGCAAATGATGGTGAATAACTACTCATCATGAGATGTACAGTATTTCGTAATATCTTTATTCTAATTATGTTTACCATTGTAATCATGCAATTTGTAATGCTTTGCATGGACGTGCGCTGGTGTGCGTTAATGAATGATAGAAGGATGGTGCGTGCACCTGCCAATATGACTGTTGACATGCGCTCTTAAAATAGCATATGAACAACTCGCCATTGACTTCTGACCAGGTTTAGGTGGTGTATGATAGCGATTTTTAGACAATGCGCCAGGTCCCTCCCTAGGTTGTTAATTGCCACACCCCTGGGCGCAATGCTTAAAAAATAAAGGTGCAAAATAACGAATTCAACTTCGCGCCGGTGAATAACGAACTTTACGCCATGCGCTGGTGACCCAAAATACAGCCCTTAACTTTTCAGGTAGCCGATAGGCTAGCTAATCATTTGCCTTTCAGACATTAGAATGTCATTATAATTCTGCTAACATTAGCCTACATGCTGCAACACAGGTATGAAATATATTATGTTTTAGTGACCTTGTTGTTTCTATGAACATGAATTGTTGTTTATATGAAACATCAACTTCGACGAGGCATAAAAAGCCCTGTATATCCCCATTACAGGGTTGCCAACTTTGGGTGTTTGGCTGGAGTGAGATTTTGTGAAGTCATAGTGCGTGTGCGTTAAATTTTTCCCTAAACCTAATTTTAAAAAATGTCTGTCCCCTGACTTTTTTGCTATGTACAGTATAATCCCTGATTTAAGTTTCTTCAAAATGTACAATTAAATTATTGATTGCACTTGAAAACAAGACCAGTGTTTTAACCCTGTGGCATGGAAGGATTATGAGCCACTGGGCCCCTGGGCACAGACATGAAAAGGGCCCCCCTGCCCACCTGAAAAAGGTAGTAGTTCAGTAGAAAAAATTGAAAAATAACCCCTTAAATGATGACTTCTGGCGAGTTTTGTGGAAAGAAATGGACAGATTGAGACTTATGAATGTGTGTATGAGTGTACGTATGTATCAGGGATAGAAATAGCCTAAAATATTTTTTTCCACCTAACATTGCGGCTGGTGGATTCCAAAATCTACCAGCCACTAGAGATACAGTATGAACATTTGATGAAAAATCGTGACCAAAATGATCACGGTTATTGGTATTGCAATATGATTAAAATGTGCTGACTTTTCTTCTAAACCTACCATCAATGTTGGACAGAACTCATAATTGGCCTGCCCTTCATGCCCAGTAGCAACAAATCTAAAGGTCAACAGAACAGCTATAGTGTCATAAAAGTGGTGTGGCTCCTTTAAAACCCAATCCACTGGTGTGAGTTCTGGAGCCATCCAACTTTATCTAACTCTATACTATCCTACATCATCTGATTTTAATATTTTGTCTAGGCTACAGTATATTTAACATTTAACATTTATTTTCTATTTGGCCTGTTATGAAATTATGCATTGACCAATTAAGCACACTTTTTTAAGACACTTAAATACATGCATGCTTAGCATTTTGTGAAAACAAATCATTATAGCTACATCGACAAACTCTTAGCCATGAGCTATATATCCTCTGGTTTTAATATTTACACATATGTAGGTATTTAAGCACAGCTCAGTTTTAAGACACTTAAAGCCCAAAATTGGAGACCATATAGAAATTTGCTACCATTTAAAAACCGGATACTCTGGAACGGCTTATTGTACAGGGGATTGCATTACACCTTTGTGTTCGGTAAGGTCTGCTGTTTATTCTGGTTTACGGTTTGTCATGTGTGGAACGAAAAGTTTGTGAGATATTCCTCCTATAGGAATTGAAATGAGCGCAGAGCTATAGTAGCCTAATATGATTATTTCTTGAAAGTTAATTTATTTTTCTCGCGAACCGTTTTTAGCAGCAAATGGCTATAGCACCTTATAAAAGATGAGAAAAAGTTATTTCATGTGATGTCTGTGAGGCTACTTCGCGAGTAGCCTACTTCCTAGAGAAGAATGGGCGGCCACACTTTATGTCGGTCTGCCTCATGTCTAAATAGCAGCGTGTTCCGTGAAGGTGTCGCGGACCGGATTAAAATAGCCTAGTCAGCGAATCAAAAATCAGAGAAAACTGCGCTGAGAACGTTGTAGGCGGATATTAGACCTACCTGCTGTTGGTCTAGACATATGTATGCCTTAAACTCGTATCCTGTCATTTAGAAACAATGCTGTGGGCTAGTCTAGTCATCAACAAAAAATGAACGGATTGCAAAAAAAAAAGAATGGATTTGGCGTGACATTTCTTGAGTGTGCGTGAGAGCGTGAGATTGGAGCTGAAAGCGTGAGTGTCACGCCAGATGCGTGAGAGTTGGCAACCCTGCTTAAACATGCCTAACATGATCTAGCCAGTATCTTTTCATGGACAGCAAGAGTCCGCTTCGTTCGTTGTTTTAAAAAGGCTACGTTGTTTGTTGCTGCTACCCACGTTATCTCAGTGGTGACCAGTGATGCCAGTAACGCGTTACTTAGTAACGCGTTAGTCTATTTTTACCACTTTTTTCAGTAATGAGTAATCTAACGCGCTACTATTTACAAACCAGTAATCAGATTAAAGTTACTTATCTAAGTTACTGTGCGTTACTATTTTTGTCATTTTCCTTAATAAAAATATATATTCTTTGCTTTCTTCTTGTCTTGGGGATTAATGTCATGTAGGCTATGCTCACGTTTTCAGCATGAGGACAATTCACGTGCAGCGACACAAACGAAAACAACAATGGAGGGAGAGAGAGAGAGATGCACATTTCATCAGTCATTACTTTGAGTTTGTGTCAGCTAAACATGACAACATTAAGGTACATTGTACATTCTGTGCTGGCGACAAAGTGCTGTCTAGCTAGACATCCCAAGTCTCCCGAACTTTTGGGAGTCTCCCACATATTGATAGCGGCTTCCTGACGCCCGCAAATTACATAAAATCTCCCGGAACCTAGAGCGAACAAGAGCACGCAAGCCAGACCGGACTTCAAATCAAAGATAGAATCTTTGCTTCAAATCGCGTGTGCATAGCTTAATGCGCACACAAAGGAGAGGGGGAGAGAGAGGAGTGGTGCGTTTCTGACTGAAGCGCATCCAAGACAGAGAGCATCCTGGTCTGTTTTGCTAAATCAACCAATCCGTTTTCAGTGTAAGTGCTTATATCTCTTTTCTCCCAAACATAATTAATCAGTTCAGTCAGTGTATCTAGGAACAGAAGCGTCATGGCAGCGTCAGTGCCCCTCAAAAAGGAAGATTTAAGACCCATTTCACATCAGACTACACAAAAGTGCACCCAATTGTCTCAAAAGATTAAAACATAATGATAATCTTGCACACTGCACTGTTTGTAACAGCAACTTTAGCATTGCTCACGGCGGGTTAAATGATTGCAAAAGACTTGTTGAGGTGAGTTTAACAAGTGTAATTTCATTTGCATATTACTCAGGCCTATAGGCTACAAGATGGCTAGTTGCCAAGGCTACATGAAAAAAAATCTACATATTTTACTATAACAATTTCTATCAATAGGCCTTCCTTATTTGGTGTACTTAGACATTATTGAACAAACATCTGAATTTCAGTATCTAAGTAGGTTAGGTTGGGATGTCTGCTATACATTGCTGTTAAAATGCACTTCCAGTATAGTGAGTATTGGCAAAACCGGTTATCATTTTTATGTTGAGGCGTTGGGGGTGTTGTCGGCAGCTGCTGAAAGTAACTAATAAGGTAACTTGTAATCTAACATAGTTACTTTTAAAATCAAGTAATCAGTAAAGTAACTAAGTTACTTTTTAAAGGAGTAATCAGTAATCAGTAATCAGATTACTTTTTCAAGGTAACTGTGGCAACACTGGTGGTGACTGTTTAACTTCCACAGATGTGCACAAGAATGGGCGCTCACACCACTACCCCCTAATGCTATGCCTCTTTATTTGATAACAATAAATTAAGAAATGTTTCCTATTCTGGGAAATTTTTAGTTTCTTTTTCTTTCGGCCGCGGTTCAATGATACCGTTTAATTGTGCCAGAAATTATCCGCGGACCAGTAATCGCCTCGTCGAGGAGGCCCTAACCCTGCAGATCATAGACAGAGAACGCATAAACCTACTGTATGCTTTGGGTAAAGAACACTTTGCATGTCCAATGTAGGCTACACGGCGAATGACAGTGTCTTGGAGCGGCCGCACCCCCCGCAACTCCACTTCCAATGTCACTGATTCCGACAGATATACGCCCGACACTTTTTATCCGATGGTGGTGGAGTTGACCGGACATCTGATAGGCCTGTCAAACTCGATTCCTTTTAAGGATCCGGGTTATTCTGAGTCACTCACTAAACTGATCCGGGTTGAACGAGTCACTTGAGTCACTTGAGTCAGTATTGCTAAATCGCAAAGAAATTCAGTCCTACGTTCAAGCAGTGCAGTGGGGTGCTTCATTTCGTTAAGTGCCTTCTCATGTTGGATGTGGATCCTCCATGATTTGAAACCAGGTTTTTGCAGTAGGCCTACTTGCATTTAGCCTAAGAGTTTTGCTCTCCTGGTCAAAGTGCATCCACACATTGTTCATCTTTTTGGTGCTCATGTTCAGAAACTTTGATCTTATTGACAGAGAGGGTAGCCTATATTATAATAATTAATTATTTGTTGTTGTTTTGTTAACAACAGAAAATTTGCCTAGGTCTAATGCTACTCTGCTACAATGTTTATTACCACTACTATATACTAATAGTAGGCTACTAGGAATCTATTCTAATAGGTATTATATGCAGCTAATACTAGGCAACTAATATTATTAGCCTATTAATCATAGCTATATATATATATATATCATGTTAGGTAGCCTAATATAATATCATATAATATAATATAAAATAGCCTAATATAGCATCAAAACCTCCACCCACTCACGGGAAAGAAAGCAGTTTGAGGCAGACTGTTTATTTATTGTCTTAACCTAGCCTAAGCAATTGACTTTCAATGTAGACATAGAAACAGGAACGTAGAAATGCCCTGCAGTGAATACATTATTATTATTGTTATCATTATTATTATTATTATTACTACTACTACTAGCCTACTATTCTCATTAGGCCTATATTATTATCACCTTGACACGAGTAGAAACTAGGCTACTTGCTCGTCTACAGATCCACTCATGACAATGTAGCCGGCTGATTCGACTGACTCGCACTCATAACAACATAATGTAACCGGTCCGCTCGGCTGATCTAAATCACCCAGGTAGGCTAGCCTACTCAAGCAACTCTATACAGAGCTTGCAATGTTTCGGACTGTCTTCGCGACCTAATTGCATTTTAAAGTAGGCTATGCGTGCAGAATATATGTTATTTCAGAAGTGAAAGCATGGCTTTTGTTGTGGATTTTCTTTTAACCTTGACGAGGAGTTACTCGCTCCTCTAAAGATCCACTCATGACAACGTAGCCGGCTGATTCGGCTGACTCGCACTCATAACAACAACGTAACCGGCCCGCTTGGCTGATCCGACTGGCTAGCCTACTCTCCATACAGAGCTTGCAATGTTTCGGACTGTCTTCGCGACCTAATTGCATTTTAAAGTAGGCTATGCATGCAGAACATATGTTATTTCAGAAGTGAAAGCATGGCTTTTGTTGTGGATTTGTTTTTCACCTTGACGAGGAGTTACTCTAAAGATCACTCATGACAACGTAGCCGGCTGATTCGGCTGACTCGCACTCATAACAACCTAACCGGCCCGCCCAGCTGATTCGACTGACCCGGGTAGGCTACTCAAGCAGCTCCATGAGCGTGCAGTGCACGACCTAATTGCATTTTAATATACTACATCTATACACCAAATCGAATTATGTCTAGGCTACATGCAGAACATTGAATGTTATTTCAGAAGTGAAAGAAATGGCTTTTGTTGTGGAATTGCTTTTCACCTCGAGGAGGAGCTACTCGCTCTCGCAGATCCACTCATGACAACGTAGCCGGCTGATTCGACTGACTCGTACTCAACGTAGCCTAACCGGCCGGCTGATCTGACTAACCCGGATTGCTACTCAGCCGCTCCCAGAGTCCCATGGTCTGTGAGTCTGCAATGTTTCCGGCTCTGCGGGAAGTTAACCAGTTATCTCGCACTGCCTGCTCACTCAGTTGCAGTTGATTTGTGGAGTTGTGGTTGCCTACGAAATTGTTACATTTTTTGCAGACGATGGCTAGGGCTAGGAGGCTAGCTAATGTTGCAAGAGGTTTGTGTGGCCCTGTTTATCGTTTTAGATTGAATTGTAGTAGGACTCAACTGATCCGAGTTAATGATACTAGAGACTCGCGACTCATGGGTTAATTTAAAGACACGGGTGAAAGATCCGAGTGAGTCACGACTCGAACACCTTTAACATCTGAGGCTTCAGACGTAAACCAATTTATCATCATCCATCGCGTCTGGCCTCTGAAAAAACGTTTAAGGCTAGTGCCTGGGCCTGGCCATGTTTGAACCGCCTCTCATTTGTTCGTTGTTTAACATGGACGTTTTAGCGTGCGCTATTTGAAATGCAGCATAGGTTAGGCTATGCGTGTTGTTTAATAACTTTCAAACGGTAGAGCCTGTTCATTTAAAAATATAGCCAGAGGACGTATAATATAGGGCTACATATTAAGTCTTATTCTCAAATTCAGATTGCGTTAGGGGACGGGATTATTAGCCAATTTCAATCGGACAATTTGACCGGAGAGATTTAATTTTGTCGGACATTTCATTTTTTTCCGGCCAATGTCCGGTAATTACCGGAAACCCTGATGTCTTCCCTATTTGGACATTTAAACTAAATTAGATAATTGTCCATAAATCTACCCTAAATATCAATAATGCAGGAAGGCATTGCAGTGACACCATAGTGTGCTAGGTATAATATTATGGACTAGCTGATTGAGCTATTAGCTATTGAAATGGTGCCTCATATCCCCCCAGTTCTGTTAGATGGGAAATAATAACGTGTCAGAGGGTTCAAATGATTGTATTTTGTATTATTGCATAACGAAGAGCAGGTGTAATTTTACCAAACCAAAATATTTATTGATGCAGTTTTTCTCCACTGGTTTGGCTCATTATGACCGCCGCGCAGCGAAGCGGGTTTAGTCAGATTATTATTTTTTTCTTTTTTTTTTTTCTTTTTCCATTGGCCAATTTTCCGTCAAGGATTCCCGTGACACTGACAGACCGGGGTACACGAAACTTGGTGGGCATGTAGCCCCACATGGATAGCATGGAACCATTGTTTTTCGTTTTGATCTGTAGCCCCCCCGCTGGACTGGACCGGTAGTTTTCTGTGAATATCTCGAGAACCGTAGGGTTTAGGAGGACCACCTTTTTTTGTATGTTGATCTTAAGGGGCCATGTCAATCCATTCCATAACCACTTATTTCATGTATAGCGCCACCTAGTTAAAAACAAAAAAGTAAAAAATCAGGTGTTGTAATCGCAGGTATCTGTGACCTAACATGGTCAAAACTGCACAAAATTGGAAGTGTAGAATCATTATGACACCCTCTGAATACACGCCAAGTTTCGTGGAATTCCGTTCATGGGGAGCCATACAATAAATTAATTTATGTTACTGTACACCAACTGGCCTGTAGGTGGCCGGACACAGTTTTCTGTGAATATCTCGAGACCCGTAGGGCCTAGGAGGACCACCTTTTTTTGTATGTTGGTCTTAAGGGGCCATGTCAACCAATCCCATTATCACTTATTTCATGTATAGCGCCACCTAGTTAAAAATTAAAAATTAAAAAATTAGGTGTTGTAATCACAATATCTCTGGCTGACATGGTCAAAACTGCACGAAATTGAAAGTGTAGGATCATTATGACACCCTCCGAATGTATGACACGTTTCGTGGACTTTCGTTCATGGGGGGCCATACAAAAAATTAATTTATGTGTACATTTAGTGACCGTACACCAACAGAGTTTTCTGTGAATGTCTTGAGAACCGTAGGGCCTAGGATGACCAATTTGTTGCATCAGTTTGCCTCCAGGGGTCATATTAACCCATTCCATATGCACACATGTGCATAAACAGATATTCACACACATACACATACATTCACAGTAATCATACGTATGACACATACACACACAGTAGACATACTGTAATGTACGCATGCATGCACATGCACATACACAGGCACACCCACAAGCACATGCACGCACACACACACACACACACACACACACACACACAAACATAAACACGCACACATGCACACAATTCAAGAATTTCTCAGAATTATGAACAGGCAAGATGGGGGTGGAGTTGTATAAAATATATTTTTGGTGACAGGGACACTGTACTGCAGGAGATGTTTTCCTTTGCATGAATGTTAAATTGAGGTCCTGACTCACCATGGTTGTTAAAGATCCCATGGCACTTATCGCAAAGAGTAGGTGGTTACCTGATTTGCTTTATTTATGTACACACATGCGCACACACACACACACATACACGCACAAAAAAAACACACACACACTACACATGCACACACACATACATGCACACACACGACACGCACAAACACGCACACAAACACATAAACACATACATGCACCCACACATACAAACACACCTACATACACAAACACACGAACACACACACACACAAACACACACAAAACACATATACACAAAAACAACCACACACTCTGCAGACACTCAATTACAAACACACAAAAAAGGAACAAAGAAGGAAATGAACACAATTTGACAAGCGTGACTTATTTTTCTGGAATAAATGTGCTGGACTGGGCGCCGGTCATATTTTGTACCACTCTGCGGTACATCTAGTTTCTTGAAATAGAAATTACATTTTCAAAATAACATGGGCAAACCTCCAGAATTGAATTTCTCATTCATTTCATCAAACTGCAAATGTCTTAGCACATGTCTCTGTCTCAGTACATATTTGCAAATGATTGTACATAAATGAAGTACAGGTTGTCGTATTCTCACCTTGAGAAATAGCAATAAAGTCGCTATACAGTTAAAAGAAATAAACTTTATTGAGAATAAAATGACCGTGGTAGGTCCGACCGTTACACTGTGGGAACTAAGGTAAGTCTGAAATGCCCCAAGGACCCAGGTGGCGTTCCATACAAATATGGGTGTCTATTCAGATGCCTGAACTACAAATATTTCATCCCCCTCTTTTTGAAAGAAGAAAAACAACAGCTCAGATTCAGCATTCTTTTAGGGGTATTGGTAATAAACATTTCAACAACACAATATGATTAGAAAATCATTAGACCTACATTGTTAAGGCAACACTTATGTGAACATTGTTTGAGTATGCATCAGTTCACCATGAACATTTTCAAAATAATTATGCCAACTGACATTAGAATACCTGCCGTATCTCTGCAATTCACTTGTACTGTAATTTATTGAAACATACTTCTCATTTTAAAACATGACATTAAACCAACCTTACATTACAGTTTTTCTCCATTGGTTTGGCTCATTTCTTGAAACAGAAATTACATTCTTAAAACTTTAAGATCATTTGGCAAAACGGTCTTACAGTTCAGCACAACACTATAGCTCACTTGCAAAAGCTTATGGGCCGGTTCCCCGATAACAAAAACAAGACCATGTTTACTCTGAATGATCTCAGACTTTGACGCAATCGGATAACACTACGACCAATGTGTACTGTCCTCCAACGTTGCAGCGCTGTCTTCATCAGTTTAGCTGGTTCCCCGGAATGTTGGGGTAAAAGCAACGTGCATCATTGCTCTTTGCCAGAGTGTCTCGCAGAGACAATTCCATTGTGCTCTCGCGAGAACTCTGGATTTCCAGGGTATTATTTTTGAGGAAAAAATGGGACTTGCATTTTGAGGGTCTGCTTACACAAGAAATCCTAGCATCTTTACAGTTATCAAGCATCCTTGTGGTTCTATAACCACAGCGGGCACTAGTTGAGACTGAAATTATTATGATGATACTTCCATGAATGTGAGCGACCAGGCACTTGTCTTTTTCAAAACTTCCTGTGTCCTTCTGTCAGGACTGACAGGATTTGTGGTCTGACTAGCTTGGTTGCTTTTCTTAGTGAGATCAGTTTCAGCTTCCTTTCCGTATCTCCAGGCCCCTGGACAAAATGTTTTTTTTTATCATGATTCCCTTCCAGCAGAAATGTTTCTGAAGATGTCTACCCTTTTTGTCACTCTCTCCAGACTCTCCATGCACTCACTCTCCAAAGTTATCCTACGCACAGCTGGAAACGTTGAAAAAAAACAATGGAAGTTACTACCAGGACAGGAATGCTCAGGGGAAACAAAATACTCATCGACTAATTACTCTCCAAACTCCTGATATATATAGTGATATATCTGTTTTGAGTTCCAGATTTAAAGCACATGACTGATTAAAGAAGAAATCTGCCTGTTTTTCACATAGTTTTCTGTTTATCATGGTCACTGTGTACTGTCGGTAAGAAAAAAACAAGAAAACAAATTGAGAAATGGAGAAAATAAAATGGAGAAATTAAATCTTCCTCTCGAGAATTTGGAACATTTCATTACTCCAGCAATACAAACTGTTGAAAGTGTTTACAGAAGGTTGTGTCTGAGAATTTGGAACATTTCAGGTCCGTGTAACGCTTATCAGTTCAATTTTCTAAACACAAGACATTTGGAAAAACAGAAAAATGGATTCAAATATCCAATTTTTGGTAACACTCCATAATAAGGTGCCATAATAAATAGCAAACTAGTAATTACCTAACCCTTTGTTAATATTTGTTAATTGTTACTAACATATCTATTTGGCACAAGTTAATAGTTTTTTCATCATCAATTAAATATTTGTTGTTTGCAAATAAAAATGTATGTTAATGTTTTAGCAAATCTATTAACTAATATTGTATTAATATGTGTTAATAGTTAACTAAATGTATTTTTGGCACTAATTAAGTTATTTCTTACATCATTTAAATGTAAAATGTTTATTTACAAACTATATGTTAATAGAAAAGTTAATGACTTATTATTATTTAACTAATTGATATTAAACTGTGCTTCTGCCTATCCCAATATGAACCTTACAATAGATAGACAGATAGATACTTTATTGATCCCGAAGGGGAAATTCAAGAAAAAAACACGGAGCTACCTTGACATGCCGCCACTCTTGTCGGCGCCAGAAACGCTTGCAATAAAGTTGGTTAAGCTTAATTAATATATTAGTAGTATATAGCTATAAGTGTGGGGCCCCTTATAATAAAGTTGGTTGAGCTTAATTAATATATTAGTAATATATAACTATCAGTATGGGGGACCCTTATAATAAAGTTGGTTAAGCTTAATTAATATATTAGTAATATATAACTATCAGTATGGGGGACCCTTATAATAAAGTTGGTTAAGCTTTATTAATATATTAGTAATATATAACTATTAGTCAGACAGTGAAGGGACTGAGACCAAAACTGGCTTATCACTTTTATTCCTTTAGGAAAAGTTCAAACAAAACATGCCTTCAGACACTGGCATACATAAAACAGCATCTGCACAAGCAAAATAAAAAGCAGTAGTTGAATGTGCTTTATTACCGTACATGCATGATTCCTATACCATCACTGTCATGCAGCCCTACTAACAAGGGAGACATGCGACATGGAATGTTCAGGTGCACAGAACGAGTTTATTAATATTCTGAGACTCACTAAACACTCACAGACGTAGACCATACGGAGGTAATGCATAAACATAATGCTAAACTAAATGTACATTCATTTCCTGCTAGACTGAATTGCACTTTCCATGAGCACTAAGCTAAACTACACTGAATGCATGGAAAGTTGCTAGCGGAGTTTACAGCTAGTCACGTTAGACTCGGTGTGTATGAACTCCTGGTCAAAATGAAAACATTAATAAACGTTCTCTGAGTTGCTAGAATTGCTACCAAATCCTAACAATACATGTAAAGTAATATAATACAGGTGGTATATCGAAGTTTTTAACGTAAACAACATTTTACAGTTACAAAATTAAAACAAAGTGGAGAGTGCTTTATACAGTCAACCTACCCAATGCAAATACCGCTTCTGATCAGCTATGGCAACAATACAATGACAAAACGCATCAGAGCTGCAGTGTAGCGTTTCTCCAAAGGGGGCTCCAAAACACCAATCTAAAAAAAGCTGCTTAATTACGGCGAAAATCACATACAAACACTAAACTATATTTCTAACTCTGTTACACCCACACCCCTCCCCTGAATTTCACCAAATTCAAGCAGCAACCAAATAGTACTTCCAAAGGCAAAGAGTACACTACTTTCAAACACTAGACAGGGTCACCAATTACAGGACAGCCAACCACAAAGGTATCCAATAAGGATGAAGTGGAAGAAGAGGTGTGCCTTATACACCCCACAAGACCATAAAGCCATAAACCATAAATTCCATAAATTCTCCACAAAGCTAATCAGAAAAGCTAGATAAATAATAATATGTCATTAACTTTATATTAGTATATAGTTTGTAAATAAACAGTTAACATTTAAATGATGTAAGAAATAACTGTTAATTAGTGCAATACAATATTAGTTAATAGATTTGTTAAAATATTAACATACAGATTTTATGCAAACAACTAATATTGAATTAATGATGAAAAAACTATTAACTTGTGCCAAATAGATATTTTAGTAACAATTAACAAATATTAACAAAGGGTTAGGTAATTACTAGTTTGCTATTTATTATGGCACCTTATTATGGAGTGTTACCCAATTTTTTATTTTTTTCCCATCTTGACAAATTAAAAAATTGCATCTTTAAACTGTTTTTGCAATTTTCTGTTTTTATTCAGAGGATCAGGAATTTAGAAAATTACAAAATTGCATCTGGGCTCCAATTATTCAATACGTCAATAATATTCTCTCCCTCGTTCCACCTAGTTACCAACGATTGGTTGGCTAGTTATCTGATAAGCGTTACCATTTCACACACCATTTCAGCGGATGTTTATACATTTTGTAACTGAGTTGATTGCACTTCTGCGTGCTGTGATAGCCTATAATGACCATTTCAATTCCTCTCCCTGTCTTTTTAGTGTTTTTGTCAGAGTTCTAGGGGCAACTAGTCGTAAACAAAAAGGGCTGTTTGTGTTATGTATAGTGATAATGAAATCCGTTTACAAATAAATACTGAAAACATTTGTTGATGTATTATCTTTATTTTTCACTACATGCAGTGGATTTAGTATTAAAATAGTACTAAAACATGTATTGAAAGCATTGATACCAGAGATAGCATCTGACCTTGACATGAGATATGAAGATGTCTGATTCATTCTGGATCCAACTGCTATCTGAACACTTACAGATAATACAATGTTGCAAACAGTTTAAAATCAATCATGAAGTTTAAAGTCATTCATGAAAGTGTTGTTACTCAATGAAATCAATATAAACAAATAAGATGTTAATGTAGGTTAAGATCTGAGATTTTTTTATATCTGTACTATTGGTTAGATATAATTGGTTCTAAAACGCATGACTGTAAATACGTATATTTTGAGTCGGCCACACTAGTTATTATGACGGACTGCAGGTCAGTGAGGAATAAAACTGCCAGTATAATGTGCAGAAAACGGAGGAGAAAAATAAAATATAATTAATGTTATAAACCTCGGGTATAAGAAATGTTGGTTACACTTTACTTGACAGTGTTGACATAAGAGTGACATGACACTGTCATGAACGTGTCATAAACAAGTCATAAACGTTTATGACATAACGCTTCTGTTATTAAGTGTCATTCAACAAGTTAGGGTTAGGATTAGGGTTAGGGTATGGGTTAGGGTTAAAGGTTAAGATTAAGGTTAGGGTTAATGTGTCATGAAAGTGTCATGTCACTCTTATGTCGATACTGTTAAGTAAAGTATTACCGAAATGTTGAACATTTTAGTTTGGATAACATTACGTGGTCGGATAATAAACATGGGTGAAAAGTGACATTGTCCGGCTTGTTAGCTCATTTTCAGAGTAAATGTAGTCTGTTAAACTATGACCTTTTAGACTCCAGCACTTGGAATGGGATGCGTTTTAGATATTTGTTTATATAGTACACCTATATTACAGCTGTGAGTGAAATGGTGTGCTCAAATTAAAAACTAGAATTACTGCGTTACGCTGGTATACCTCTGCAAAGCTGTGTAGGCTATTTCCGGTTGACATACATTTGTGTGGTGAGGCATTTGATACATGGATTATAGAGTGGAAAATACTTTTAGTCAAAGTGAACGTTCATACCAAATGTGAAGAATGTGCCTCAAGGCGTTCTTGAGATATTGTGTTCATGAGAATGGGACATATGTAGTCACAGTGACCTTGAACTTTGGCCTCCAAGATTTAATCAGTTAATTTGTGAGTCCAATTGAACATTCATACCAAATGTGAAGCACGAGATCAGGACGGACAGACATACAGTACGTACAGACATGGCTATCGCCGACATGGAGGAATAAAAACAAAACATAACATCGTCTTGAAGATCCTCATCCACTTTTCCGGTTTCCAGCTGACAATAATACTAAACATAAGTAATTGTGAACAGAAACAGGCTGAAATGATCGATCTAAGGGCATCCACACATGGACATACTGCAGATGAATTTGTTTTTGTTTTTATTGGCGTTCGCTGTTGTTTTGAAGAAATGGTCTCCTCAGGATTGTGATCAGCAATACTATATCTGTCAACACAAAACACACTACTACTTTTTTTATTAGTTTCTCTTTACTCTTGAGGCTGATAACTCTTTCTGTTGTCTGGGACTTCATTAATCCATCAACAACACTAAACCATCTCATGTGTTGAGCGACTCCTAAATCTGGAGGTAATCTCTTATTAAATATTTAAGCTGTGAGACTTCCACTGAGCCAGTTTTCCTTCCTTCTTATCGAAGTGGATTTGTTTGAGACCTCATTTTTTGTAAAATTATCTACTAATCGATTGACTAATGGATGACCAAAGAGCTTTCTGTTTGGATTATAGTAAACCGAGATAATACCATGGTAAATTGGCCTATGCAAAAACCATGGTTCCTCACACCCAATTAGCATCATCAATTGTGTTGTACAAAACCATGGTAACATAGTTACCATACAGTATAATGCTAACATAGTTACCGTAAAGTGCCATGTTAAAGCATATTTCCAGAGTAATTTGAGGCTCCCGGTACACTTACTAAGTTCTTGATGCTTTGTTTTATGTGTAGAGACCCTATTCATACTACTGCAAAAGTGTAGTGCTATTTTGAGCATTAGTAGTGCTTAAAAACTGGCGGTTTGGAATGGTGGTTTAGCAAATGGGCCCCTAGTACTTGCACTGTTAGCCATTTGGGCTGTAAGTGCAAATGCCGGTCAAATTCGGTACTCCTTTGAACAGCGTAATCTAGCTCTCGAGGGGTGTTCGACCCGTTGTCATTGTGAAAAAGGTTCAAATTACTCCTAAACTACACTTTAAAACTGTAGTAGTACCACAGTTACTATGAAGTGCTATAGGTAAACCATGTAGTGCCACGGCTACTAACAAGTGCTATGGAGAGTAGTAGTACCATGGTTAGGAGCATACCCTGCTGAAAAAAAACAGCTAGAAACCAGCTTATGCTGGTAGCTGGTTTTAGCTGGTTTAAGCTGGTCTTTGCTGGTTTTCTTCCAGCTCTTGCTGGTCTTTGCTGGTGTAGCTGGTTAGGCCACCAGCTGGATATGCTGGCGTGACCATCTGAGGAAGCTGGTCATGCTGGTTTGACCAGCCTGTCATGTGGGATACAGCTGGTGCAAGATGGTCATGCTGGTGACCAGCCTGCCAAGCTTGACATTGTTGGTGTAAGATGGTCATGCTGGTTTGACCAACATAAGCTGGCACGGCCAGTTAAACCAGCAGTGTAGACCAGCAACACCAGCTAAAATGACCAGCTTGAGGTGGTACGACAAGCAAAACCAGCTGAATTACAATCGTTAGGTGGGTAAACCAGCTGAAGGTATGTTTTCGCAAGAGATTTGCTGGTCTAGCTGGTCAACCATCATAGGGTGGTCAAACAAGCTGGTCAACAAGCTGGTCAACCAGCAAACCACCTTTAGCTGGTCAGGCTGGTTTTTTCAGTAGGGTAGTAATCATAAGCACAATGATTTGCCATTGTACAACCATGTTTACTGTATAAAGACATAGGAAACAGTAGTGAATTTTTGTAAAGGTGGGAGTGATCTTCAAACACATGGTTTGGGTTGTTGACCATTCAACATTATCTGTGCTCTACAGTACGTGATGCGAGCCAACCTTGTCCATCAGTGTATGGCCTCCTCGTTCAAACTGCCCCTAAAGAGAGAGAGAGAAACGGAAAAGAAAAAAAAAAAACATGCAGAAGATTTAGAGAAATGAAACATACAGAAAGTGTACAAATATAAGATCTATACTATGAAAAAAGTGTGAATTTCATTATTCTTAATTCAGATGTGTTAAAAAGACCTCATCCTCTAATGAAGTTCCTGAGGATTGTTTGGTAGTTCAACACCTACTAACCTGCACTGCTGCTCTTGGTGTCCTCCTCTGACTGGTTGACCCTGCTGTGGAGGTTCTCCACGCCCCTCCAGACAGGAGCACTGGCCCCCGCAGATCGCCCATCCCCCCTCCTCCTCTTGGCCCGTCGTCTTTGCCTGGCCTCTGTCAGAGCGTAGTACTTGGCAAACTTGTTGACGAGGATAGGGATGGGCATGGTGATGAAGAGGACTCCTGTCATGGCGCACAGACTGGCAATCACCATAGCAGGCCACGATTCTGGATACATGTCTCCGTACCCCACGTTCGTCATGGTAACCACGGCCCACCAGAGAGCCAAGGGTACAGTTTGGAAATGTGTGAGGTCGTTGGTGATGTGCTCAGCACAGTACATCAGGATGGAGAACACAAGGAGGGCCACAAACAGGGCGATGCCCAGGAGGCAGAGGTCGCAGATGCTGGCCCGCAGCGCATGCCCCAGCGCCCGAACTGCCGTCACGCACCGCGCCATCTTGAAGATCCGCACGAGTCGGATGCAGCGAGCTGCACGAAGACATCCCAGGAAGAACAACGTGGTCCCGGACATCGTCCCGCGCCAACTCACCTCCATGAAGAAGGGCAGGATGGCCACAAAGTCAATGATGTTCAGGACGTTCAGGACGAACTTAAGCTTGTTTGGGCAGCAGATGACGCGAATCAAGAACTCAACGGTGAACCAGATATTGCAGACGATCTCCACTATCATTATAGAATTTGTTTGGTAATTGCTGACCTCATACTCTCCCTCACTGTATTCATATTCAACGTTTGAGAACATTGGCCCAAAGACTTCTGGGAACTCCGGATGGGTCCCAAGGCTGAAAGCAATTGTGGACACCAGGATGAAGAGCAATGAGAGGATGCCAATGATCTGTCAATGGAAAGAGCAAACACACAACATGTAGCACAAACTACAACGATAAACATCAGAAAAAAGGATTTCTGTGCAGGTTGTGAAAATGCAAACAATTGCCATAAAAAATAACTCTGGCATACCTAGTTTGTCACAGGTATTAAAAGCATTCAGTATAATGTACAGTTCTTCTTTCATTCATTTTCTAGTGGTTCTCCCAAATCCTGCAAAATCTGTACAGACGGTAATCTGAAATGTCATATCCCAAGAAGAAGAGCTCAAATAGCACACCAAAACAAGAGGGGGAGCAATTAGGCCTCTGGTTCTACCTAACTGTGTAATCCAGAGGTGAAAACAGGTGTTTCTTTCAACCAATTAGGCCTCTGGTTCTACCTAACTGTGTAATCCAGAGGTGAAGACAGGTGTTTCTTTCAACCAATTAGGCCTCTGGTTCTACCTAACTGTGTAACGGTAACCCAGGGGTGAAAACAGGTGTTTCTTTCAACCAATTAGGCACATCATGTAAAGACATCACTGAAGTCCTGCCTGTAAATGCTTTTCCAACCATGTGACCTAAACTATTAAAATAATGTTGTGATTATTTGGGGATATTATTGTTCTAGGCCATCATTGTACTGTACAATCCTGTTAATAGGGTGAAGCAGGTACTTAATACACAGCTGAACAAGAATACAATTTTCTCTGAAGAAAATAATCACTTAAGACACTTTTATCTTCATCGTCTAGCCTACAAATTGCAGAGACTATTTCCGGAAGAGTTGTGCAACTGCGGGGTGCGTTTCACAAAACCATAATTGCTAACCTGTTGGCAATGGGAAATTGCACTGTAACCAACAAAGTTGCTAACTTAGTTAGCAACTATGGTTTTGGGAAACGCACCCCAGGTAATTAATTATCCAAGTGAACATAAGGCAACTTATTGAGCAAAAAGATCAAGCACATACATGGACTACAGCAATGATCGATCAGAAAAGTAGCAATGAACGAACCATGGCTGGCACAGATGAATGGATATCATCAAAGAGGGCCCACATCTTTGATATCCAAACTCTACATGTCGGCATCCTCCCCGGTCCCCCCACCAGGGTGCTGTAGTCTGGGGGTCCCTCGTCTGGCTCAAACTGAGCCAGCGCCTCCTCTTCATCCTGATGCTGTTGGAAGTTTTTCCAGCAACACGGCTCCACGTCGGTTTCACTGACTCCCCAGAAGGAAAGCTCCTCTTCAAACGACTTACCGCACACATCTGCCGGGCAGTGCAGTTTCCCGGTGCGGTAGTAGTTTAAGATGGGGGCGAATGCTCCCGGGTCCCGGTCGAAGAAAAACTCAGAGGTCGGATGTTTCTGTGGGTCAGCACTGGTGTCAGAGGCTAGGTTGGCGAGGCGTGTGCCTGGGATGGACATGAGGGTGCTCTTGTAAGTTTCATGTCGCACGCCACCAACATTAATTACAACCCTCTCTGCTTCAGAGGCTGCAGGTCCAACTTGCATCAGTTGATTAGGTGGGCTGGTGGCGCTGGCCATTTTGTGGAATTAATATGAAGTCCTGGAGGCTGTTTAGTTTTATGACCTGTTTTTTAAAAATGGATATAAGTTAATTATGTCATCTGCTCTTTAAGATGAAACCAGTAACTTAGTTAGCCTATAAACTCTGATTAAAAAAGTAGAACATTATTCTTCACATAATCTACTGTATTTGCTGTAAAGGAGTTAAATGACTCAAAATGTCCTACTTTGTATATAACACCCAGCACTAGCCCTCATGGCTATTTGAACAAACTCCCTTTCTTCCGATGCTTCAGTAAGCCATCACTCTGTTATATTCTCTGTTATAAGCTTCATACAACGTAATTCAAATAATGCACTTGTCACCCTCAACTTTCAAAAAGTTTGCTAGTCACTGAAGAAAGACTTAAGGTATAATGAACATTCTGAAAATTAAAGGAACTGCAGTCGCACAGTGCAGGCTACTCGGAAGGTACATCTAAGAAAATTATTATTTTATTATAACAGCAATATCATGCGCTTTTTAGCTCAGAGTACGGTAATCAGCCCGGCCCAAAACAAATTAGTGAATTCTCCTGATTATCACTCCGTTAATGATCAAGTCAATGAGGAGCAGGATAGCAGTGGAGGACTCTCCTGTTGCTGTATCAGCAGATGAGAAGGGCCTCAGCGCGCCACTGACGTGACTGCCTAGGATCACAGGTTGGTGAAGGAGGATGCTCGTGGCCAGCTAGTTAAAGGAGAATTCCGGTGTGGTTTTGACCTAAAGTGTGTTGAAACATGATACCGAGTGTGAACGTATGTCTCATAGCTCACCTCGGCTTGTCCCCTGCACTCAGAAATCTGGCGCTAGTTAGCCAATGCTACCAACAGTTTTTCGTTGGGGGTGCCTCGGGCATCGGCCTAGCCATGCAAATAAATCACTGTTTTACACAATTTACGAGGCTCAAAGTAGCTCCATACTTCAACACACTTTAGGTCAAAACCACACCGGATTTCTCCTTTAATGAGCACAGTGATTAGGGGTGTTAACCGGTAGCCGTTTAACCAGTGGTTGACCGAATCAACGTTGACCGGTTAAAATTTTCTGCCGCCGTTTAAAAAAAAATATATATATTTTTAAAGCTCCCGAATGCCAGCCAGCGTCTGTTATTACATTGCGCACACACGTGTTATTGGTGTTGTATTGTATGGGGCGATATGATCACTCAATATCAAACTTCACTGCTTGTTAGTGGCTGCGTGTTGACTATGGCGTGATGATAATTGTAACAATGTAATATGCCTACTTGTGTTTTATTATTCATCTGTACTTAAATGGCATGATGACAGGAACTTATTGCAAAGGATTTTGTGCAGCACGATACAGAGGCTGTTGGCAATCGGTACGTTTTTTTACGAAGACGTTGGTTAATATACTTTCCTGTAACACCACCAAATGTAGCATTCTCTGTTTGTGACTTTGTAACGTGAGCTTTTTATAGCCCGAGCTCGGTGCTGCGTTGCATGGAAGGTCGACGTTGTGCGTAATGTGTGCCTGTGCGTGGGTGCGCAGGGAAAGCAATTATTTTTCTCCCCAAAACAATACCCTTATTCCTCCACAAGTAGTGGACAATGATTGGGGAAAATGTATAATACAAAGGGCACAAACTAACATTGTGTGACGGGAGCCTAACCATTCTAAAATGGGGGGATAACTTGTTTCACGGGCAGAGAAAGACGCGTGACAGGACACGGGTATCATAAATGTTATAGAATTTTTGGTGACCGACTTTAACCGGTTAATGAGGCTCAGTGGCCGGTTAAGATTTTTTTTAAATTTCGCCTTCCCTAACAGTGATTCTATGCTTTTGTGAGAAAGCACGCCATTTATGAAAACAAAAATTTCCCTGGCAGACCTTTACAAAATTTGACCGCTCTGCAAATCATCATAAATAATACTAACACCAAACACACCTGGCTTTCACTCAAGCACACCAGTGTGTGTGACCATGGCAGTTGCAGAATCACTGTCTCCACACACTGTCGGCTAATGCACTAAGCTGGACATCTCCGTTTTTTTAACACTATGATGTCCACACGAAATGTAACTTCTGTTTATAAAATAGCAAAGTGCTTAGGGTAATCTATGGCCATGCCCATTTCCCTTGTGAGTTAAATGGTTTCATGCTGACGACAGATCGATCATTAGGGGCGAGCCAAAGGGGTGGCCGGGGTGGCACTGGACCCCCTAAAATCTGATTGGACCCCTAGGTACCACCCCAGATAATTGACATGTATGGAGTCAAAATAGGGTCTTTAATATTGAGAGCTTGTGAAAAGATGTTTACATGTGTAATAAAGTTTTGCAGCTGTGCAAAAGGAGTTCTGCATGTGAAAAGAAATTGCGTACCTGTAGAAATATTTTGTACATGTGTGAGAAAATGATGTACCTGTAGAAATATTACGTACTTGTGTGAAAGAAATGTGTATCTGTAGAAATATTACGTACTTGTGTGAAAGAAATGTGTATCTGTAGAAATGTTTTGTACATATGTGGGGGGAAAATGCAGATCTGTAAAAATATTAGCACCAAAATCTAGGTGGTCGGTGGGGAACGCTGATTGGTTGGCAGTAAGCAATGTGTTGATTGGCTCTTCAGAAAGGCAGTAAAATTAGGGTCAAAAGTCCGTAAGCTTGTATCTCAGTTTCACACTCGTACTTTCAGTGTTGCGCAGGAAAGCATCGCGTAGGAGATTCACACACGTACAAAGTATTTGTGCAGGTACATATTTTTTCCACACATGTACAATATAATTTTACAGATCCGCATTTCCCCCCCACAAATGTGGCAATAATTTTGTTCATTTTACACTGGGGGGATTTTGAAGTTTTTCTACAGTAAATGTATTCCCTACGGCCTACATGTCATTTTGCATCGGACTTTTCAACACATTCTGAAACTACACTCTCTCCTCTTTCCAATGACACCCCACTTGTGAAATTCTATGGTTGAAAATGCCCTTTTTGCCCCTCTGAAAATACAGTATATATTTTGTGAAATTGCAGAATTTCAACACTTGAACAGGGACAGATATCCCATGAAGGATTTTGCAAGGGATCTTTCACCACATTCTGAAACTACACTTCCTCCCCTTTCCAATGACACCCCACTTGTGAAATTCTATGGTTGAAAATTGCATATTTAGCCCCTCTGAAAATATTATATGTATTTGTGAAATTGCAGAATTTCAATACTTGAACAGGGACAGATAGCCCATGAAGGATTTTGCAAGGGATGTTTCACCACATTCTGAAACTACACCTCCTCCCCTTTCCAATGACACCCCACTTGTGAAATTCTATGGTGGAAAATGCCCTTTTTTGCCCCTCTGAAAATACAATATATATTTTGTGAAATTGCAGATTTTCAGCACTACAACAGCGACTGATGTCCCATGAAGGATTTTGCAAGGGATATTTCACCACATTCTATATCTACACTTTCTCCCCTTTCCAATGACACCCCACTTGTGAAATTCTATGGTGGGAAATTGGATATTTTGCCCCTCTGAAAATACAGTATATATTTGTGGAAATTGCAGATTTACAGCACTAGAACAGCGACTGATGTCCCATGAAGGATTTTGCAAGGGATCTTTCACCACATTCTGAAACTACACTTCCATCCCTTTCCAATGACACCCCACCCCACACCCATTGCAGAATTTCAGCACTTGAACAGCTACACACATCCCATAATGTCCTTTGCATCGGCTGTTTCAACACATTCCGAAACTACACTCGCTCTTATTTCCAATGACAACCCCCCATGTGAAACCCCCATCGCATAAAATGGCTTTGTTTTCGATTAGAACTCCCATTGCCTATTTCTCTCATTGCAGTTTTTATACACTAAAATTGGTCCCTATTGGTCAAGACTGATTTGTTGCAAACAATTCCACCGTATATGAATAGTTGAGTGTGTCCTCTTCCAATGACTTCCTTCATGAGCAATTCCATCCAAGAAAATAGGCTTTTTTAATTTCAAAATCCTCAAGCTATTATTCTGATTGTGGCTTTCAACACTACATTTTCTCCCCATCATTTTCTCCCCATTTTCTCCCCATCACACCATCATCGTCATTTGGCACATTTTGGTTATTTTGGGGGCCAAGCAGTGAAGCTGCGAAGCATCATTACTGTTTCTACCTTTTCTTATTGGGGGCCAGTAGCAAAGCCCAATTGTATATTTACGCTTTCCTATTATTCGGGACCAAGCAGTGTAGGCACCCATTGTGTTTGTACATTTTTCTTTTATTGGGGGCCAAGCATCAAAGCTGCAAGGCACCCACTGTGTGGTTATATGTTTTCCCATCCTGGTCTTTTTACCACTGTGGGGGCGCTATAATCACAGGATGTAGGCTCATATATCAGTAATGCTTTTGCGTACCGAAACAAAACTTGGTATATGGACTTAAGACCCCATCCCGAGGACACACAATATATTTGGTGACCTTGGACCACTAGGAGGTACTAAAGTTACAGGAAATGAGCTCATATCTTGGCAATGCTTTCTCGTACCGAAACCAGACTTGGGTCATGGATTCGCCACACAATAATGTTGGTGATGTTTGGTCACTAGGGATAGATTAGATTAGATTGGACTCAACTTTATTGTCATTGTGCAGAGTACAAAGTCAACTAAATTCAGACACTGCTCTTGCTTGCTTGCCTGCCGGTTCACACTTCACCCCTCACTCTCAGTGCAACATGCACCTCCACCATCAAAGGCTGATGCACCCCTCCCCCACAACATGTTCATGAACAATGCGACTACACTAACGCTGTTCACAAGCCACCAGTCTACAGCCACCAAATACCCCTCATCCCCCCATCCCCCCTCCTCTGGACAAGGGGAAGAGTGCTGTGAGTATCATGTTCCTTGACTTCTCCAGTGCTTTTAACACCATCCAACCCCTCAGACTGGGTGAAAAACTCCTGCAGATGATTGTGGATGCTCATCTGGTATCCTGGATTGCAGACTACCTGATAGAGCGGCCACAATTCGTCAGACTGAAGAACTGCCTCTCCGACACCCTCTTTATGTTTCGGACTGGGAACGAGCTGGCCGTAACACTTACCATTGCCTATTGCAGTCCCCTTGTCTGGATTCCTGGCCCGTGCAGCCTAGCTACCCAGTACTTGAGATATGACAATTCCTAATCCCTATGGACAATACATGCCCTACATTGGACTATTTGAATTTCCTGACACTAAATAGGATTCATGCATACATCGTACTGGTTATGTAACCATTTTACCTCTTTGTAACATACCTCAGGTTGTTGTGTTCTATTCTGTACACCTAACTAACCTATTAATTTATTATGTATACAGTACAGACCTTACTGCCCTGTAACTGACCCTAGGCAGATAGGTCAGGCCCTTGGGTCTTGTATCCACTCAAGGTTTCTTGCTATATGTATCTCCAATTGTGGAGATACATATAGGTGTGAAAAGTGGCCTGAAGTGAATAAGTGGCCAGAGTAGAATAAGTGTGCAAAGTTTGAGCATTTTACTATGTACATTTGTATGTGCTGCCATGGACTCCCATGGCACTAGAAAGAAGCATAATAACAAATCCTACTAGCCCTATAGGGTCCCTACGCAGTTTCAATGCTTGCCCCCCAATGAGACATGGTAGAAACACTAATGGCCCCAAAAATGACAGAAATGTGGCAAATGACTTTTAAGTGATAGTGACCAAATGTAGTGCTGAAAATGTATAATCAGAAAAATAGGCCAAAATAAATTTCCCATGACAAATGGGAAGACTAGACCAAATCTAGTGCTGAAAATAATACATTTCTCAAATACATTTTATTTTCAAGGGCCATTTTTAACGATAGAATTTCATATAGGGGGTGTCATTGGAAAGAGGAGAGGGTGTAGTTTCAGAATGTGGTGAAACATCCCTTGCAAAATCCTTCCTGAGATGAGTATGGCTGTTCAAGTGCTGAAATTCATCAATTTCACAAATACATACTATATATTCAAAGGGCAAATAAGGGCATTTTCCACCATAGAATTTCACAAGTGGGGTGTCATTGGAAAGGGGAGGAAGTGTAGTTTCAGAATGTGGTGAAACATCCCTTGCAAAATCCTTCATGGGATGAGCGTTGCTGTTCAAGTGCTGAAATTCTGCAATTTCACAAATACATATATTTTCAGAGGGGCTAAATATGCAATTTTCCACCATAGAATTTCACAAGTGGGGTGTCATTGGAAAGGGGAGGAGGTGTAGTTTCAGAATGTGGTGAAATATCCCTTGCAAAATCCTTCATGGGCTATCTGTCCCTGTTCAAGTGCTGAAATTCTGCAATTTCACAAAATATATACTGTATTTTCAGAGGGGCAAAAAAGGGCATTTTCAACCATAGAATTTCACAAGTGGGGTGTCATTGGAAAGGGGAGGAGGTGTACTTTCAGAATGTGGTGAAACATCCCTTGCAAAATCCTTCAAGGGCTATCTGTCCCTGTTCAAGTGCTGAAATTCTGCAATTTCACAAATACATATTATATTTTCAGAGGGGCTAAATATCCAATTTACCACCATAGAATTTCACAAGTGGGATGTCATTGGAAAGGGGAGGAAGTGTAGATATAGAATGTGGTGAAATATCCCTTGCAAAATCCTTCATGGGACATCAGTCGCTGTTCTAGTGCTGAAAATCTGCAATTTCCACAAATATATACTGTATTTTCAGAGGGGCAAAAAAGGGCATTTTCAACCATAGAATTTCACAAGTGGGGTGTCATTGGAAAGGTGAGGAAGTGTAGTTTCAGAATGTGGTGAAACATCCCTTGCAAAATCCTTCATGGGATGAGCGTTGCTGTTCAAGTGCTGAAATTCTGCAATTTCACAAATACATATATTTTCAGAGGGGCTAAATATGCAATTTTCCACCATAGAATTTCACAAGTGGGGTGTCATTGGAAAGGGGAGGAGGTGTAGTTTCAGAATGTGGTGAAAGATCCCTTGCAAAATCCTTCATGGGCTATCTGTCCCTTTTCAAGTGCTGAAATTCTGCAATTTCACAAAATATATACTGTATTTTCAGAGGGGCAAAAAAGGGCATTTTCAACCATAGAATTTCACAAGTGGGGTGTCATTGGAAAGGGGAGGAGGTGTACTTTCAGAATGTGGTGAAACATCCCTTGCAAAATCCTTCAAGGGCTATCTGTCCCTGTTCAAGTGCTGAAATTCTGCAATTTCACAAATACATATTATATTTTCAGAGGGGCTAAATATCCAATTTACCACCATAGAATTTCACAAGTGGGATGTCATTGGAAAGGGGAGGAAGTGTAGATATAGAATGTGGTGAAATATCCCTTGCAAAGTCCTTCATGGAATATCTGTCCCTGTTCAAGTGCTGAAATTCTGCAATTTCACAAAATATATATTGTATTTTCAGAGGGGCAAAAAAGGGCATTTTCCACCATAGAATTTCACAAGTGGGGTGTCATTGGAAAGGGGAGGAGGTGTAGTTTCAGAATGTGGTGAAACATCCCTTGCAAAATCCTTCATGGGATATCTGTCCCTGTTCAAGTGCTGAAATTCTGCAATTTCACAAATACATATTATATTTTCAGAGGGGCTAAATATGCAATTTTCAACCATAAAATTTCACAAGTGGGGTGTCATTGGAAAGGGGAGGAAGTGTAGTTTCAGAATGTGGTGAAAGATCCCTTGCAAAATCCTTCATGGGATATCTGTCCCTGTTCAAGTGCTGAAATTCTGCAATTTCACAAAATATATACTGTATTTTCAGAGGGGCAAAAAAGGGCATTTTCAACCATAGAATTTCACAAGTGGGGTGTCATTGGAAAGGGGAGGAGGTGTAGATATAGAATGTGGTGAAATATCCCTTGCAAAATCCTTCATGGGACATCAGTCGCTGTTCTAGTGCTGAAAATCTGCAATTTCCACAAATATATACTGTATTTTCAGAGGGGCAAAAAAGGGCATTTTCAACCATAGAATTTCACAAGTGGGGTGTCATTGAAAAGGTTAGGAAGTGTACTTTCAGAATGTGGTGAAAGATCCCTTGCAAAGTCCTTCATGGAATATCTGTCCCTGTTCAAGTGCTGAAATTCTGCAATTTCACAAAATATATATTGTATTTTCAGAGGGGCAAAAAAGGGCATTTTCCACCATAGAATTTCACAAGTGGGGTGTCATTGGAAAGGGGAGGAGGTGTAGTTTCAGAATGTGGTGAAAGATCCCTTGCAAAATCCTTCATGGGCTATCTGTCCCTGTTCAAGTGCTGAAATTCTGCAATTTCACAAAATATATACTGTATTTTCAGAGGGGCAAAAAAGGGCATTTTCAACCATAGAATTTCACAAGTGGGGTGTCATTGGAAAGGGGAGGAGGTGTACTTTCAGAATGTGGTGAAACATCCCTTGCAAAATCCTTCAAGGGCTATCTGTCCCTGTTCAAGTGCTGAAATTCTGCAATTTCACAAATACATATTATATTTTCAGAGGGGCTAAATATCCAATTTACCACCATAGAATTTCACAAGTGGGATGTCATTGGAAAGGGGAGGAAGTGTAGATATAGAATGTGGTGAAATATCCCTTGCAAAATCCTTCATGGGACATCAGTCGCTGTTCTAGTGCTGAAAATCTGCAATTTCCACAAATATATACTGTATTTTCAGAGGGGCAAAAAAGGGCATTTTCAACCATAGAATTTCACAAGTGGGGTGTCATTGGAAAGGTGAGGAAGTGTAGTTTCAGAATGTGGTGAAAGATCCCTTGCAAAGTCCTTCATGGAATATCTGTCCCTGTTCAAGTGCTGAAATTCTGCAATTTCACAAAATATATATTGTATTTTCAGAGGGGCAAAAAAGGGCATTTTCAACCATAGAATTTCACAAGTGGGGTGTCATTGAAAAGGTTAGGAAGTGTAGTTTCAGAATGTGGTGAAAGATCCCTTGCAAAGTCCTTCATGGAATATCTGTCCCTGTTCAAGTGCTGAAATTCTGCAATTTCACAAAATATATATTGTATTTTCAGAGGGGCAAAAAAGGGCATTTTCCACCATAGAATTTCACAAGTGGGGTGTCATTGGAAAGGGGAGGAGGTGTAGTTTCAGAATGTGGTGAAAGATCCCTTGCAAAATCCTTCATGGGCTATCTGTCCCTTTTCAAGTGCTGAAATTCTGCAATTTCACAAAATATATACTGTATTTTCAGAGGGGCAAAAAAGGGCATTTTCAACCATAGAATTTCACAAGTGGGGTGTCATTGGAAAGGGGAGGAGGTGTACTTTCAGAATGTGGTGAAACATCCCTTGCAAAATCCTTCAAGGGCTATCTGTCCCTGTTCAAGTGCTGAAATTCTGCAATTTCACAAATACATATTATATTTTCAGAGGGGCTAAATATCCAATTTACCACCATAGAATTTCACAAGTGGGATGTCATTGGAAAGGGGAGGAAGTGTAGATATAGAATGTGGTGAAATATCCCTTGCAAAATCCTTCATGGGACATCAGTCGCTGTTCTAGTGCTGAAAATCTGCAATTTCCACAAATATATACTGTATTTTCAGAGGGGCAAAAAAGGGCATTTTCAACCATAGAATTTCACAAGTGGGGTGTCATTGGAAAGGTGAGGAAGTGTAGTTTCAGAATGTGGTGAAAGATCCCTTGCAAAGTCCTTCATGGAATATCTGTCCCTGTTCAAGTGCTGAAATTCTGCAATTTCACAAAATATATATTGTATTTTCAGAGGGGCAAAAAAGGGCATTTTCCACCATAGAATTTCACAAGTGGGGTGTCATTGGAAAGGGGAGGAGGTGTAGTTTCAGAATGTGGTGAAACATCCCTTGCAAAATCCTTCATGGGATATCTGTCCCTGTTCAAGTGCTGAAATTCTGCAATTTCACAAATACATATTATATTTTCAGAGGGGCTAAATATGCAATTTTCAACCATAAAATTTCACAAGTGGGGTGTCATTGGAAAGGGGAGGAAGTGTAGTTTCAGAATGTGGTGAAAGATCCCTTGCAAAATCCTTCATGGGATATCTGTCCCTGTTCAAGTGCTGAAATTCTGCAATTTCACAAAATATATACTGTATTTTCAGAGGGGCAAAAAAGGGCATTTTCAACCATAGAATTTCACAAGTGGGGTGTCATTGGAAAGGGGAGGAGGTGTAGATATAGAATGTGGTGAAATATCCCTTGCAAAATCCTTCATGGGACATCAGTCGCTGTTCTAGTGCTGAAAATCTGCAATTTCCACAAATATATACTGTATTTTCAGAGGGGCAAAAAAGGGCATTTTCAACCATAGAATTTCACAAGTGGGGTGTCATTGAAAAGGTTAGGAAGTGTACTTTCAGAATGTGGTGAAAGATCCCTTGCAAAGTCCTTCATGGAATATCTGTCCCTGTTCAAGTGCTGAAATTCTGCAATTTCACAAAATATATATTGTATTTTCAGAGGGGCAAAAAAGGGCATTTTCCACCATAGAATTTCACAAGTGGGGTGTCATTGGAAAGGGGAGGAGGTGTAGTTTCAGAATGTGGTGAAAGATCCCTTGCAAAATCCTTCATGGGCTATCTGTCCCTGTTCAAGTGCTGAAATTCTGCAATTTCACAAAATATATACTGTATTTTCAGAGGGGCAAAAAAGGGCATTTTCAACCATAGAATTTCACAAGTGGGGTGTCATTGGAAAGGGGAGGAGGTGTACTTTCAGAATGTGGTGAAACATCCCTTGCAAAATCCTTCAAGGGCTATCTGTCCCTGTTCAAGTGCTGAAATTCTGCAATTTCACAAATACATATTATATTTTCAGAGGGGCTAAATATCCAATTTACCACCATAGAATTTCACAAGTGGGATGTCATTGGAAAGGGGAGGAAGTGTAGATATAGAATGTGGTGAAATATCCCTTGCAAAATCCTTCATGGGACATCAGTCGCTGTTCTAGTGCTGAAAATCTGCAATTTCCACAAATATATACTGTATTTTCAGAGGGGCAAAAAAGGGCATTTTCAACCATAGAATTTCACAAGTGGGGTGTCATTGGAAAGGTGAGGAAGTGTAGTTTCAGAATGTGGTGAAAGATCCCTTGCAAAGTCCTTCATGGAATATCTGTCCCTGTTCAAGTGCTGAAATTCTGCAATTTCACAAAATATATATTGTATTTTCAGAGGGGCAAAAAAGGGCATTTTCCACCATAGAATTTCACAAGTGGGGTGTCATTGGAAAGGGGAGGAGGTGTAGTTTCAGAATGTGGTGAAACATCCCTTGCAAAATCCTTCATGGGATATCTGTCCCTGTTCAAGTGCTGAAATTCTGCAATTTCACAAATACATATTATATTTTCAGAGGGGCTAAATATGCAATTTTCAACCATAAAATTTCACAAGTGGGGTGTCATTGGAAAGGGGAGGAAGTGTAGTTTCAGAATGTGGTGAAATATCCCTTGCAAAATCCTTCATGGGACATCAGTCGCTGTTCTAGTGCTGAAAATCTGCAATTTCCACAAATATATACTGTATTTTCAGAGGGGCAAAAAAGGGCATTTTCAACCATAGAATTTCACAAGTGGGGTGTCATTGAAAAGGTTAGGAAGTGTAGTTTCAGAATGTGGTGAAAGATCCCTTGCAAAGTCCTTCATGGAATATCTGTCCCTGTTCAAGTGCTGAAATTCTGCAATTTCACAAAATATATATTGTATTTTCAGAAGGGCAAAAAAGGGCATTTTCCACCATAGAATTTCACAAGTGGGGTGTCATTGGAAAGGGGAGGAGGTGTAGTTTCAGAATGTGGTGAAAGATCCCTTGCAAAATCCTTCATGGGCTATCTGTCCCTGTTCAAGTGCTGAAATTCTGCAATTTCACAAAATATATACTGTATTTTCAGAGGGGCAAAAAAGGGCATTTTCAACCATAGAATTTCACAAGTGGGGTGTCATTGGAAAGGGGAGGAGGTGTACTTTCAGAATGTGGTGAAACATCCCTTGCAAAATCCTTCAAGGGCTATCTGTCCCTGTTCAAGTGCTGAAATTCTGCAATTTCACAAATACATATTATATTTTCAGAGGGGCTAAATATCCAATTTACCACCATAGAATTTCACAAGTGGGATGTCATTGGAAAGGGGAGGAAGTGTAGATATAGAATGTGGTGAAATATCCCTTGCAAAATCCTTCATGGGACATCAGTCGCTGTTCTAGTGCTGAAAATCTGCAATTTCCACAAATATATACTGTATTTTCAGAGGGGCAAAAAAGGGCATTTTCAACCATAGAATTTCACAAGTGGGGTGTCATTGGAAAGGTGAGGAAGTGTAGTTTCAGAATGTGGTGAAAGATCCCTTGCAAAGTCCTTCATGGAATATCTGTCCCTGTTCAAGTGCTGAAATTCTGCAATTTCACAAAATATATACTGTATTTTCAGAGGGGCAAAAAAGGGCATTTTCAACCATAGAATTTCACAAGTGGGGTGTCATTGGAAAGGGGAGGAGGTGTACTTTCAGAATGTGGTGAAACATCCCTTGCAAAATCCTTCAAGGGCTATCTGTCCCTGTTCAAGTGCTGAAATTCTGCAATTTCACAAATACATATTATATTTTCAGAGGGGCTAAATATCCAATTTACCACCATAGAATTTCACAAGTGGGATGTCATTGGAAAGGGGAGGAAGTGTAGATATAGAATGTGGTGAAATATCCCTTGCAAAATCCTTCATGGGACATCAGTCGCTGTTCTAGTGCTGAAAATCTGCAATTTCCACAAATATATACTGTATTTTCAGAGGGGCAAAAAAGGGCATTTTCAACCATAGAATTTCACAAGTGGGGTGTCATTGGAAAGGTGAGGAAGTGTAGTTTCAGAATGTGGTGAAAGATCCCTTGCAAAGTCCTTCATGGAATATCTGTCCCTGTTCAAGTGCTGAAATTCTGCAATTTCACAAAATATATATTGTATTTTCAGAGGGGCAAAAAAGGGCATTTTCCACCATAGAATTTCACAAGTGGGGTGTCATTGGAAAGGGGAGGAGGTGTAGTTTCAGAATGTGGTGAAACATCCCTTGCAAAATCCTTCATGGGATATCTGTCCCTGTTCAAGTGCTGAAATTCTGCAATTTCACAAATACATATTATATTTTCAGAGGGGCTAAATATGCAATTTTCAACCATAAAATTTCACAAGTGGGGTGTCATTGGAAAGGGGAGGAAGTGTAGTTTCAGAATGTGGTGAAAGATCCCTTGCAAAATCCTTCATGGGATATCTGTCCCTGTTCAAGTGCTGAAATTCTGCAATTTCACAAAATATATACTGTATTTTCAGAGGGGCAAAAAAGGGCATTTTCAACCATAGAATTTCACAAGTGGGGTGTCATTGGAAAGGGGAGGAGGTGTAGATATAGAATGTGGTGAAATATCCCTTGCAAAATCCTTCATGGGACATCAGTCGCTGTTCTAGTGCTGAAAATCTGCAATTTCCACAAATATATACTGTATTTTCAGAGGGGCAAAAAAGGGCATTTTCAACCATAGAATTTCACAAGTGGGGTGTCATTGAAAAGGTTAGGAAGTGTACTTTCAGAATGTGGTGAAAGATCCCTTGCAAAGTCCTTCATGGAATATCTGTCCCTGTTCAAGTGCTGAAATTCTGCAATTTCACAAAATATATATTGTATTTTCAGAGGGGCAAAAAAGGGCATTTTCCACCATAGAATTTCACAAGTGGGGTGTCATTGGAAAGGGGAGGAGGTGTAGTTTCAGAATGTGGTGAAAGATCCCTTGCAAAATCCTTCATGGGCTATCTGTCCCTGTTCAAGTGCTGAAATTCTGCAATTTCACAAAATATATACTGTATTTTCAGAGGGGCAAAAAAGGGCATTTTCAACCATAGAATTTCACAAGTGGGGTGTCATTGGAAAGGGGAGGAGGTGTACTTTCAGAATGTGGTGAAACATCCCTTGCAAAATCCTTCAAGGGCTATCTGTCCCTGTTCAAGTGCTGAAATTCTGCAATTTCACAAATACATATTATATTTTCAGAGGGGCTAAATATCCAATTTACCACCATAGAATTTCACAAGTGGGATGTCATTGGAAAGGGGAGGAAGTGTAGATATAGAATGTGGTGAAATATCCCTTGCAAAATCCTTCATGGGACATCAGTCGCTGTTCTAGTGCTGAAAATCTGCAATTTCCACAAATATATACTGTATTTTCAGAGGGGCAAAAAAGGGCATTTTCAACCATAGAATTTCACAAGTGGGGTGTCATTGGAAAGGTGAGGAAGTGTAGTTTCAGAATGTGGTGAAAGATCCCTTGCAAAGTCCTTCATGGAATATCTGTCCCTGTTCAAGTGCTGAAATTCTGCAATTTCACAAAATATATATTGTATTTTCAGAGGGGCAAAAAAGGGCATTTTCCACCATAGAATTTCACAAGTGGGGTGTCATTGGAAAGGGGAGGAGGTGTAGTTTCAGAATGTGGTGAAACATCCCTTGCAAAATCCTTCATGGGATATCTGTCCCTGTTCAAGTGCTGAAATTCTGCAATTTCACAAATACATATTATATTTTCAGAGGGGCTAAATATGCAATTTTCAACCATAAAATTTCACAAGTGGGGTGTCATTGGAAAGGGGAGGAAGTGTAGTTTCAGAATGTGGTGAAATATCCCTTGCAAAATCCTTCATGGGACATCAGTCGCTGTTCTAGTGCTGAAAATCTGCAATTTCCACAAATATATACTGTATTTTCAGAGGGGCAAAAAAGGGCATTTTCAACCATAGAATTTCACAAGTGGGGTGTCATTGAAAAGGTTAGGAAGTGTAGTTTCAGAATGTGGTGAAAGATCCCTTGCAAAGTCCTTCATGGAATATCTGTCCCTGTTCAAGTGCTGAAATTCTGCAATTTCACAAAATATATATTGTATTTTCAGAAGGGCAAAAAAGGGCATTTTCCACCATAGAATTTCACAAGTGGGGTGTCATTGGAAAGGGGAGGAGGTGTAGTTTCAGAATGTGGTGAAAGATCCCTTGCAAAATCCTTCATGGGCTATCTGTCCCTGTTCAAGTGCTGAAATTCTGCAATTTCACAAAATATATACTGTATTTTCAGAGGGGCAAAAAAGGGCATTTTCAACCATAGAATTTCACAAGTGGGGTGTCATTGGAAAGGGGAGGAGGTGTACTTTCAGAATGTGGTGAAACATCCCTTGCAAAATCCTTCAAGGGCTATCTGTCCCTGTTCAAGTGCTGAAATTCTGCAATTTCACAAATACATATTATATTTTCAGAGGGGCTAAATATCCAATTTACCACCATAGAATTTCACAAGTGGGATGTCATTGGAAAGGGGAGGAAGTGTAGATATAGAATGTGGTGAAATATCCCTTGCAAAATCCTTCATGGGACATCAGTCGCTGTTCTAGTGCTGAAAATCTGCAATTTCCACAAATATATACTGTATTTTCAGAGGGGCAAAAAAGGGCATTTTCAACCATAGAATTTCACAAGTGGGGTGTCATTGGAAAGGTGAGGAAGTGTAGTTTCAGAATGTGGTGAAAGATCCCTTGCAAAGTCCTTCATGGAATATCTGTCCCTGTTCAAGTGCTGAAATTCTGCAATTTCACAAAATATATACTGTATTTTCAGAGGGGCAAAAAAGGGCATTTTCAACCATAGAATTTCACAAGTGGGGTGTCATTGGAAAGGGGAGGAGGTGTACTTTCAGAATGTGGTGAAACATCCCTTGCAAAATCCTTCAAGGGCTATCTGTCCCTGTTCAAGTGCTGAAATTCTGCAATTTCACAAATACATATTATATTTTCAGAGGGGCTAAATATCCAATTTACCACCATAGAATTTCACAAGTGGGATGTCATTGGAAAGGGGAGGAAGTGTAGATATAGAATGTGGTGAAATATCCCTTGCAAAATCCTTCATGGGACATCAGTCGCTGTTCTAGTGCTGAAAATCTGCAATTTCCACAAATATATACTGTATTTTCAGAGGGGCAAAAAAGGGCATTTTCAACCATAGAATTTCACAAGTGGGGTGTCATTGGAAAGGTGAGGAAGTGTAGTTTCAGAATGTGGTGAAAGATCCCTTGCAAAGTCCTTCATGGAATATCTGTCCCTGTTCAAGTGCTGAAATTCTGCAATTTCACAAAATATATATTGTATTTTCAGAGGGGCAAAAAAGGGCATTTTCCACCATAGAATTTCACAAGTGGGGTGTCATTGGAAAGGGGAGGAGGTGTAGTTTCAGAATGTGGTGAAACATCCCTTGCAAAATCCTTCATGGGATATCTGTCCCTGTTCAAGTGCTGAAATTCTGCAATTTCACAAATACATATTATATTTTCAGAGGGGCTAAATATGCAATTTTCAACCATAAAATTTCACAAGTGGGGTGTCATTGGAAAGGGGAGGAAGTGTAGTTTCAGAATGTGGTGAAAGATCCCTTGCAAAATCCTTCATGGGATATCTGTCCCTGTTCAAGTGCTGAAATTCTGCAATTTCACAAAATATATACTGTATTTTCAGAGGGGCAAAAAAGGGCATTTTCAACCATAGAATTTCACAAGTGGGGTGTCATTGGAAAGGGGAGGAGGTGTAGATATAGAATGTGGTGAAATATCCCTTGCAAAATCCTTCATGGGACATCAGTCGCTGTTCTAGTGCTGAAAATCTGCAATTTCCACAAATATATACTGTATTTTCAGAGGGGCAAAAAAGGGCATTTTCAACCATAGAATTTCACAAGTGGGGTGTCATTGAAAAGGTTAGGAAGTGTAGTTTCAGAATGTGGTGAAACATCCCTTGCAAAATCCTTCATGGGATATCTGTCCCTGTTCAAGTGCTGAAATTCTGCAATTTCACAAATACATATTATATTTTCAGAGGGGCTAAATATGCAATTTTCAACCATAAAATTTCACAAGTGGGGTGTCATTGGAAAGGGGAGGAAGTGTAGTTTCAGAATGTGGTGAAAGATCCCTTGCAAAATCCTTCATGGGATATCTGTCCCTGTTCAAGTGCTGAAATTCTGCAATTTCACAAAATATATACTGTATTTTCAGAGGGGCAAAAAAGGGCATTTTCAACCATAGAATTTCACAAGTGGGGTGTCATTGGAAAGGGGAGGAAGTGTAGTTTCAGAATGTGGTGAAAGATCCCTTGCAAAGTCCTTCATGGAATATCTGTCCCTGTTCAAGTGCTGAAATTCTGCAATTTCACAAAATATATACTGTATTTTCAGAGGGGCAAAAAAGGGCATTTTCAACCATAGAATTTCACAAGTGGGGTGTCATTGGAAAGGGGAGGAGGTGTAGATATAGAATGTGGTGAAATATCCCTTGCAAAATCCTTCATGGGACATCAGTCGCTGTTCTAGTGCTGAAAATCTGCAATTTCCACAAATATATACTGTATTTTCAGAGGGGCAAAAAAGGGCATTTTCAACCATAGAATTTCACAAGTGGGGTGTCATTGGAAAGGTGAGGAAGTGTAGTTTCAGAATGTGGTGAAAGATCCCTTGCAAAGTCCTTCATGGAATATCTGTCCCTGTTCAAGTGCTGAAATTCTGCAATTTCACAAAATATATATTGTATTTTCAGAGGGGCAAAAAAGGGCATTTTCCACCATAGAATTTCACAAGTGGGGTGTCATTGGAAAGGGGAGGAGGTGTAGTTTCAGAATGTGGTGAAACATCCCTTGCAAAATCCTTCATGGGATATCTGTCCCTGTTCAAGTGCTGAAATTCTGCAATTTCACAAATACATATTATATTTTCAGAGGGGCTAAATATGCAATTTTCAACCATAGAATTTCACAAGTGGGGTGTCATTGGAAAGGGGAGGAAGTGTAGTTTCAGAATGTGGTGAAAGATCCCTTGCAAAATCCTTCATGGGATATCTGTCCCTGTTCAAGTGCTGAAATTCTGCAATTTCACAAAATATATACTGTATTTTCAGAGGGGCAAAAAAGGGCATTTTCAACCATAGAATTTCACAAGTGGGGTGTCATTGGAAAGGGGAGGAGGTGTACTTTCAGAATGTGGTGAAACATCCCTTGCAAAATCCTTCATGGGCTATCTGTCCCTGTTCAAGTGCTGAAATTCTGCAATTTCACAAATACATATTATATTTTCAGAGGGGCTAAATATCCAATTTACCACCATAGAATTTCACAAGTGGGATGTCATTGGAAAGGGGAGGAAGTGTAGATATAGAATGTGGTGAAATATCCCTTGCAAAATCCTTCATGGGACATCAGTCGCTGTTCTAGTGCTGAAAATCTGCAATTTCCACAAATATATACTGTATTTTCAGAGGGGCAAAAAAGGGCATTTTCAACCATAGAATTTCACAAGTGGGGTGTCATTGGAAAGGTGAGGAAGTGTAGTTTCAGAATGTGGTGAAAGATCCCTTGCAAAGTCCTTCATGGAATATCTGTCCCTGTTCAAGTGCTGAAATTCTGCAATTTCACAAAATATATATTGTATTTTCAGAGGGGCATAAAAGGGCATTTTCCACCATAGAATTTCACAAGTGGGGTGTCATTGGAAAGGGGAGGAGGTGTAGTTTCAGAATGTGGTGAAACATCCCTTGCAAAATCCTTCATGGGATATCTGTCCCTGTTCAAGTGCTGAAATTCTGCAATTTCACAAATACATATTATATTTTCAGAGGGGCTAAATATGCAATTTTCAACCATAGAATTTCACAAGTGGGGTGTCATTGGAAAGGGGAGGAAGTGTAGTTTCAGAATGTGGTGAAAGATCCCTTGCAAAATCCTTCATGGGATATCTGTCCCTGTTCAAGTGTTGAAATTCTGCAATTTCACAAAATATATACTGTATTTTCAGAGGGGCAAAAAAGGGCATTTTCAACCATAGAATTTCACAAGTGGGGTGTCATTGGAAAGAGGAGAGAGTGTAGTTTCAGAATGTGTTGAAAAGTCCGATGCAAAATGACATGTAGGCCGTAGGGAATACATTTACTGTAGAAAAACTTCAAAATCTGCTACCCCCCCCCCCCCCCCCCAGTGTAAAATGAACAAAATTATTTAATAGAAAAAAACATAACCCAACATGTATCAAAAGATCCAGCACAGAAAATAAAGAAAAAACTACATAATCTGCCACCCTCTACATAACCCCCCCCCCCCCCTCTAAATTACCAAATGATTTAATAGAACACAAAAGGCAACATTTCTCAAAACATTCGGCAGTGGAGTCAACAGAAAAAAGATATATGTTCATCTGCAACAGGCACATGCCTGTGTTATCGCGGATTTGCGGTCAACGCTGGCCCCTTGTGGACGAGGTAGAAAATTGCATTATTTAAGGTGGAACGGAAACTTAACTCCCCCGCGATCTGAAAGTGGTCTTCCCCCGCGGAAACGAAAGTGGTGCCAAGTTCAGCCTCGTAGTTTCGGGTTGGCTCTGTTCAACGCATTTTTTGGACTGGATCTCTAAATGGACGATCCAAAAGGAGCCATCTCCAAATGGGAATAGCTTATTTTGCAGATGACAAAAAGAAAGGGGACATTTTGCGAGTTTATAAAGTACTAGTGTGAACCGAACGTCTGTTCTCCGAAACTCAATTTTCGGAGTGCAGTCGCAAAAAGGGGAACGCATTGTGCATGATTGTGTTGTTGGACCTCCACTGCATTCAGGATTTGTATCGGTTTTCTACGACGGAGTATTAGGGCCACACATGAAGAAAAAAATATTTTTGCCATGGCGAGATTAAACTCGACATGTTGACTTTAAAGTCGCCATGTCGACATTAAACTCGACATTTCGAGAATAAAGTTGAGATGTCATGTCGACTTTAATCTCGACGTGTCGACTTTAAAGTCGCCATGTCGACATTAAACTCGACATTTCGAGAATAAAGTTGAAATATCATCTCGACGTGTCGACATTAAAGTCGACATGCTGACATTAAACTCGCAGTTTAAACATAGCATACAAAGTTTAAGCTAGCCTACACTAACACACAATACGTTACATGAATAATGGGCTTCAAATCAAATAGGTGTTATTTCAGATAGATTGCTAGATTGCAGATATTCAGATAGATTGCGTCTTGTCTGTTAACTATTCATTGCCGTCATCGTGAAGTGCTGTATCTCGCGGTTGGAAATACTATGCACTATGCCGTTTAGGCTATATAGCTAGAATAATACATGTATCCAATGATATAATGTTTCTATACAAAATGCTATTTCACTCTGTTTTACGTGGGTAAGGCCACCACACATTCAAATAACTGCCCTTCATGAACCACAGGCCGTCACTCTCCATAGGTTAACTAATTTCTCTAAAACTGCTTTTCCATGTCTCACCTGCAATAAACATAGGAGGCTATAAACACAGGTATAGCTTAAGCATATACTATTTTGATCCCGTGAGGGAATATGTGTGCATGTATACTTTATTTATGCACTATGTGTGCATATGTGCGCATGTAGGCTACTAGTAGGGAGTAGTAGTAGTAGTGGGTGGTCGGGAGGACAGCTTCATTCGTCCCTAGACATTCAGCAATAGGCTGTTTTGCATCCATTACAAACAAGCAATGTGAAATTCTAGGATTGGGGAGAGCGCCTAGTATGCCTAGTCTAGTGCAGTGTTTCCCAAAGTCTGGGTCGCGACCCACGGGTGGGTCGCAGGAGATATTATTTGGGTCGGCCTAACTGATACCATTTGTCATTTGATACCAGGAAAGCTAACAGTTTTCTATTAGGATGTAGTTTGTTAACTACCACAGTCACGGTTTTGTCATAAAAGCTCATGAAACTGGCGCATGAAACTGGGGGACGAACGCATCGCAGAGGGGGTGCCAGAGCATGGATATCTACCTCTCAAAATGAAACCTGTGGGGCGCCTGCCATGTACCTTGCAGTTGCAAACTACAAGGGACATGCATCCGCCTATTTGCACTAACATTAACAGATACCAGCTCCTCAACTTTTCTTCTACCGATTAAAATCTAGTGACCGTGCTGTCAACTAAAGCAGACATCCATAGACCGGACATAAGGCCATTCAATTTGCATGTAGATAGTTTCGATTGTAGATGCAATCTTTAACATTAAGCAACCTCCTCACATTCTTATTTCTGATTTAAAATGCACAACAGTGCATTATATTAGGTTACAATTGAAATGGACATTTTAAACACTATTCCTCTCGTTTTCTACCTCGCTAACTCCAAAGTAAAGGCACATTCTTCCGGCTATTGCGCAAAAGCCTCTTGTTCTGATATAACGACTATACAATATAATATAATACAACAATACAATATAACGACTTGAGTTATTTGCTGTTTAGATCGGAATTGACGTCCACAGTGTTATGGACCCATTTGTCTGCAACGCAATGTAGCCTACAACATTTTTTTTAGAAATACAGGAACAGCTTACTATGCTAACGAATGACGACTGCGCAACATGCGAGAATTACCCCAAACTCTCGGATGCGCATTACAATCTTTTCAGTAGTCATTTCCAACTTTTCACGCTGATGGTGCTCAAAATGCGACACAACCGTGTTCAAAGCAGGATCTATCTATCTAGATCCTATAGCAATGTATGGTTGGGGAAGGCATAGAAAAGTTGGAGAACCTGTGGCCTAAAACAATATTGGTGGTTGCAGGGTAGATTTTAAGTGAAATGGGTCGCGATGGTCTGTCATTTTTAAAAAGTGGGTCCCCAGAAAAAAAGTTTGGGAAACACTGGTCTAGTGCATAGGCCTAAGCATTAAGTTGAACCTTTAGATGAAAAACACTTTTTAATAATAGGCCTACAATAAATAAATAAACCGCTAATGACGTTTAGGCTATTTTGACCATCGCACGCCTGTAACTCCGTGATAAGGACCTACAGGAAAGTATTTGGCTGAGCAACGGAGGTTAATGTTTTATGTTTTGTTCACATGATATAGGCCTATGTCTTATCATTGTTGCAGTCGAAAACTGGAATGTTTAATTCGTCCTCCCTTTCAATCGTCCCGAGCGGTCGTTCTCTCTCCAAACTAACTTCTCAAAATGTTGAGATTAAAGTCGACATGATATTTCAACTTTATTCTCGAAATGTCGAGTTTAATGTCGACATGGCGACTTTAAAGTCGATACATTGAGATTAAAGTCGACATTACATTTCAACTTTATTCTCGAAATGTCGAGTTTAATGTCGACATGGCGAGTTTAATCTCGTCATGGCAAAAATATTTTTTCCTTCATGTGTGGCCCTAATACTCCGTCGTAGTTTTCAATTTCGTCGCATGCTCTGCAAAATTGTTGAACAGATCAACATTAATGGATGATATGCCTTACCTTCTTATGATTTAAAATCACACTGTCCAGACACGACGGATCTGTTCGAGCCAATTCACATGTGCAGTTAATATGGTTTCCAGGCAGTACCTGCTTCCTTGCCAATATTGCCAAACGTTGGAGATCAAACATATGCTACAAGATTAGCAAGACTCACACTCTAACAGCAGTCACCGATTTAGTCAATGCCAGCTACCCCCTATAACTTTTACTTAGGCTTCTTCATTAACTTAGTCTCAAGTCAAACATCTAAAATATTTTATAAAGGCTATTTAGCTTACATATATTTTCACCTTACTTCCTTTCCCCACAGAATGAAATATTTGCGAAATGTTTGCGCCCAGATGTTTTGGATCAACCGCATTTGCTTAGCCCTATTCACACAGTGCCAGTCCCTCGACCCCTCCCTCGTCCATAAGCCAGACCCCCTTTTGGTCTATTGATACTGGAGGTTAGCTTTTTACTAACATGGTAGCCTACAATCCATCGTTCAACTAACCACCATCTAAGTTAAGACTGTTTCCGAAAACCGTCAGTAGGCCTAAGCCTAGATAATGGACCAGTTAGGCTACATATTTATACATGCAATTTCTGAAAACTTGCAATACCAAAAATATTATGTAGCCTATATTACTTTATTTACAGACTCAAGATCCAGATAAAAAGCACACACAGCATATTATGGTTATGGTATTTAGCAGACACTTTTGTCCAAAGCAAATTATATTACACAACGAGTACATAAAAAAAAAAACAGTAATAGTTATTATAGACAAGTGCTATTTCAAGAAAAAGTCCTTGTATATGGGTCTAGAGGCATTTCTTAGTAAAAGTTGGGAACAGGACTTTTTATCATAATTAACATGTGCTGAATCCAACTAGCCCTGTTCCCAAGCAGAATTATGAGTTTTTGACCATCTAATTAGCATAAACAAAATGGCTGGTAAAATGGCGATTTTGGGCACTTTCTTCGGACGGGCATCATTATACCATGTAAATAAATTAATATTGTTCATCTGTGCATCTCAGAAATCTCCCGTGGGCAATAAATAAAAAGTAAAGGCTATGAAAAATATAAAAATGCAAAAAAAAACTATTATTATACTAATTAGCCTTATTATCACCTTATTATACTCTTGACTATGTTTACGGTCCTCTTTGGCAAAGAGTGTGGCCTGACTTCATTGGTAAACATCGTCTTCGTGGTGGGTGGACACATGTTTGGAGTTTAAAATCATTGGAGTTCCTTTGAACTAATCACGAACAACCGTAGAAATATCAGTAGAATATTGCTATGTTTAAGTGTAATAAAGTGTGTACATTTATAAATATAAATAGAATACTATTGGTGGGATAGGGGCAAAATGTTCGCCTCCTTGTTGTCCCTGTGAAGGTTGCCATCGACATGGACACCTCAACAGGCACAGGCAAGGAGGCAGTTGCCATACCATACTGTGACACAGTTGGTGGCTCTCAATGGTGCAGTTGTAGAGGTTTAGAAGTTCACCAGGATCTGAGGAGAAAGGTTGTGATCTTTAGTCTCCTCAGGAAGAAGAGATGCTGGTGAGCCTTCTTGATCAAGGTAGAGGTGTTGAGGGTCCAAGAGAGGTCCACAGAGATGTGGACACCCAGAAACATGAACTGGTGACATGCTCCACCTCAGTCCTGTTGATGAGGATGGGGCTTTGTGTGCTAGCTTTTGACTTCCTGAAGTCCACAATGAGGTCTTTGGTCCTCTTGGTGTTGAGAGCCAGGTTGTTGTCGGTGCTCCGCGATGTTAGGTGCTGGACCTCCTCCCTGCAGGCTGTCTCATTGATGAGAGCAATCACCGTATGTTGTCTGCAAACTTGACAATGGTGTTAGAGCCATGTACAGGTATGCAGTTGTAGGAGAAGAGGGAGTAAAAGAGGGCTCAGCACACGCCAGTGCTCAGGGTGTGGGTTGAGTGGGTGAGGTTATCTAATCTAACAGACTGCGGTCTGTTGGTTAGGAAGTCCAGAATCTAGTTTCAGAGGGAGGTATTGATGTCCAGTTCACTGAGTTTGGTGATCAGTTTGGAGGGGATAATGGTGTTGAATACTGAACTGAATTCAATGAACAGCATTCTCACATAGGTGTTGCTATTGTCAAGGAGGGACAGGGCAGAGTGAAGTGCCATAGAGATGGCATCCTCTGTGCTCTTGTTCTGGCAAATTCTCTTGAAGCATTCTATACTGCAAACAAAATCTACCTCTGGGTACAAATAAAGTAACTTAAACTTGAACTTGCACTAGTTATAAAGTTATTCATCTAGCTATTAATTCACAGGACATGCAATCATTTTACTAACACAAATGTTATGAAGAAATATGGGTAACACTTTATGGTAAACATGAATTATCATGAATTCATGCATGAATTAATTCATGATTTATGCATTACTTCATTCCTTTATATCCTATGAATCATCAGGAATTGACATGAATTCATATACTCTCATTCATGATGACCTCATGTATGAACAACAACACATCAACTAAAGCATTAGGTGTGATGGGTATATCATTATGATTTATGATTTCTTAAGCATGATCATCATGATTACATGAATTTTAGGATAATTTCTCATGCATTCATCATGTCTGTGGCCCCTCAAATAAAGTAGTGAATAATGACATGTGTTTAGAGAACTCCAAAGTTATGTTCAAATCAGAATTTGAGCAGTGATGACCACATTTTTGGCAGAAAAATAAGGTCATGATCATGGTTAATACATCATAATTCATAATGATGTGCCCACCGTACCTAATACTTTAGTAATGTGTTCATGTATGAGGTCACAAATGACAAACTATGAACTCAGTAAATTCCTGATGATTAATTAGATATTAATGAATGAAGTAATACATAAATCGTAAATTAATTAATGTACCCTTACCGTAAAGTGTTACCGAAATGGGTAAAGGCCTGTATAACTTACTCCGAGACTACATACATTACCAACCCAATTCGCTTCAATTATGTAAATGTAATGTAAATCAGGTTTTATGGCCAAGTATACTTGGGTATACAAAGGAATTTGGTCTCTGCATGTATCCCATCCGTGAATTAGTGAACACACAGGTCACACATTGAAGCACACATTAACCTGGAGCAGTGAGCTGCCTTGCTACAGTGATGCTCGGGGAGCAGTGAGGGGTTAGGTGCCTTGCTCAAGGGCACTTCAGCCGTGGATGTGGGCATGGGAGACTAGTGCTCAACCTTTCCACCACCCACATTTTTCCTACTGGTCGGGGATCGAACCGGCAACTCTTTGGTTTCAAGCCCGAAGACCTAACCAGGCCACAATTTTAAACTTTACATTTCATCACTACACATCTTTCTTGACCCTCAAAAAACATAAGTCTCATTCGTCAAATACCGTGTGCCTGCTCAGTTATAAAATTTCAACAATTACATTTTTCAAAGTTTTTTTCAGGTAATTAACATGGGCATAATACTAGATTTTTTTTCTTTTTTTCACAGCCTGTATCCTTGATCTATTGGCCAAGGAAGATTTCTGTGAACAATATGAATTAATTTACATGGTATAATGACATCCGCCCAATGAATGTGCCCAAAATCGCCATTTTGGCAACCATTTTGTTTATGCTAATTCGATGGTCATAAACTCAAAATTCAGCTTGGGAACAGGGCTAGTTGGATTCAGCACACCTTAATTATGTTAAAAAGTCCTGTTCCCAACTTTTACTAAAAAATGCCTCTAGGAAGCACATATCTCAAAAATATCACCTGTCTATTATTGTTACGCGACTCTTCAGAGTGCTGCAGAAAGTTCTGTTCACATGAAATGGCCTTCCCCATGTTTGGAGGTTCGTTAACCCTCATAGGGTGTCCGTTTTTTTGTTACACAGGAGGTGCTGCTGGGTCTGGTAGACCCATTGCATTTTAGGCCTTTTAATTCAACATAATCAATTTTTTTTTTTTAAATACTCACTAGATGGTTACTTCATCCCAATTGCAAGTAATAACACATATGTTAAATGTGTTGCCTTTACCTTTGTTAAATCACAATTATGAATAGAAGTGCCACTCGTTTTGTTTATTTTTGTATTAAAATATAACAAAATAAGGAAATGCATCATAAAACAGGCATAACTGGAAAATAATACAACTATTGTACAAATATTGTAGAAATTGAACATACTCAATAACATCTGTCTGAACAACACATTGAAGCCATTGAACACGGCAATTTTATACCAGACTATACCACACATGAGGGGCAGAGTCTCACTGCGTGTGTATTGCATATGTATTTTTTGATAGGGGATGGCATGAAAAGGTAAAAAGAAGAATTGATGTCTTGTGCATGAGTGACTGCTAAGCATGTAGGTCCTGGTAGCATCCAAATCACATTGGCAGCCATGCAGGGGGGTTCATTTCTTGAGCAGGAAGACCATTCAATTCTACCATTTTTTTGACATCCATATGTTGTCATTTGCAAGCTGTTGACAGTCGAGTCCAATGTCTGGCTGCTCAATGGCTGGTTCTATGGCTGGCTGCTCATCAGCTGGTCCTGGGGCTGGCTGCTGGCGGGCTGGTCCTGAGGTTCGCTTGCGTTTCAGAGCTGGCTGACAGGCTGGTCCTATGGCTGGCTGCTCACGGTCTGGTTCTGCGGCCTGTTTGCATTTTGAAGCTGATTGACGAGCTGGTCCTGTGGCTTGCTGCTTATTGGCCGGTCCTGGGGCTGGCTGCTGGTGGGCTGGTCCTGAGGTTCGCTTGCGTTTCGATGTAGCCTGACGGGCTAGTCCTAAGGCTAGCTGCTCACAGGATGGTCCTGGGGCTGGCTGCTTGCGGGCTCCGTCCTAGTCCTGGCTGCTTGCAGGCTGGTCCTGGCTGATTGCGGGCTGGTCCTGGTCCTGGCTGCTTGCAGGTTAGTTCTGGCTGCTTGCAGGCTGGGGCTGGCTGCTTCTGGGCTGGTCCCAGCTGCTCACAGGCTGGTCCTGGCTGCTTGCGGGATGATCCTGGGGCTGGCTGCTCGCAGGCTTGTCCTGGCTGCTGAAGGGCTAGTCCTGAGGCTCTTTTATGTTTCGGAGCTGTTGATGCTTATCCTCCTCTTCAAACTCAGTGTCGGACTCTAATTTTTCAGAAATGTTAATCTCACTTTCTGAAACTATTTGCTCTGCATCACCATCAAAACCCTCTGACACACTGACACACACACACACACACAGGACCTATGATTTCCATACTTTAACTAGTTCCGGGTCCAGTGGACCCGAACATCCTGTGTGTAATATAAATGTGAAGGGGGGGTATGCAGGGGGGGTTCATTGAAAATGTTTTCTGATTTATGTTCCTCACAGAAAATGCCAATGAATCTTAGTGTTTAAAAATAATTATTTGTATCATTTTTATTAAGCTAAAAACTGAAAACGGGTCCCACAGACCCGAACACCTTATAAGGGTTAAGTAAGGGATAATATAGAAATCTAGACGCGCCCCTAGCGGCAGCAAACTGCCAGGGCTAGTCTAGCAACTCTCCGATGGCTTGTGAGCTCCAGAAATCGAAACTCAATCAGGCCAATGAAATCGTGTATAGAGTCGTTAGGTGGGCTTAACATAATGATTGATGGCAGAGTTGCAACGGTTTGGCTTGAATTCCCTGCTACTTGAAAACAAATAAGATGGATGTTGCTGTTGGCGAACAGTGTGACACGAGTTAAGCTTTTATTAAGTTGGCAAACTTTAACTAGCCAACTCCGCTGGTGGGAAACGCATGGGACTCATAGCGATGCCGCTGTCCTATTGCATGCAGAGGGAATTTGAAAGACAACTGATTATCCCGCCCCTCGGACTGAGCACTGCGAACGGTGAGTGCCCAGACCCTACATTTTAATGTGGGTCTGGCTCGTCAGGCTAATAGAGCACCGGTCATTATCAGAAAACAGGACCCCGGCGAGCGCATGCGTGCGTGAGTGTTCTAGACTAAAAACTCTCTTTCTGCAAAGATCTTCATCAGTCATAACAGTTGATAAGGGAAGAATGGAAAGCTTATGAAATTGAAATATGGTCCAAAATAAGTAAAAGACTCAATTCAAGAGTCAGTTAATAGAGGGAATAAATTAACCTGGGTACACCCACACACATCTCTGAGCACATTTGGTCTAGAGGTCCATCTGTCAAACCATCACACAACTCACCTATGACCAAAGTTGTGTGTTGGGTGTGTAACTCACCTCTTGACTAGCAAGATGGCGGCGAGCAGAAAACCAAGCGAATGTGTTAATACAGCAAGTTTGGGTCTTCAGATTTGTGTGTTCTTTCTTTTTTGCTACATTCTGAAGCTAATGTGCCACTGGGACTCCTGGTTATGCTATAGCCCATTCTTTCCTTTAAAACGAGAACACAGCACATGTTTTATGTTGACAATGGATTTATTTACATTTACAGAATATTGATTATTAACAGAGATTACAATATCTGTGTGTCAGAATATCTAAACCATATAGCCAATGGTTTCAAAATAATGTATCAGTATCTTTACAGGACAATAGCATATTAGCCTAAAAAAACATTGTAAATGTAAACATAGATGCCGCACCGAAAAACAGGATAACACAATTCAATAGAAAACATTTTAACCTGCCTGTCGTATACTGCTTAAAACAGTTGTCTTTGTAATCCTTTTAGCTAACTTTGCAACTCTCTAGTACAGGTTTGCTTTTTTATTTGTCTATAACTTGACTTAGGCGCGAGTCATTTTAGTTAAAACATTCCAAAATGATATTGCCACAGAATTTGAAATAAATAAGAAAGAAAGAAATAACTCACTTGGTTACTCACTCATAATACAACTTTGTACCTGAAGAGTTGCTGTTTCAAATATATACAAGTCAATGGAAGTCTGGTGGTGGATGTAATGGCTTGTTCAGGAAAAAATACCACATTACCTCTTTAACATACCACAGTCTACAGTACCCTCCAGAATGGCACATCTGCTAAAGTTGACTAAAAACAGGAATATAAAATCATCTTTTGGAAATGTATCTTAATGCCTTAAGTAAAAAAGGAGGACATATCCAACCTTTAAGGACACCAATTTTCTTTGTGAATAAATAATGTATCATAAATAAATAAATGTTCCTCCTTAAAACCCCTGGTCATAAGTATTGGCACCCCTATGTTAAATTTCCATAGATGCAGGCAGATTTTTATTTTTAAAGGCCAGTTATTTCATGGATCCAGGATACATCCTGATAAAGTTCCTTTGGCCTTTGGAATTAAAATAGCCCCACATCATCACATATGTACCCTCCACCATACCTATCTAGGTATGGTGAAGGGCTTATGACCCCTGTATTTTAAGGAAGAACATTTATTTATTTATGATATATTATTCATTCACAAAGAAAATTGGTGTCCTTAAAGGTTTGATATTTCCTCTTTTTATTACTTAACACATTAAGATCAACTTCCAAAAGATGATTTTATATTCCTCTTTTTAGTCAACTTTAGCAGAGGTGCCAATAATTCTGGAGGGTACTGTATGTCAGAAAACCGCCACAGCTAAGCTGGACTAGCTGGTTAAAGGTGTTTCTGTGAAGTTCACTATGGAAATTGATTTCTCTGTGACGCTACAAGCGAAGGTCAGCGTGAAGGTCATGTGAAGGTCAACGTTTGCAGAGCAAGCAGCAGCGTAAGAGCCAGAGGAAGAGCGGACACAAATCTGGCCTGTGCCGACGAGCCAGAGGTGGTCTGCGCAGCGGTTGTAGGAGTCGCTGTTGTCGTAGTTGAAGAAGTAACTAGTTCAGAGGAAAAGTGGTGTTGAAATCAAAACAACAGTAAGTACAACTTATTTAAATATAAATTAATAATAGGCCTATATCAGTTGAAAAAATCAGTTAAATGTCAATAAAAAAATATCAGTTTAGATGAATTTGTTAACTTCAACTTTTATAATGTGTCAAAACTTACTTGCACTGATGCTGCCTGCCACTATGTCCAGGGTAGTTGAGTTGGCCAAAGTAGATACCACACTACTGGTAGATGGAACTGAACTTTGTCTGTCAAACACAAGCTCTGAGGAAACAACAACTGAGCCGCTCCTGAGGAAACACAGACAGCAGAGTAAAGGACATGAACTCATACCCAACTTATCTGCAGTGTAGCCCACTCATACTCACGCAAAACTTTTGATCCTGGTACTTTTCAATGTGCTTGGGAATTGTGCTTTGTAAATCGCATCCAACTGTAATTACATATGGGAGGACATATTGAGATATCAGTAAAAGCATACATTTTGGTTATATAAGTACATGGTCAAAACACAATCTTGGCTATTGTAACAGATGGGGATCTTACTTTAGTCACCACTTCTGACTCAAGTGTTTTGTATGCATCTGAAGATGAATTGAGAAGATTAGAAGTGAACGTTTGATTGAGACTAAAAGACAGACTCATGGTGCCTTCTTCTCCAGCAGGGGCAGCTGTAGAGGCTGCAGGGGCAGCTGTAGAAGCCACAGGGGCAGCTGTAGAGGCTGCAGGGGCAGCTGAAATAGCCACAGGGGCAGCTGTAGAAGCCACAGGGGCAGCTGTAGAAGCCACAGGGGCAGCTGTAGAGGCTGCAGGGGCAGCTGTCGTAGCCACAGGGGCAGCTGTAGAGGCAGCAGGGGCAGCTGTCGTAGCCGCAGGGGCAGCTGTAGTAGCCACAGGGGCAGCTGTAGAGGCCACAGGGGCAACTGTAGAGGCAGCAGGGGCAGCTGTAGAGGCCGCAGGGGCAGCTGTAGAGGCCGCAGGGGCAGCTGTAGAGGCCGCAGGGGCAGCTGTAGAGGCAGCAGGGGCAGCTGTATGGGCAGCGGTTGTAACAGCAGGAGTCGCTATTGATGCAGTTGTTGCAGTCAAAGAAGTAGCTAGGGGGAAAGAAGTGTTGAAATACTTGCAGGCAAACCAAACAACAATAAAAGTAGAACTTTTACAGAAAATAATTGTAAGGGATAATGTATAGAACGCTGGTCATTATCGGGAAAATAAGTCCCAACAGGGTTAACCGGTCTTGCTTCACCCTGAAGGGACTAATTTTCACAATAATGACCACGGCTTCTTGTCAAAACGAAAAAATAAACTCCACATGATGTGTCTCTTTACATTTATTTGTTACCGTTTTGTTGTGGCTTTTGCTGAGAAACAAATTGTTCGCAACACACGTCAAACTTGAATCAAACATTCTTTAGAACACAGCTGATCAACCATCTGCTTTTACTTTTGAACGAATTTACCTGACTACTTATAGAGTAGTATGAAAGATGTGAATAAGAAGCACAAAATCCATAACAGCTGTCTGTTATATAGCAACGGTCTGTTATACAAAATGATCAGACCTCCGAACATTGGGAAGGCCCATTCAAGTGAATGGAGTTTTCTACAGCATTATGAAGAGCGGTATAATAAATGTAGTTAATTTAAATATCAGTGAATAATATAAGTGAAAAATATCAGTTAAGTAAGGGATAAAGGCCGCCGAGGTGTCCTGTTATACGGAATTGATGGACGAGGGCGAGATGCAAAGAACTCCCCGACGCGCAGCGGAGTTGCCTCCGCCCGTCCATTAATTCCGTCTAACAGGACACCTCGAAAGCCGTTATCCCGCTTATCACCCGGTTGCCACTATAGGCAATAATCATGCCCTTATAGCACGTAAAGGAAACACGCAGTTCTGTTTAAAAAGAAGCCGACTTGTTGTATAATTTTCTTTGGCCCTATAACAGCAATAGCATGGACAGTTAGCTTGTTTACAGTTGATTCCACTGTTGCGAAGCCTGCTTCCAGGATCAACCGTCGTCCTACTATGGTTGTTATAGTTACCATTCATAAGCATTGATATGGAACGGTGATTAAACTTTTTTTACCAGATCTACTTCATAGGTGTCTCGTTTTCAGAATTAATAGCCACCCCGCCAGCCAATCAGAAAATAGTATTTGTTCTCTCCAGGTGATGAATATCAATAAAAATATCAGTTTTGGTGAATTTGTTAACTTCAAATTTTATAATGTGTCAAAGCTTACTTGCACTGATGCTGCCTGCCACTATGTCCAGGGTAGTTGAGTTGGCCAAAGTAGATGCCACACTACTGGTAGATGGAACTGAACTTTGTCTGTCAAACACAAGCTCTGAGGAAACAACAACTGAGCCGCTCCTGAGGAAACACAGACAGCAGAGTAAAGGACATGAACTCAGAACCCAACTTATCTGCAGTGTAGCCCACTCATACTCACGCAAAACTCTTGATCCTGGTACTTTTGAATGTGCTTGGGTATTGTGCTTGGTAAATCGCATCCAACTGTAATTACATATGGGAGGACATATTGAGATATCAGTAAAAGCATACATTTTGGTTATATAAGTACTTAAATGGTCAAAACACAAATCTTGGCTATTGTAACAGATGGGGATCTTACTTTAGTCACCACTTCTGACTCAAGTGTTTTGTATGCATCTGAAGATGAATTGAGAAGATCAGAAGTGAACGTTTGATTGAGACTAAAAGACAGACTCATGGGGCCTTCTTCTCCAGCAGGGGCAGCTGTAGAGGCGGCGGGGGCAGCTGTAGTAGCCACAGGGGCAGCTGTCGTAGCCACAGGGGCAGCTGTAGAGGCCACAGGGGCAACTGTAGAGGCAGCAGGGGCAGCTGTCGTAGCCACAGGGGCAGCTATAGTAGCCACAGGGGCAGCTGTAGAGGCAGCAGGGGCAGCTGTCGTAGCCGCAGGGGCAGCTGTAGTAGCCACAGGGGCAGCTGTAGTAGCCACAGGGGCAGCTTTAGTAGCCACAGGGGCAGCTGTAAAGGCCACAGGGGCAGCTGTAGAGGCGGCAGGGGCAGCTGTAGAGGCTGCAGGGGCAGCTGTCGTAGCCACAGGGGCAGCTGTAGAGGCAGCAGGGGCAGCTGTCGTAGCCGCAGGGGCAGCTGTAGTAGCCACAGGGGCAGCTGTAGAGGCGGCAGGGGCAGCTGTAGAGGCTACAGGGGCAGCTGTCATAGCCACAGGGGCAGCTGTAGAGGCAGCAGGGGCAGCTGTCGTAGCCGCAGGGGCAGCTGTCGTAGCCACAGGGGCAGCTGTAGAGGCCACAGGGGCAACTGTAGAGGCAGCAGGGGCAGCTGTAGTAGCCACAGGGGCAGCTGTAGAGGCGGCAGGGGCAGCTGTATAGGCTGCAAGGGCAGCTGTAGTAGCCACAGGGGCAGCTGTAGAGGCCACAGGGGCAGCTGTAGAGGCAGCAGGGGCAGCTGTAGTAGCCGCAGGGTCAGCTGTCGTAGCCACAGGGGCAGCTGTAGTAGCCACAGGGGCAGCTGTAGAGGCAGCAGGGGCAGCTGTCGTAGCCACAGGGGCAGCTGTAGAGGCCACAGGGGCAACTGTAGAGGCAGCAGGGGCAGCTGTAGAGGCAGCAGGGGCAGCTGTAGAGGCTGCAGGGGCAGCTGTAGTAGCCACAGGGGCAGCTGTAGAGGCCACAGGGGCAGCTGTAGTAGCCACAGGGTCAGCTGTAGTAGCCGCAGGGGCAGTTGTAGAGGCCGCAGGGGCAGCTGTAGAGGCTGCAGGGGCAGTTGTAGAGGCAGCAGGGGCAGCTGTAGTAGCCACAGGAGCAGCTGTAGAGGCAGCAGGGGCAGCTGTCATAGCCTCAGAGCCAGCTGTAGTAGCCACAGGGGCAGCTGTCGTAGCCACAGGGGCAGCTGTAGAGGCCACAGGGGCAACTGTAGAGGCAGCAGGGGCAGCTGTCATAGCCACAGGGGCAGCTGTAGTAGCCACAGGGGCAGCTGTAGAGGCAGCAGGGGCAGCTGTCGTAGCCACAGGGGCAGCTGTAGAGGCCACAGGGGCAACTGTAGAGGCAGCAGGGGCAGCTGTCGTAGCCACAGGGGCAGCTGTAGAGGCGGCAGGGGCAGCTGTCGTAGCCACAGGGGCAGCTGTAGTAGCCACAGGGGCAGCTGTAGAGGCAGCAGGGGCAGCTGTCGTAGCCACAGGGGCAGTTGTAGAGGCCACAGGGGCAGCTGTAGTAGCCACAGGGTCAGCTGTAGTAGCCGCAGGGGCAGCTGTAGAGGCCGCAGGGGCAGCTGTAGAGGCAGCAGGGGCAGCTGTAGAGGCGGCAGGGGCAGCTGTAGAGGCCGCAGGGGCAGCTGTAGAGGCAGCAGGGGCAGCTGTATGGGCAGCGGTTGTAACAGCAGGAGTCGCTATTGATGCAGTTGTTGCAGTCAAAGAAGTAGCTAGGGGGAAAGAAGTGTTGAAATACTTGCAGGCAAACCAAACAACAATAAAAGTAGAACTTTTACAGAAAATAATTGTAAGGGATAATGTATAGAACGCTGGTCATTATCGGGAAAATAAGTCCCAACAGGGTTAACCGGTCTTGCTTCACCCTGAAGGGACTAATTTTCACAATAATGACCACGGCTTCTTGTCAAAACGAAAAAATAAACTCCACATGATGTGTCTCTTTACATTTATTTGTTACCGTTTTGTTGTGGCTTTTGCTGAGAAACAAATTGTTCGCAACACACGTCAAACTTGAATCAAACATTCTTTAGAACACAGCTGATCAACCATCTGCTTTTACTTTTGAATGAATTTACCTGACTACTTATAGAGTATTATAAAAGATGTGAATAAGAAGCACAAAATCCATAACAGCTGTCTGTTATATAGCAACGGTCTGTTTGCAAAATGATCAGACCTCCGAACATTGGGAAGGCCCATTCAAGTGAATGGAGTTTTCTACAGCATTATGAAGAGCGGTATAATAAATGTAGTTAATTTAAATATCAGTGAATAATATAAGTGAAAAATATCAGTTAAGTAAGGGATAAAGGCCGCCGAGGTGTCCTGTTATACGGAATTGATGGACGAGGGCGAGATGCAAAGAACTCCCCGACGCGCAGCGGAGTTGCCTCCGCCCAAGTCCATTAATTCCGTCTAACAGGACACCTCGAAGGCCGTTATCCCGCTTATCACCCGGTTGCCACTATAGGCAATAATCATGCCCTTATAGCACGTAAAGGAAACACGCAGTTCTGTTTAAAAAGAAGCCGACTTGTTGTATAATTTTCTTTGGCCCTATAACAGCAATAGCATGGACAGTTAGCTTGTTTACAGTTGATTCCACTGTTGCGAAGCCTGCTTCCAGGCTCAACCGTCGTCCTACTATGGTTGTTATAGTTACCATTCATAAGCATTGATATGGAACGGTGATTAAACTTTTTTTACCAGATCTACATCATAGGTGTCTCGTTTTTCTGAATTAATAGCCACCCCGCCAGCCAATCAGAAAATAGTATTTGTTCTCTCCAGGTGATGAATATCAATAAAAATATCAGTTTAGGTGAATTTGTTAACTTCAAATTTTATAATGTGTCAAAACTTACTTGCACTGATGCTGCCTGCCACTATGTCCAGGGTAGTTGAGTTGCCCAAAGTAGATGCCACACTACTGGTAGATGGAACTGAACTTGTGCTGTCAAACACAAGCTCTGAGGAAACAACAACTGAGCCGCTCCTGAGGTAACACAGACAGCAGAGTAAAGGACATGAACTCATACCCAACTTATCTGCAGTGTAGCCCACTCATACTCACGCAAAACTCTTGATCCTGGTACTTTTGAATGTGCTTGGGTATTGTGCTTGGTAAATCGCATCCAACTGTAATTACATATGGGAGGACATATTGAGATATCAGTAAAAGCATACATTTTGGTTATATAAGTACTTAAATGGTCAAAACACAAATCTTGGCTATTGTAACAGATGGGGATCTTACTTTAGTCACCACTTCTGACTCAAGTGTTTTGTATGCATCTGAAGATGAATTGAGAAGATCAGAAGTGAACGTTTGATTGAGACTAAAAGACAGACTCATGGGGCCTTCTTCTCCAGCAGGGGCAGCTGTAGAGGTGGCAGGGGCAGCTGTAGAGGCTGCAGGGGCAGCAGTCGTAGCCACAGGGGCAGCTGTAGTAGCCACAGGGGCAGCTGTAGAGGCGGCGGGGGCAGCTGTAGAGGCAGCAGGGGCAGCTGTCGTAGCCACAGGGGCAGCTATAGTAGCCACAGGGGCAGCTGTAGAGGCAGCAGGGGCAGCTGTCGTAGCCGCAGGGGCAGCTGTAGTAGCCACAGGGGCAGCTGTAGTAGCCACAGGGGCAGCTGTAGAGGCTGCAGGGGCAGCTGTCGTAGCCACAGGGGCAGCTGTAGAGGCAGCAGGGGCAGCTGTCGTAGCCGCAGGGGCAGCTGTCGTAGCCACAGGGGCAGCTGTAGAAGCCACAGGGGCAACTGTAGAGGCAGCAGGGGCAGCTGTAGTAGCCACAGGGGCAGCTGTAGAGGCAGCAGGGGCAGCTGTAGAGGCTGCAAGGGCAGCTGTAGTAGCCACAGGGGCAGCTGTAGTAGCCACAGGGGCAGCTGTAGAGGCAGCAGGGGCAGCTGTAGAGGCAGCAGGGGCAGCTGTCGTAGCCTCAGGGGCAGCTGTCGTAGCCACAGGGGCAGCTGTAGAGGCAGCAGGGGCAGCTGTAGTAGCCACAGGGGCAGCTGTAGAGGCAGCAGGGGCAGCTGTAGAGGCAGCAGGGGCAGCTGTCGTAGCCGCAGGGTCAGCTGTAGAGGCAGCAGGGGCAGCTGTAGTAGCCACAGGGGCAGCTGTAGAGGCTGCAGAGGCAGCTGTAGAGGCCGCAGGGGCAGCTGTAGAGGCAGCAGGGGCAGCTGTCGTAGCCACAGGGGCAGCTGTAGTAGCCACAGGGGCAGCTGTAGAGGCAGCAGGGGCAGCTGTCATAGCCGCAGGGGCAGTTGTAGTAGCCACAGGGGCAGCTGTAGTAGCCACAGGGGCAGCTGTAGAGGCAGCAGGGGCAGCTGTAGAGGCAGCAGGGGCAGCTGTCGTAGCCTCAGGGGCAGCTGTCGTAGCCACAGGGGCAGCTGTAGAGGCAGCAGGGGCAGCTGTAGTAGCCACAGGGGCAGCTGTAGAGGCAGCAGGGGCAGCTGTAGAGGCAGCAGGGGCAGCTGTCGTAGCCGCAGGGTCAGCTGTAGAGGCAGCAGGGGCAGCTGTAGTAGCCACAGGGGCAGCTGTAGAGGCCGCAGGGGCAGCTGTAGAGGCAGCAGGGGCAGCTGTCGTAGCCACAGGGGCAGCTGTAGTAGCCACAGGGGCAGCTGTAGAGGCAGCAGGGGCAGCTGTCATAGCCGCAGGGGCAGCTGTAGTAGCCACAGGGGCAGCTGTCGTAGCCACAGGGGCAGCTGTAGAGGCCACAGGGGCAACTGTAGAGGCAGCAGGGGCAGCTGTAGTAGCCGCAGGGGCAGCTGTAGTAGCCATAGCGGCAGCTGTAGAGGCGGCAGGGTCAGCTGTAGAGGCCACAGGGTCAGCTGTAGTAGCCACAGGGGCAGCGGTCGTAGCCACAGGAGCAGCTGTAGAGGCCGCAGGGGCAGCTGTAGTAGCCACAGGGGCAGCTGTAGAGGCGGCGGGGGCAGCTGTAGTAGCCACAGGAGCAGCTGTAGAGGCAGCAGGGTCAGCTGTAGAGGCAGCAGGGGCAGCTGTAGAGACCACAGGGTCAGCTGTAGAGGCGGCAGGGGCAGCTGTAGTAGCCACAGGGGCAGCTGTAGAGGCGGAGGGGGCAGCTGTAGTAGCCACAGGGGCAGCTGTAGAGGCGGCAGGGGCAGCTGTAGGGCCAGTGGTTGTAACAGCAGCAGTCACTGTAGAAGTAAGGGTGAAGAAAGTAATACATAATTTACAATGAATTGAACAATAAAAATGTTAGGTTACACTTTACTTGACAGTATCGACATAAGAGTGACATGACATGACATGACTATACTCTCATTCAGGCGTAATAATTCAGTCACTAACCAATTTGTCTGCTGCAGCTCAAACTTGTTGCTGGAAGTTATAGCCTATGGAGACTACTAGTATAAGTATATAGTATAGTACATATACTCTTTTGATCCTGTGAGGGAAATTTGGTCTTTGCATTTATCCCAATCTGTGAATTAGTAAAGCACACAGTGAACTCACAGTGAAGTGAAAGACACCTAATCGCGATACATTGAGATGCCTACAGCGGAGCAGTGAGCGGTTAGGTGCCTTACTCAAGGGCACTTCAGTTGTTACTGGTCGGGGTTCGAACCGGCAACCCTCTGGTTACAAGTAAGAAGCACTAACCAGTAGGCCATGGCTGCCCCCGTGCACCCAGCAGGTGCTGCATGATATCATTGTGCTGCTGCGCCCATGGTACGTTTGCAACATTCCTTGATTATACGCCGGAATGAGAGTATAGTTCCATGTCAGATCAGCCTAGAAAATCGCCCTGTTTCATTTTCCATTAGTCTTATTACACTTTCTAACTTGAGAAGAGACACGTTTTAAATAGGAAAATTACCGGAAATCTTAGTCACTTTTAAGTGCGATGCTAGTGGGCGAGATGCTATTGGTCTAATCTGATTCAATGATGGAGCTAAAAGTGGTATTGCCAGACTCGGCTGAATGATCTGGAGAAAGGTAAAAATCAATTCGAGGGGAGGTGGAAAATCTTAAAACTTATTTTTTATACTTTATACTAAAGACACTACCAACAGTGGAGTTTTTGCTTTTGGTCATCCTTGTAAGGTTCTGGGTGATATTAATTAGGGTTTGCATGCCTCAGGTAGCTACCACTTTAAGACCAAACCTACTGCATAGAAAGGAAAAGAGTTGGATCAATAAATAATAACTCTGCCTAGTAGCAAATCTTGTAATGCACTTGCAAAGATAATGCAGGCCAGAATATTGTTCTGCTGTGAAATGTAAAGGCTTCTTTGCTCCTCGACTTACCTATCAAAGGAAGGAAGACCAGGAAAGGAACCATCTTCATCTTGCCTCCTGCTTCCCTTGAAGTAAATGACAGTTACAAATATTTTGCATTTGGATTAAAAGTCGTATTTGGAGTTTTTTTTAACAATCCAAAGCAATGACCTAGAAATAAACACAGAATGTGTAGAATTTAAATAGATTATTTTCCCTTCATTGCTGTATTTAAAGTGTCCTTTCAAGTCAGACCATGTCCAAAACACATGTATAAGTTATAGCCTTTTTTTGCGTTTTGTAACATCATGTTCCTTTGATGTTACAAAAAACGCTACACAATTTCTAATTTCACAACTGATTGTTGCTTTATTGCGCCCTGCAACGTGTCATTAAATTAGCAAATATTGGTATCAGCATCCTTGCCTGGTTTCACCAGACTCACAACTTCATTTGATAGTCTGGGTACTCACAATTGGGAAATATTTTCAACCCTAGCATCATAACTGGCGTAGACTTTGTGGTAACTTTGATATCATGGGTCCAACATGCCCAGCCGGCCAATCACGGAGCGGCATGCTTGTCGGGTTTGCGCGGCCCATTTATCGTAAAGACGGTTTTACCATAAGCGTAGATTACGGTGGGGACGGGTGGGATATGTCCCCACCACTATTTATAATTTGAATTTTGTCCCCACCACTTCTAAAAAAGTGCAAACCAATTGCGACCGAAAAAATCCCCACATATGAAATCATCGAGTCTAAACCATGCGATAGGCGCGCACAACGACATCCTCACAGCATGCACACCTGCCTGGATATGTGTGGATCGAGTGTTGCGTGGTTAAGGTTTTTTAACATCCGCACCCACCCGACCCTCCAGTCATGTAATGCCTGCTAGAGTTGACTGTAGCTCGGAATGCAATCGGTTGCCATAGGCTAGTAGGCTATCCTAAAATCCAGCGATAAAACAAAGCATGAACTCGAGGGTCGGTCTGGCCTATATATGTATATTGTAATGTTTACAGATAGGCTATCTAGGCGATATTTGTAAAATTTATTTTGTATTTGGCCTGTTATAAAATCATGTAGGCCTATTGAACAATTTAAACACATTGTGAACCCCAAAGTTGGAGACATGCATATAGACATTGCTGCAAATGTAAAACCGGATTACTCTGGAATGGCTAACTGTACAGGGGAGTGCTTTAAACTTTAATTAAAACTTTAAACTTTAATTACACCTTTGTGTTCGGTAAGGTCTTGGGTTCGGAAAGTTCGCGAAGCCAAGATGAATGGGTAGGGAGACGGGCGCAGAAAATATGATTAAATTAAAGCTACTTTTCTCGTACCGTTTACCACAACAACTAACCACCAACATCGTTTAAAAGCTGAGAAAAGGCTCTTTCGTGTGATGTCTGTGATGAATAGGCTATTTCGCAAGTAGTTCAGCAAATTTGGGTGGGACAGAAATACCTTTACAGAGCAGCAGATCAGGGCTGGCCATATCGGCTCTGATGTACATTGATTTAAATGCATTATCGCATTACTACCCAACACGCGAACAAGAAAGAAAAGAAAAAAGAAACCAACGAGCTTATGTCACGATTTCCGATATGCCTAGTCCTAGAGAAAAGACAGCTATTGGTAACCTAACAAGTAGTTAGTTGTCCCAAAGTTGTCCCAAACTTTGAGACGACCCATACTCGCATTAACTGAATCTTATCAACCCGAACTGCGATGTTCCAAACAGAGTGACAGGATGCAATGCCAATAATCTCACTGCCTATGGCATAACTGATACAGTGCGCCTAGGCCTACTGTTAAACACCTGAAAAATATTAAGCTGCTGTTTTCTTTTCATGACGAGCACTAGGCCTAGGCTACTTTTGAATGATTTATGACTGAATGGAACGTTGCGTTTTTATGCGACCGAACTGCTTATCACGTCGTGTGACAAAGTTTACACCAATCATCATCTTCTAATGTATCCTTATGTTGAGATGTGCATTCTCTTTGCCCTAGGTTATCATTTGTGCGTGAAACATAATTAAGACAGTACACAAGCTATTTTTATTGTTGTATTGAATGATTTCATGAATGAATTGTACGCACATAGGCTACAGGATTACAGCTGGCGGCGCCACTGACCAAGGCCACAGTAGCCTGTGAAACTCTGATTTTCAAAGGGGAATCACGGCCAACGCAGGGGGCAACTCTTAGCTTCAATTTCCCTTCCAAATTACTTTTTATTGTCTGAAGACATATATCGCAAGAATCTAATATTCTAAGCAACAGCAAAGCAAATGCAACCAAAGTGCAGTCGGTTTCACATCGTTTTCAGACACACGTTGCGGCAAAAAGACTTCTCATTGTTTTTTTTTTTTGTCGGGTCAGGTCAGGTTCGGGTAGTTAATCAGTGCATATTGAGGGTCGAGTGGGTGAAGATTGACTCTCCTGACGGGTCGGGTGGGTGCAGATGTTAAAAAACCTTAACCGGCGCAACACTACTGTTGAGCATATTGTAATGCAGCGTTGAATGGATGAATAGCTTACATAAGGGTACCCTGCACTTTTCAAACCACACTCAAGCTTATGGTTATTGTCCCCACCACTATTAAAAACAAACTGACGCCCTTGGGTTTTACAATATCTCTCGGCCCACTATCAAGCATCAATAGTGTTACATGGCTTCGAATAAACCATATATCTGTAACTCCCTTTTCCTCTTTCTTAGTAGGAACCTGATCAGTATTTATACCAGACATGAGTCTCTACACTACAGTCATGGTGACCCTCAATATTTAAATCAGTCTACATTATTTTGTAACCTTATTCAATCAAATGATTTAAAAGTGCATTGTTTGAAATTGGAATACAATAAATATGCTGCCTGTACCTTTTATTTTATTATTGGTTTACAAAAGTTAGGCTTCAGCACGGGGAATTGCCGATCTAGCATGCCTTGATCCTCGGAATTTTCCCCTTATAAAAGCTAATAAACTGCCCCCAAATGCACTTCGAAACATAAGAGAATGTCTGCTTAAATTCAGTGAAGGTGCTAGGGTTGAAAATCTACAGTCGGAATTGACACATCTCGCCACGCACTGGGACAGCCTGAAAAAGTCTCCTCTAAACGAGTATATAAGCCTAGACGTCAAAGCGTCGGACTTTGATGATGCCGCAGAGATATAGGAAGATACAGAAATAAACCTGGTGACTGGTGAGCAAGACATGTGCTACCTGCAAGAACTGTGCAATCTGTAGCTATTTCCTTCTCCAGCAGTTAAACCTCTTTACCTGTGCCTACAACTATATATGGTTAGCAAATGAATTCCTACTAACACTGTCATGTACTCAAGTGGCATGCAAACGGAGTTTTTCCACTCTTAAATTCATCAAGAATCGCCTAAGGACACGATTGTCACAGGATAATTTGGAGGCCTTTATGCTGATGGCGACAGAGAAAGAGGTCCTATAATGAACTTGGATGCTGATGACGTGATAGACAGGGTTGCGGAGAAGAGCAAGCTCCTTCGCACCTTTTTTCTGCATGACGTTAATTAAGGGCCTGTCCACACGGAGACGCTTTTTAGGTTAAACGCAGAGGTTTTGCTTCGTCTTGGCCGAGCGTCCAAACGAATCCTGTAAACGCACTGCCCGAAACCGCACTTTTCTGAAACCTGGTCCCAGAGTGGAGAAATCTGAAACCGTAGCCCGTTTGAATTCGTTTAGACAGCGAAACCGCACATCCTGCTTGCGTATCGATGATGTCATCGCCCCCACCTCAGCTGCCCTGGACTTGCACTTATAGTATTGCCTAACAATACTAGTTTTCATACATGACATTACCTACGATTACACTCCGTAAGATAAATATCACAACTGGTGCTGCGCAGCGCCGATAGCTGACTTGGTGGACCGAACACTGTTTTTCCCGATGTTTTTTTTATGCATTCTAGCTACTGCAGGGTTGCCAACTCTCACGCATCTGGCGTGACACTCACGCTTTCAGCTCCAATCTCACGCTCTCACGCACACTCAAGAAATGTCACGCCAAATCCATTCTTTTTTTTTTGCAATCCGTTCATTTTTTGTTGATGACTAGACTAGCCCACAGCATTGTTTCTAAATGACAGGATACGAGTTTAAGGCATACATATGTCTAGACCAACAGCAGGTAGGTCTAATATCCGCCTACAACGTTCTCAGCGCAGTTTTCTCTGATTGTTGATTCGCTGACTAGGCTATTTTAATCCGGTCCGCGACACCTTCACGGAACACGCTGCTATTTAGACATGAGGCAGACCGACATAAAGTGTGGCCGCCCATTCTTCTCTAGGAAGTAGGCTACTCGCGAAGTAGCCTCACAGACATCACATGAAATAACTTTTTCTCATCTTTTATAAGGTGCTATAGCCATTTGCTGCTAAAAACGGTTCGCGAGAAAAATAAATTAACTTTCAAGAAATAATCATATTAGGCTACTATAGCTCTGCGCTCATTTCAATTCCTATAGGAGGAATATCTCACAAACTTTTCGTTCCACACATGACAAACCGTAAACCAGAATAAACAGCAGACCTTACCGAACACAAAGGTGTAATGCAATCCCCTGTACAATAAGCCGTTCCAGAGTATCCGGTTTTGAAATGGTAGCAAATTTCTATATGGTCTCCAATTTTGGGCTTTAAGTGTCTTAAAACTGAGCTGTGCTTAAATACCTACATATGTGTAAATATTAAAACCAGAGGATATATAGCTCATGGCTAAGAGTTTGTCGATGTAGCTATAATGATTTGTTTTCACAAAATGCTAAGCATGCATGTATTTAAGTGTCTTAAAAAAGTGTGCTTAATTGGTCAATGCATAATTTCATAACAGGCCAAATAGAAAATAAATGTTAAATGTTAAATATACTGTAGCCTAGACAAAATATTAAAATCAGATGATGTAGGATAGTATAGAGTTAGATAAAGTTGGATGGCTCCAGAACTCACACCAGTGGATTGGGTTTTAAAGGAGCCACACCACTTTTATGACACTATAGCTGTTCTGTTGACCTTTAGATTTGTTGCTACTGGGCATGAAGGGCAGGCCAATTATGAGTTCTGTCCAACATTGATGGTAGGTTTAGAAGAAAAGTCAGCACATTTTAATCATATTGCAATACCAATAACCGTGATCATTTTGGTCACGATTTTTCATCAAATGTTCATACTGTATCTCTAGTGGCTGGTAGATTTTGGAATCCACCAGCCGCAATGTTAGGTGGAAAAAAATATTTTAGGCTATTTCTATCCCTGATACATACGTACACTCATACACACATTCATAAGTCTCAATCTGTCCATTTCTTTCCACAAAACTCGCCAGAAGTCATCATTTAAGGGGTTATTTTTCAATTTTTTCTACTGAGCTACTACCTTTTTCAGGTGGGCAGGGGGGCCCTTTTCATGTCTGTGCCCAGGGGCCCAGTGGCTCATAATCCTTCCATGCCACAGGGTTAAAACACTGGTCTTGTTTTCAAGTGCAATCAATAATTTAATTGTACATTTTGAAGAAACTTAAATCAGGGATTATACTGTACATAGCAAAAAAGTCAGGGGACAGACATTTTTTAAAATTAGGTTTAGGGAAAAATTTAACGCACACGCACTATGACTTCACAAAATCTCACTCCAGCCAAACACCCAAAGTTGGCAACCCTGTGAATGTTAGTTTCACATTTTTTAAGTCTCAATGTGTCCATTAGTTTACACAAAATTCACTAGAAGTCATTATTTAAGGGGTTATTTAAAAAAAAATATTAAATGGGCTAAGCCCCGAATGTTTACAATGTCTGGCTCCGCCCCTGCATGTGTGTACTTAATAAACAAACGTCCCCTTGATGTCCTCGGTATAACGTTATTGTCGGGTCCTTAGGACGTCTTTGAAATTACCAAATGCAAATGTCATCTGAGGGACCTGACGGTGACGTCCCCAGAAAGTCCTGCACCGGACGTCGCACAATAACCAAAGGATAACTTGCTCCGGACGTCAATAACGTCACCGGAACGTCCGCTAGAGCAGGGGTCCCCAACCTTTTATGTACCATGGACCGGTTTGATTCCTATTTTTTTATTCACGGATCGGCGGGGGGGGGGTTGGGTTGGGGGTTCAGGGGTTCCATGTTCCATATGTGTTGTGCATGCATTACTTGAAAAGAACTAGCTCCAGTTATGTATGAACAGTGAAGGTAACGATCTCTTGTGAAAAACGTGAACTTGAAGAAGTGAAAATTGAACAATATGAACTATGAATATTGAACAACTTGAAGCTACATCTATAAGTGTGAACATGCTTAACAAAATATGGGAACAAAACATGGGAACTAAACGTGCATTACGAATATAATCAGTGGGAGCCCTGCTTGTTTCCCTGCAACAAGAAGCTTCCATCTGGGGGTGATGGAAGACAGTGACACCCTCAGTGTGTTTGAAATGTCCAGTCGATTGCGCAATTTGGTCTTAGTTGCAGTCATTGCCGAAAACCCGGCCTCACATACCGGTAGATACGTGGTGGGAAACGTTTTCAGCGCTTTTACGGCTATCTCGGGATATTCTGCTTTGGTTTTGATCCAAAAACCCGCCAGAGAGGTTTCCTTATACACACTCTTAAGCAATTTCGATCAACTGCTCTTCCTCCTGCGCTGACAAGTTAGGACTATTCGGGATATTGACAAATGGGTTGCGGACCCACTCATTGGTTTGCCGTGGATCTTTGGAGGATGGGAAGTAACGCTCAAACTCATTTGAAAGCGCAACAAGGTGATCGCGCACCAGCTGCGAGAGAAAGGGCCCTGCCTCAGTCTCTCCCAAAACCCACTACTGTTTGGAACATATCAAATACACGGTCCACTCGTCGTCCCCACAAATCAAGCTTGGCTTTAAATGCAGCGACTTTATCTGCCAGTTTAAAGACAGTCGTCATTCTCCCCTGGAGTGACAGGTTCAGGTCATTAAGCAACCCGAATATGTCACACAGGTAAGCGAGTTTTGACACCCAGTCCTCATCACTAAAATGTGCAGCTAACGGTGACTTTTTTTCTGTAAGAAATCTCTGCAGCGGCTCTCGCAACTCAAACACTCTGGCCAGTACACCAGTGACCTGCTAAAGATGCTTGTTTTTTGTTATTGCTCATTCTAGCAGTTTAGTTAACTTCGTGTGACACTACCATTCGCCAAGAACTGATCAAGTGAAGTGAGCTGACCTGAGGCTGCGCAGCGCTGAAGGCAATATGTAAAAGTGTTGAAGGCGGGACAGACAGACGTAAGAAAATAGACCTTGCAAAATGCAAACATGCGTGCAATCAAACAACTGCATATAGGCCTATGCCATGTAAAAACGTGACATTATTGCGAATTAAATTTAGTTTAGTTTGCATGCAACTCATGTCGTAGGCTACGGCCCGGTTAGGAATGTCCTGCGGCCCGGTGGTTGGGGACCGCTGCACTAGAGAAAATGACGTTCGGGACCAATCGGGGACGTCGTGAATGTCCGCATAAGGTCCGGGGGACGTCCCGTGTTTGTCGGGATTCAACTAGACTGCTGTAATTGTTCACAGCAAGCCATTTAGGCTATAGGCCTACCCCAAGTCTCTGGCCCTCTCTTACAGCCAGGCATAGACCACTGGCTTGGACTCATAGGAAATGCAACATTATTTACGGTTTCTTTATTTACGGTTTCTGTAGGCCTAATTTATTTATCAACACCTCATGCATTCACAGTGCCTCAGTGAGCCTCCTCTGACAGCTTGGGTCATCCTGCGGTCAGAAACGTGAAAAACCTTTTCCATTATCTTCCCAAATCTATCCTGAGACCTGATACTGAAGTTCTTATGCAGCAGTGTCAAATAACATTCTGGTTGAGATTTATGCTCATCTGGGCGTTGCAGGAGTAGTGGTAAATGTATCGGTGGCACTTGCTGCAACGGTGTCCGAGTGTTCAGAATATCTCTTTATCGTGCCCACAGAATCAACTTTGCCCACAGAAACAACAGTAGCATAGTTGACACAAGTGTCAGTCCGTGTCGTGTTTCATTTTGAGTAGGCTAAGTGTTCAACATCCAGGGGTGGGCACAAATACATCAAAATGTATTTCCAAATAAAATACCAAATACCCACCTTAAATGTATCAAAATAAGCTACAAAATACAGCAGCCAAAAATGTATCAAAATAAAAGTATTTTTGTATTTTCAAAATAGTCCTACTACAAAATCCTACTTCTTTCTAAAAGCATTTTTTGTCTATCCCATCACTTGTACACTAGCCTACCTGGAAAAAAATCTGAAAGCAAGAGACTGCTTCCATAATCAACACATTAGATATGTGTTAACATCATGTTAGACATCCCAATATAAACCAAGCCTACAGCCTATGTCCGTATATTGGGGGGGACATTTTGGTCATATTTGAATATTGGGGGGGGGGGGGGGGGGGGGGGCCCTGGGTCCAATAAAACAATCATGCACAATGCTTTCCCCTTTTTGCGACCAATGCATTGCAAGAGTTTCGGAGAACTATCCATTTGTATCGTAAATCCCCTGGCTGAGTTGGCTATTATTCAGTCTCACAAAATTGTAGTTTTTAGACTATTTAGGGAGTGGTGCTGTTTCTGAAATAAAACCAGCTGGTCATAAATCCAATCCAATCTCTGGTCATACATTACATCTAAATGCCACCCTTTGAATGAGTAGGATGTAACAACTAGACCTACCAATTATATTTCAATAATAAATCTGGTTAGTACCGAAAGAATAAAGGTGAACCCACATCAGAACACTAATTACACCATCCATAAACATATTTGAATTACGTTGTATGAAGCTTATAACAGTATATAACAGAGAATATAACAGAGTGATGGCTTACTGAAGCATCGGAAGAAAGCAAGTTTGTTCAAGGGGGTTTGTTCAAATAGCCATGAGGGCTAGGGCTTTGGGTTATATACAAAGTAGGACATTTTGAGTCATTTAACTCCTTTACAGCAAATACAGTAGATTATGTGAAGGATAATGTTCTAGTCTACTTTTTGAATCAGTTTTATAGGCTATAACTAAGTTACTGGTTTCATGTTAAAGAACAGATGACATAATGAACTTATATCCATTTTTTAAAACAGGTCATAAAACTAAATAGCCTCCAGGACTTTATTAATTCCACAAAATGGCCAGCGCCACCAGCCCACCTACTCACCTGACGCAAGTTGGACCTGCAGCCTCTGAAGCAGAGAGGGTTGTAATTAATGTTGGTGGCGTGCGACATGAAACTTACAAGAGCACCCTCATGTCCATCCCAGGCACACGCCTTGCCAACCTAGCCTCTGACTCCAGTGCTGACCCACAGAAACATCCGACCTCTGAGTTTTTCTTCGACCGGGACCCGGGAGCGTTCGCCCCCATCTTAAACTACTACCGCACTGGGAAACTGCACTGCCCGGCAGATGTATGCGGTCAGTCGTTTGAAGAGGAGCTTTCCTTCTGGGGAGTCAGTGAGACCGACGTGGAGCCGTGTTGCTGGAAGAACTACCGACAGCATCGGGATGCAGAGGCGCTGGCTCAGTTTGAGCCGGACGAGGGACCCCCAAACTACAGCACCCTGGTGGGGGGACCGGGGAGGATGCAGACAGCTTGCATGCCAAAGATGTGGGCCCTCTTTGATGATCCCCATTCATCTGTGACGGCCATGGTTCGTCCATTTGCTATTTTTCTGATCATTGCTGTAGTCCATGTACAGTATGTGCTTGATATTTTTGCTTGATAAGTTGCTTTATGTTGACTTGGGTAATTACCAGAGTTGCAGTTTAGGGCTGCACGATATTAGGAAAACATGCGATATGCGATAACATTATTGAGTACTGCGATAACGATATAATTTGCGATATTTAAATATACTGCTCAAAAAAGGTTTTCCACACATTTTTGAAACCTTCCACCCTTTTCTCCATTCTCAAACTACATTCACAGAATGTCTGACAGTTCTTGCAAAATAAAACACTCGCCTCAAAAGTTTTACTTGCGCTCAGAACCAAACAGTGTCAGAGTACTGATCCAGTGTATAATTGAAGTGTTCCCTTAATTTTTTTGAGCAGTATATTTAATGTTTTTTTCCCCCATTCTGCTGGGGGGGGGGGGGGGGGGGGTAAATGTATAATTACAGAAATAAATGTATAATTTTCTACATAAACAATATAAAATATCATGTAGCCTAGGCTATATATGGCCTGATGGAAGTGGACAGCTAAGAGACCTGATAGGCTATCGAAGTTGTGTGGAAGATCTGCTCCTAATCCTCATAAAAGACGGATGGACAGCCAATCTGAACACTTGTGCACCAACCAGCGGAATATTCCACATTGCCAGCCTTCGATGGGCCTAGCAAAGAAGATACTTGCCATATCGCGGCAGTCATCTCAGTCTGTAACCTCATAGGCTGTGCATCCCACGTTATTAGGCTACCGGCATGCCGACTACGAGGGCAGCGGAAAGTGAAAGTAATTGGGCTGCAATCGCACAGTCCAGGCTAAGAAGTAGGTTAAACAACTTTTACAAATAACGAATCCTGATTACCTCTGTGCTGCTGTCTGAGGCTTTTGCTAAATGCAAATCATGAAATACAAGCCTTACAGACAGTGAAAGACAGATATCTTCTGATATAACGATAACGAAAGAAATTGTTTATTTTAACACGAGAAGGACGCATTTGCGCTGTGTTTGTAACACGGCATCCTTCATAAAACCAAAATATTCCCATATAACAGACGTGCTTTTCCTTTTAGTCACTAATTCCTCTTCACCCAAGTGTAGCCTACCTTGCTCCACTCACTATCTTTAGCCATCACGACTTAGCTCCCGCTTCAACACCTAAAACACCACACACCTAAACTGGTAGGGGACGGGCTTCTTGGGCAGCATGACAGCATCGGTTTGGTAAAATATGTTGACATTCAGAATGTGAATACACCAGACTGTATGGAATGCGCACGGCACAGAAAATGTATCGAAATGTATCGAAAATTACGTAATCTTTGCGGTATGTCCATCGCAAGCGATAGATTTTAGATATATCGTGCAGCCCTATTGCAGTTGCACAACTCTTCTGGAAATAGTCTCTGCAATTTGTAGGCTACACGATGAAGATAAAAGTGTCTGATTATTTTCTTCAGAGAAAATTTTATTCTTGCTCTGCTGTGCGTTAAGTAACTGCTGCACCCTATTAAAAGGATTATACAATGATGGTCTAGAACAACAATATCCCAAATAATCACAACATTATTTTAATAGGTTATGTCACATGGTTGAAAAAGCATTTACAGGCAGGACTTCAGTGATGTCTTTACATGATGTGCCTAATTAGTTGAAAGAAACACCTGTCTTCACCTCTGGATTACACAATTAGGTAAAACCAGAGGCCTAATTGGTTAAAAGAAACACCTGTCTTCACCTCTGGATTACACAGTTAGGTAGAACCAGAGGCCTAATTGGTTGAAAGAAACAGCTGTCTTCACCTCTGGATTACACAGTTAGGTAGAACCAGATGCCTAATTGGTTAAAAGAAACACCTGTTTTCACCTCTGGATTACACAGTTAGGTAGAACCAGATGCCTAATTGGTTAAAAGAAACACCTGTCTTCACCTCTGCATTACACAGTTAGGTAGAACCCGAGGCCTAATTGGTTAAAAGAAACACCTGTTTTCACCTCTGGATTACACCGTTAGGTACCTGTAGAACCAGATGCCTAATTGGTTAAAAGAAACACCTGCCTTCACCTCTGCATTACACAGTTAGGTAGAACCAGAGGCCTAATTAGTTAAAAGAAAAACCTGTCTTCACCTCTGGATTACACAGTTAGGTAGACAGAGGCCTAATTGGTTAAAAGAAACACCTGTCTTCACCTCTGGATTACACAGTTAGGTAGAACCAGAGGCCTAATTGGTTAAAAAAAACACCTGTCTTCACCTCTGGATTACACAGTTAGGTAGAACCAGAGGCCTAATTGGTTGAAAGAAACACCTGTCTTCACCTCTGGATTACACAGTTAGGTAGAACCAGAGGCCTAATTGCTCCCCCTCTTGTTTTGGTGTGCTATTTGAGCTCTTCTTCTTGGGATATGACATTTCAGATTACCGTATGTACAGATTTTGCAGGATTTGGGAGAACTACTAGAAAACGAATGAAAGAAAAACTGTACATTATACTGAATGCTTTTAATACCTGTGACAAACTAGGTATGCCAGAGTTATTTTTTATGGCAATTGTTTGCATTTTCACAACCTGCACAGAAATCCTTTTTTCTGATGTTTATCGTTGTAGTTTGTGCTACATGTAGTGTGATTGCTCTTTCCATTGACAGATCATTGGCATCCTCTCATTGCTCTTCATCCTGGTGTCCACAATTGCTTTCAGCCTTGGGACCCATCCGGAGTTCCCAGAAGTCTTGGGGCCAATGTTCTCAAACGTTGAATATGAATACAGTGAGGGAGAGTATGAGGTCAGCAATTACCAAACAAATTCTATAATGATAGTGGAGATCGTCTGCAATATCTGGTTCACCGCTGAGTTCTTGATTCGCGTCATCAGCTGCCCAAACAAGCTTAAGTTCGTCCTGAACGTCCTGAACATCATTGACTTTGTGGCCATCCTGCCCTTCTTCATGGAGGTGAGTTGGCGCGGGACGATGTCCGGGACCACGTTGTTCTTCCTGGGATGTCTTCGTGCAGCTCGCTGCATCCGACTCGTGCGGATCTTGAAGATGGCGCGGTGCGTGACGGCAGTTCGGGCGCTGGGACATGCGCTGCGGGCCAGCATCTGCGACCTCTGCCTCCTCGGCATCGCCCTGTTTGTGGCCCTCCTCGTGTTCTCCATCCTGATGTACTGTGCTGAGCACATCACCAACGACCCCACAAATTTCAAAACTGTACCCTTGGCTCTCTGGTGGGCGGTGGTTACCATGACGACCGTGGGGTACGGAGACATGTATCCAGAATCGTGGCCTGCTATGGTGATTGCCAGTCTGTGCGCCATGACAGGAGTCCTCTTCATCACCATGCCCATCCCTATCCTCGTCAACAAGTTTGCCAAGTACTACGCTCTGACAGAGGCCAAGCAGAGACGACGGACCAAGAGGAGGAGGGGTGATGAGCAGTCACCGGGGGCCAGTACCCCTGTCTGGAGGGGCGTGGAGAACCTCCACAGCAGGGTCAACCAGTCAGAGGAGGACACCAAGAGCAGCAGTGCAGGTTAGTAGGTGTTGAACTACCAAACAATCCTCAGGAACTTCATTATAGGATGAGGTCTTTTTAACACATCTGAATTAAGAATAATGAAATTCACACAAATAAAGGGTTGGAAGTAAGTTTATTCTGATCTATTCAATCCAGCACCTACAGTTTGTAAAGTTCTTCCAAGAGGGTGTTTACTGATGATAAGTAGGCTATATTTGTATTCTGTCAAAAGATTTATAGATTAAATATTCATATCACTATGACAATCCTGGTTGTTCTCATTTTAAAACTAAAATGAAGCCAGTATTCTTTTTTCATAGTATAGATCTTATATTTGTACACTTTCTGTATGTTTCATTTCTCTAAATCTTCTGCATGTTTTTTTTTTTTCTTTTCCGTTTCTCTCTCTCTCTTTAGGGGCAGTTTGAACGAGGAGGCCATACACTGATGGACAAGGTTGGCTCGCATCCCGTACTGTAGAGCAGTGTTTCTCAAACTTTTTCAGACGAAGGACTACTTAACCAATAAAAAAGAAACGCACGGACCACCTAGCTAAAAAAAAGATTAGACCTACTTCAACAGTATATTAGCCTACACAATAGGCCTAAACTTATTCACTGAACCACCTTGCTAATTGTCTTTGCACTTTGCTTATTGTGTCAGAGGATTCATATGATTTAAACTGGAATATCTTACATAGACAGTGTTGCAGAACTGTTTGGATTTTATTACAAGTTGGTTCAATATTGCAAACAACTCCTCTATATTATATTTTACCATGTCTGCTCGCGGACCACTTGGAATAGCTTGAGGACCACCAGTGGTCCCCGGACCACACTTTGAGAAACACTGCTGTAGAGCACAGATAATGTTGAATGGTCAACAACCCAAACCATGTGTTTGAAGATCACTCCCACCTTTACAAAAATTCACTACTGTTTCCTATGTCTTTATACAGTAAACATGGTTGTACAATGGCAAATCATTGTGCTTATGATTACTATGCTCCTAACCATGGTACTACTACTCTCCATAGCACTTGTTAGTAGCCGTGGCACTACCATATGTACCATATAGTACCACCTATAGCACTTCATAGTAACTGTGGTACTACTACAGTTTTAAAGTGTAGTTTAGGAGTAATTTGAACCTTTTTCACAATGACAACGTGTCGAACACCCCTCGAGAGCTAGATTACGCTGTTCAAAGGAGTACCGAATTTGACCGGCATTTGCACTTACAGCCCAAATGGCTAACAGTGCAAGTACTAGGGGCCCATTTGCTAAACCACCATTCCAAACCGCCATTTTTTAAGCACTACTAATGCTCAAAATAGCACTACACTTTTGCAGTAGTATGAATAGGGTCCCTACACATAAAACAAAGCATCAAGAACTTAGTAAGTGTACCGGGAGCTTCAAATTACTCTGGAAATATGCTTTAACATGGCACTTTACGGTAACTATGTTAGCATTATACTGTATGGTAACTATGTTACCATGGTTTTGTACAACACAATTGATGATGCTAATTGGGTGTGAGGAACCATGGTTTTTGCATAGGCCAATTTACCATGGTATTATCTCGGTTTACTATGATCCAAACAGAAAGCTCTTTGGTCATCCATTAGTCAATCGATTAGTAGATAATAAAAAAAAAGAGGTCTCAAACAAATCCACTTCGAAAAGAAGGAAGGAAAACCGGCTCAGTGGAAGTCTCACAGCTGAAACATTTAATAAGAGATTACCTCCAGATTTAGGAGGCTCAACACATGAGATGGTTTAGTGTTGTTGATGGATTAATGAAGTCCCAGACAACAGAAAGAGTTATCAGCCTCAAGAGTAAAGAGAAACTAATAAAAAGTAGTAGTGTGTTTTGTGTTGACAGATATAGCATTGCTGATCACAAACCTGAGGAGACCATTTCTTCAAAACAACAGCGAACGCCAATAAAAACAAAAACAGCTGTAATATAGGTGTACTATATAAACAAATATCTGAAATGCATCCCATTCCAAGTGCTGGAGTCTAAAAGGTCATAGTTTAACAGACTACATTTACTCTGAAAATGAGCTAACAAGCCGGACAATGTAACTTTACACCCATGTTTATTATCCGACCACGTAATGTTATCCAAACTAAAATGTTTAACATTTCGGTAATACTTTACTCAGTATCGACATAAGAGTGACATGACACTTTCATGACACATTAACCCTAACCTTAATCTTAACCTTTAACCCTAACCCTAACTCATACCCTAACCCTAATCCTAACCCTAACTTGTTGAATGACACTTAATAACAGAAGCGTTATGTCATAAAAGTTTATGACTTGTTTATGACACGTTCATGACAGTGTCATGTCACTCTTATGTCAACACTGTCAAGTAAAGTGTAACCAACATTTCTTATACCCGAGGTTTATAACATTAATTTTATTTTATTTTTCTCCTCCGTTTTCTGCACATTATACTGGCAGTTTTATTTCTCACTGACCTGCAGTCCGTCATAATAACTAGTGTGGCCGACTCAAAATATACGTATTTACAGTCATGCGTTTTAGAACCAATTATATCTAACCAATAGTACAGATATAAAAAAATCTCATCTCAGATCTTAACCTACATTAACATCTTATTTGTTTATATTGATTTCATTGAGTAACAACACTTTCATGAATGACTTTAAACTTCATGATTGAATGAAACTGTTTGCAACATTGTATTATCTGTAAGTGTTCAGATAGCAGTTGGATCCAGAATGAATCAGACATCTTCATATCTCATGTCAAGGTCAGACGCTATCTCTGGTATCAGTGCTTTTAAATACATGTTTTAGTACTGTTTTAATACTAAATCCACTCATGACATTGCATGTAATGAAAAATAAAGATAATACATTTACAAATGTTTTCAGTATTTATTTGTTAACGGATTTCATTATCACTATGCATAACACAAACAGCCCTTTTTGTTTACGACTAGTTGCCCCTAGAACTCTGACAAAACCACTGAAAAGACAGGGAGAGGAATTGAAATGGTCATCATAGGCTATCACAGCACGCAGAAGTGCAATCAACTCAGTTACAAAATGTATAAACATCCGCTGAAATGGTCCGTGTAACGCTTATCAGTTCTAAACACAAACAGACATTTGGAAAAAAAGAAATGAGATTTTTTGTTTTCCGCCTTGACAAATTAAAAAAAATGGATCTTTTAACTGTTTTTGCAATTTTCTGTTTTTATTCAGGATCAGGAATTATAATATTCTCTCCCTTGTTCCAGTTACCAATGATTGGTTGGCTAGTTATCATGGGTGTGTCTGGACCACTTGAGGCTGCCGCAGACGCGACAAGTTGATTTGTCAATTCCCTTCCTATGGGCTATGCTATGAATCTCGATTAGTGGCAAGGCATGTTGCGCTCTAAGCCAGGGTATGCTGTGACTCGAAAGTGGCTCTGTTTCAGCGTCACTTGTATCACCATGGTGTCTTATGCTGCCAACCAAACCTGGGGGTCGTTTCTAGAAAGCGTCGTTTGCTAACTTGCGTCGCAACCTTGGTAGTACGCTCCATCGTTCTTGGATTTGGTGTTTCTAGAAAGGGTAGTTCGAACTCTCAATCGCAAACAAGGACGCAAAGTTTGGTCGTTTGAACTACTGCCCCTAGGCAGTCGCACTTGTGTCGTTCCTTGGTAGTTCCTGTTGGTGTCCGGAGCGCCTAACCAAAAATCACAACCGCCTAACCAAAATTTGCGAAGTGGATGTTTATCTCGACTCAATGATTGATCTATCCTGTAGCTTAATTTTGATTAAGACACTGCTGCCCTACTTGGCTCATTCTTGCTATTTATGTTAATTAAAGTATTGCCTTGATTTTAGTATTATAATCTTCACAGTCCCTAACAACAGCAGTGTTAAATGGTGTAGTGGCTAAAGCAGATGACTTATTATCCCAACGTTATAGGTTCGATTTTCTTATGATGTGAGATTGTCCTCTTGCTTCTCGCTACCTGCAGGTGAACTAGTGTGATACATAGATTCAATTGTTTTTGACTGATGTATTGTACCTATGGTCTCTCGATGTAGAGTAACTATATACATAAATATGTATGGTCAAAACCTATTGTTGTGTCTCGTAGGCCTACTCTTACTCAGAGATGAAAAGAAGAGATAGGATGCGAACTCCGGCCGAGCGCGTAGTGCACCAACGCGCTGCCGTTAAGCCACAAGACAGTTGTTAACCTATGGGATACCCAGATATTTGTCCAGGCTATACATTTTTTCCAACACATAGATATTTAACACAAATAATGACTCATATTGGTCTGCTTAAGTTAACTGTTTTATATGCTTGCAATAGGTTTAGGTTTTGGCTGATGGCAATGACAATACCAGCATTAATCACTCGGTTTAGATTAGAAACATGTCGACATAGGCCTTGACAGAACATTTCTAGGGGGTGGGGTATTACACGTTGTCACTGTTTCCACCAATGATATGTATCGCTGCATCATCAACAACGTTGTTGGAACTATGGTGTTCGAACGTCGGAGGTAGCGAATTGCGACACAGGTACGATGCTTTCTGGAAACAGGTGTAACAGTGTCGTTGTTTGGTCGCAAGTGGTTGAGCAACGTCGTTGCTAACTTTTCTAGAAACGACCCCCTGGTCGGGAGCAGGTTATGTGCTCACGTGTAAGATTCTGTCATATCGTATATCTTACAGGTGAAGCTCCGCCTCTTCAAACGCCAGACGCTTTAAAAATGTTGTGTGTGCAAATATGCCACTATGTACGTGCATACCATGCAACATCTGATGACAATCGATTTATTTGATGTTATAGGCTAGACACTATGACCGCAGTCTAGATTACGCTATCTCTCATAAATGCGGAAGTAATCGTTTTTTAGTCGGTCTTGTGCATCTCCACGTTTCACGATTGGCCAACATCATCCCAACACGAGAACGCGCACAGATCCGAGCTGGAAGCCTAGTTTTACAAATATATCACATAACTGCTATAGTATATATATATATATATATATAGTATAGTCTTGAATTTCCCCTGGGGATCAATAAAGTATCTATCTATCTGTCTATCTATCTATCTATCTATCTATCTAGTAGTATCACTTAACTTATACCCCGAGTTAAGGCTTTGTGTAACTTCGATATGTCTAGATGGCCTAGATATGTCTAACGTGCTTCGTAGTAGGCCTATACCCTAGTCTTGCATAATCAAGCCTGTGTATGTTGCGCTCCGTGCAAAAACTTGTAATGACGAGATGTTTGCCCCCCTGTTCAGTCCAAAGTTCGTCTGTAAGAAGTTTTGCACTTGCCCGCAAGTATAACCTAAATTCTCAAGAAGATTGCGAATTATATTCTGTGCATGTGTGTGTGTGAGGGTGTGTGTATGTGTGTTTATGTGTTTGTGTTCTTGTGCATGTGCATGTGTGTGCATGTATGTGTGTGTGTGCATAGTGTGCTATTCAACTACTTTACCAATAACCTAGCCCATCTGTTACAATAATGCATACAGAACTGGTTACTTCCTTCAAAATACTGTAGGGGACTAGTGAATCACCATCATTTAACAATGTTAACAAACATCAAATATATATAGGGGCCACCGGAGGGATTTTGAGTGCTTCAGTCAAAAGTTGCATGACCCTCCCTTGCCTGCATGAAAATTTTCAATGACCCTCCAAAATAATTTCTAAAAAAGACATGACCCTTCCCGGCCGTGTCTTCCGCCCGCACCTCTTTGCGCTATGAAAACACACTGACAAAAATGAACATTTGTAAATCAACCTCTGCTTTCACATCACACTCCACCAAGATGGTGGCCATTTCAGTAGATTTACTCACTAACATTGTTGTGGAAACACAAAGCATGGAAACTAAATGCACACTTCCTGCAACTGCATTAGCCTACTTGAAATAATTTACTCCTCTAGTAAGTATTCACATGAAATAAAACAATAAAACATTGAGACCATTCAACAAAGCACACTGGGTAATAACAAATTCAACTAATGAATCGTCTCTAGGCTTCCTCAGTCATTGTAAAGCTGCCGAAGCTGAACATTATCCAAAACTCAATTTCTCAGACGAGCGTCAATTTGCGAGCTTGCTACACTCCTTTCTTCTCAAATGACTTGAAAAGGCCGTTTGCACAATTTCACAAATCATCACAGGGACCGAAAAATACCTAACATGCCAACTTTTTCCGGGTTTAGGCCTATCATTTTAACTTTTCCCCGCTGTCTTGCCGTTTTAATATTTTCCCGTAGAATATCCCATATTACTGTAATACTCTCATAGTCCTGCATTCTGGCCTGTCTCTGTGTTGTCCTGTTAGCCCTTGCCCTTCCAGAGAAACAGATGTATTCAAATCATCGTTTTGCTTGCTTGAATGCGAACTCAGAGTGATGTTAACCTACAGTAGGCCTATTTAAGTTAACGACGTGGTTGTCGTGAGGGCACGATTCATTGGCGCTTGCAGTGTTCGGCCATAGGCTATGTCTACGTGCGCACCTGCCAGACTAAGAGCCAAAGAAATCCCCCTGTATATTCACTCCAAGTTGGCCTACCATAACTTACCAACTCTAGCCTACACTGTAGACCATAAACTGGCTATTTATATGACCAATGTATTTGTATTCTGTATTCTGTATTCTGCTTTATGAAGCAGAATTATGCACTGCTACTTGGAACGTAACACATTTTTGTTGGCAGGAGAGAGAATGACAGCGATTAACAAATTGCACTTGTTGCTGGTTACCAATAAATAGGGCCTACTATATATTTTTTTGCAAACAACAAAAACAGAAAGGATGGAGACAGCAAAGCTAGAGATGGGCAGGAACAAGGTCAATTGGTAGAAATGCTTGTCAAAACGTTAGGAGCTGGATGTGTGGATGAATGAAGCACAAGTATGCTTTATAAACATGCACACTGTTTAAAGTTAGGCTAGGCTACACGGTAAACTACAAGTAAACCAAAGTTAGCTTTTTTAGGGCTGGATAAAGTTGACCAAATGGATATAGGCTGTTAGGCGTGAATAAAGTAAGCTACTTTGTTGCTCCAACCCTTCCAACGTTAATGGGGACGGATGTTGACATTTTCCGCATTTTGCGTGAGAATCCCGGGAAATCTCCCTTATTTTCATTGTTCAATGTTGACAGAGCTATGGAACGAAAGAGAACGTTATATGGCGACAGAAATCAACAATCAAACAAGCCACTTTGATTTTTTGCTGTTTTCATTAATACAAAAGATGGGTGACCCCTAACCTGGCCCTAGCCAGATGAATTTCGCTCCGCCTAGCTCCACTCATCCATCTGGAACCGATCCATTGAAGTGTTGCTTCAGAAGGCTGGACCTAATCAAAAAATGCTTGCATATGATTGAATAAGCCACTTGTCCGTCATCTATTGACGTGCTACTTCAACCACTCACATCGAAGCCAACCCGTGACGCTGATAACAGTCTCACAGTCACTTCTACGCTATGTCACATCTATGAAACTCCCGCCCTGCGTCCTGATTGGCTAAACCATAAAGTTGGTTGGAGAAATCACTCTCAATGGAAGAGGTTCCAGATGGATGTGAGTGAAGCTAGGCGGAGCTAAGCGGAACGACATTCATCTGGCTAGGGCCAGGTTAGGTGACCCCCCCCCCTCCTTGACAAAAAAAAGTTAGGTGACCCTCCCCTCAACAAAGAATAAAAAGACATGACCCTCCCCCATTTTCCTCCGGTGACCCCGTTTATAAATAACGAACGGTCCCTTAAAAGTTTTCACAGGTCAGGACCGTCAGAGGTCAGGACCGTCAGGACCAATCGAATTTGGAGGAGAAGCCGCCAAACAGGAAATTAACTCATATCTCGGCTGTCAAAATAACTGATTCATTTCGATTAATTAATTTGAGAAAAAATAACTGATTAAAAAACATAGTGCAGATTAATCGATTCCGTATGACCTTTGACCCCGAGCCGTTCTAGTCAGTAACCATTAGACTGTAAAATGAAGGAGAGAGAAGAAAATGTGCTGCCTACAGTAGATCATTGATTGGAACATTTACCTTTAAAAAATGGCCTGATTGTGTTATAAAAATAAAGTATTGATTAAAATAAAGTCCTCTGCAATGTCTGCAGCAAGGAATTTGCATATCACCGGAGTTCGTCAACTCTAAAGTCGCACATCAATGCAAAGAAATAGTGTTGACATTGAGGGAAGTGTTCATTATGTCCCCTAGGTTATATCTGTGGCTTGAAAGGCCTTGTATGTGAAAAAAAACATCTTCCCGAAGTACTTTTGAATTTATTTCCTCAGCATATTAGGTCATATCATAGATTATTATGGCCATTATTTGAACAGTGAAAATAATAATAAAAGAGTTTTTGAACTTTAATGTCACAAATACTGATTATTCAATGATGTATTTGAATTTAAATATTTAAAATACTTTCACAGCAAAAATTATATATGCGATTAATTTAGATTAATTAATCACAGAGTATGTAATTAATTCGATTAAAATGTTTAATCGATTGACAGCCCTAATCAAAACTAAACTTGGTACATGGACTCAGAGCCCAATTAGGAGGAGGCTCAATAAATTTGGTGACCTTTTACCACTATGGGGGCATTATTATCACTGAAAGTAGGCTCATATCTCAGCAACGCTTACACGTATCAAAAATAAAACTTGGTGGTTCCGCTTCCGGTCATGGGGCAGGTTAGACGTGACTGAAGCTAGCTCCATGGACATGTGAAAATTATCGTTTTATTTACAATAAACACTGTAATGCAGGTTTAATATATAAGCGCAAAAGTCATTCGGTTTGCTTAATTGTCGCTACCATCTTTTAATTCACCAGCTGTTTGCGACGTTTCGCCATTTTTACTCAGTCCTACCATGCCAAAGCAACGCCCGGCTAAAGACAACGATGCGGGGGAACAATCGGTCCTTGGCCATGCTAGCCAGCCGGATACTCCGTTAAATGTAGCTACCTTTACTGACCAGCTGAATTTATTGAAGACAGATATATTTGGAAAAATTGACTCAGTGGTCGGTTCATTGAGGACGGAAATATCATCAGTACGTGACGAGCTAACTTCCTCTAATAATGCTCTGCGGGCAACATTGGACTTGCATGCTACCCGGCTAGGTGAACTTGAAAACACTGCTGTGTTCTGCGGGGATTCAGTTAGAGACCTGCAGACCACTGTTGATACCCTGGTCGGCGAGGTATCGTCATTCAAATCCAAATGCGAGGAGCTGGAGAGCAGATCCAGGCGGAACAATATCAGGGTGGTTGGCCTCAGAGAGGATGTGGAAGGTTCGACTTCGCAGGGAGCTGCATGGTTTGCTACATGGCTACGCGACATTCTAAACCTCGACTTTGAGCCATTGATTGATCGTGCTCACAGGGCTCTTCGTCCCAAACCGAATGCAGAAAGCGCACCACGCCCTGTGATCATAAGACTGCTTTATCAACGGGACAGGGCCACTGTACTTCGCAAGGCCAGGGCTATTGGTGATTCTTTGAAACACAACGGAAAGCGAGTGCACATTTTCCCTGACCTCACTGCTGTTCAGTCTAAGAAGCGTGAATCATTCTCAGGAGTTAAACGCCTGCTGCGTGGGAATTCTGCATTCAAAGGCTATGGATATTTCCATCCAGGCTATCTGAGGGTTACCCTGCTGAACGGAGAACAGCACAAATTTGAGGATCCGGCTAAAGCTGAACATTTTGTTCAGCAGCACTTGGCCTTGGGCAACTCCACTGATGTTGCTATGGCACCTGCTACCACTGGACTGTCCTGATGTGTGTCCTGTTAAGGTAACGGGCTATGCTTGATTATGTTATGTGTATTGCTTATTGACATGGCCCTCCGCTGCGTTCTCAGGATAACTTGATTGCTTACTATTGATACTGCTATTGATTCTGTGTTTCAGTGTTTCCATATTGTGATATTTGTTATAAATGGTTGTCACATGTTCTAGTCGAAGCATTAGAAGTTGCTTCTAGATGTTCTGGAAGATACCAAAGTGTTCCTTAATGCAGCTTGTTTGGGTAGCTGCTGGGTTTCTATTGGTTGTGATTGTATGTTTTTTTTTTTTCTTGTATTGTTTTTTTTTTTTTTTTCTCCTTCTCTCCCTCTGTTTCTCCCGCTCACATATGGTCTCTACCTATCACATATCTTATATCTCCAAGGCTGCTCTCTCTCAGCGTGTTTTATAATGACATTCTGATCTTTTTGTCTTATGGCTACATCTACAGGCTCTTCCACTCAGGGAGGTAAGCTCACCTTTGTGAGCTGGAATGTCAAGGGTTTAAATTCACCTGTTAAATGTAACAAAGTGCTTAACCATCTGCACAGCCTGAACGCAATGGTAGCCTTTCTGCAAGAAACTCACCTGGGGGCTTTAGACCACACCAAATTAAGAAAGAAATGGGTTGGGCAGCTATATCATTCCAGCTTCTCCTGTAGGTCTAGAGGGGCTGCCATTGTAATTCATAAGTCAATCCCATTCCAAGCGAACCACACTGTAGCGGACCCCAATGGGCGCTATGTTTTTGTCTCAGGCAGATTATATAATACACCAGTAGTTTTGGCTAGCGTATATGCACCTAACTGGGACAATGACACTTTCTTTCAGTCACTGTTTTTGGCAATCCCCGACGTTCAATCTCACTATCTCATATTAGGTGGCGACTTTAATTGCTGTCGACTTTAATTGCTGTTTAAGCCCAGTTTTGGACCGGTCCTCTGTCAGGGTCATGCGAGATTCAAAATCGGCCGGTGTGATTAAATCTTTCATGGAAGAATATGGAGTGACTGACCCTTGGCGATTTCTATATCCCCAAATAAGAAAATTTTCTTTTTTCTCCCCAGTGCATCATACTTTCTCACGCATTGATTTCTTCCTAATGGATAACAGGTTGCTTTCTTATGTACGCACAGTCTTACAACCCTATTGTTATTTCTGACCATGCCCCGGTGTCCCTTGTGCTCTCTTTCCCAGACAAACCTCCCTCCCGTAGTCCATGGCGTTTTAACTCACTTCTACTTTCAGACGAAGCTTTTGTTAACTTTATTTCATCTCAAATAGATTTTTTTGTATCCACCAATGTTACTCCAGGGGTGTCTGCGTCATTGATCTGGGAAACCTTTAAGGCATACATTAGGGGACAAATCATAGCTTTTTCTGGATCTCAAGGTAAGCAGCGTAAGGAACGACAAACTCAACTTCTCACAGATAGCTCAACTAGATGTTGAATACGCCTCTGCCCCTTCTCCAGAACTATTTAAGAAACTGTTCATTCTAAAGTCTGAATTCGACATGTTATCCACAGAGCAAGCAGAATCTAACTTGCTGAAGCTAAGACACTGTCTATGAATCCGGAGATAGACCTTCCAAACTGTTGGCTTACCAGCTGAGACAAACTAGCACGTCCAATCTCATTACTAAATTAGCCACTCCCACCGGCACAACTACAGACCCTTCTGAGATAAATAATTATTTCAAAGACTTCTACAGCTCCCTCTATACATCTGAACACACTGACCCTCAGACCTTGGAGTCTTTCTGCCCACCATTTCTTCAGATCAGAGGGAGTCCCTGGATCAAACACTCACTGAGGATGAGCTTATCAGGGCAATCTGCTCTATGCAGTCTGGGAAATCTCCTGGGCCTGATGGCCTTCCGATTGAATTTTATAAAAAGTTTTCCACTAATATTGCTCCTATGCTGCTTAATATGCTAAATGAATCCCTATCAAGTGGAATCCTCCCCCCCTCTCTTCGGCAAGCCTCTATCTCTTTAATATTAAAAAAAAATAAGGACCCTGACCATTGTTCATCTTACCGCCCCATTTCTTTACTTAATGCTGATATTAAAATTCTTGCTAAGGCTCTTTCTCTCAGACTGGAATTGGTCCTCCCCTCCATCATACACTCAGACCAGACTGGTTTTATTAAAAACAGACATTCCTTTTTCAACATACGGCGCCTCTTTAATGTTATTTATGACGAAAGCAATTCCCAGTGTCCGGAGGTAGTTGTATCGTTGGATGCTGAGAAAGCCTTCGATAGGGTTGAGTGGGACTATCTCTTCTCCTGCCTTTCTAAATTTGGAATCGGTGAGGGTTTCCTAGCCTAGACACAACTTCTTTACACCTCCCCTCTATCTTCAGTTCGTACGAATAGCAACTTCTCAGAATACTTTGCCCTCCACAGGGGCACCAGACAGGGCTGCCCCCTTTTGCCTCTCCTTTTTGCGGTGGCAATTGAACCTTTAGCCATTGCTCTCTGTAATCTGTTGGATTTTAAAGGGATCACTCGCTATGGTATTGAACAAAAGGTGTCACTGTACACTGACGATCTCCTCTTATTTATCTCTTAACCACTGGAGTCTATGCCATTTATCCTTAAGACCGTAGAGCATTTTGGGGCTATATCAGGGTATAAAGTTAATTTAGACAAAAGTGAGGTTTTCCCTGTCAGCGCAGCTGCCTCTTTGAGTTCACTATCAAGGCTCCCCTTTAGAGTGGCAAAAAATGGCTTCCAATACTTAGGGGTATCAGTTTCTAACAACTTCAATAACCTTTTGAAGCTAAACTTCGATACTTTACTCTCACGTACTAAGGATGATCTGCGTCGCTGGTCAGTCCTGCCTCTGTCACTAGCAGGCAGAATAAATTCAGTAAAAATGAATGTTCTCCCTAAGTTTCTTTATCTTTTCCAGTGCATTCCAGTTTTTATTCCAAAGTCATTTTTCCACAACTTGGATACGGCAATATTACAGTTCATCTGAAACAAAAAGGTGCCACGATTACGCAAGACAGTGTTGCAAAAACACAAAAAAGATGGGGGGATGGCACTACCTAATTTTTTATCCTATTATTGGGCAGCTAACCTGCAGGCAGTTATGTACTGGATGCGCGTAGCTCCTGATGACTCCCCTGCTTGGTGTCTAATGGAGTCCCTGTCATGCACACCTGCCTCTCTGTCTGCGCTAGTTGCATCCTCCCTTGTTTCAACTAGATTTAAGCCTGTAAAAAACAGAATTGTCTCATCTACCCTGCGTATTTGGAACCAACTCTGTAAACATCTGAAAATTAATACACCACCACTGTGTATGCCACTCAGTAATTACCCCCTATTCCCCCCCTCAATGCAGGACGGTGCTTTTAGACCGTGGCTGCAGAGTGGTTTGTGCTCAGTAAAAGACCTGTTTATAGAGGGTGTCTTTGCATCCTTTCAGCAGTTAGTAGAGAAATTCCATCTTCCCCACAGTCACTTCTTCAGATACTTACAAGTAAGAAAGACGTATAAAGATTTTCCACGAATCCCAGCCACCACTCCTATTGATAGAATCTTGAACGTCCCCCTGACAATGAAGGGCATGGTGTCCACACTATATGGTGTTATACTCTCTTTCTATTTGCCTTCAAATGACACACTTCTAGCTCTCTGGTCACAAGACCTGGGCATAGATCTGACACTGGCTTGGGGATCAATTCTTGGACGTGTGCATGGCTCCTCAATATGTGCGAGACATGTAGTTATTCAATGTAAGCTTCTACATCGCGTGTGTTGGACGAAGGTCCGACTGTCCCGTGTCTATTCAAATACTGACCCTCTCTGTGACAGATGTCGGCAGCACCATGGTACACTTTTGCATATGTTCTGGACTTGCCCCTCCCTACATACATACTGGATGTCTATATTCTCTTCTGTCTCTGATGTTTTGCAGACACCCCTGGACCCAGGCCCACTCACCGCTCTATTTGGAGCCTTACCGGATACCATCAAGCTATCCAGCTCCAAATCAGACTTTGTTGCATTTGTTTTTCTAATTGCTAGGCGTTTAATTTTGATACACTGGAAAGACTGCCACCCACCCTCACATACACTTTGGATAAGGGATGTGCTAATGTTCTCAAAGCTGGAGAGGATGAGGTACTTAAGGCGAGGCTCTATATCCAAATGCAATAAGATATGGCAGCCCTTCCTTCTGCATGTTGAAACACTGAACTTGCAACTCCCAGATCCCTCATGAGCTATACCTTATTTACACAAGGATGCTAGGGTATCCCTGACATTTGCACTCACCTGATTGTGCTGGGGACTTGCTTGGAGATGCTATACGCATAATATGAGACCCCCACCCCCTCTCCCCCCTTCTTCTTCTTCTTATTTTTTTATTATTTTTTTTATTTAGTTAGGGTTTTTATTTTTATTATTATTTTAATATTTTAATTTGCATCCCCTGGTGTCATGTCTTAGTTTCAGTTTTCTCTGTGTTTGTAGAACAGTACAGCCTGGGTGGGGTGGGTTAGGGTGTGGAGGGCGGGTGGTATTGCGGGTGGGGTGGAGGGTGGGATTGAGGGGAGGGGAGGGGGTTGGGTGGGGTGGGTATCCCTGTATTGAGTTTATGTCAGCTTTGCAATGTCATTGTGGAATGGACTTTTACTGTTTCATGTACTCTGTATTGGAAAAAAAAAACTAAAAACTTACATAAATAAACCATGGAAAAAAAATAAAATAAATAAATAAATAAATAAAACTTGGTACATGGACTTGGGACCCCATCCTGAAGACGCACAATAAACGTGGAGTGTTTTGACCACTAGGGGGCGTTATAATCATAGGATCATAGGCTCATATCTCAGCAATGCTTTCACATATAGAAACCAAACTTGGTATATGGACTTGGGACCCTATCCTGAGGACACACAATCAATTTGGTGACCTTCGACCACTAGGGGATGCTAGAGTTACAGGAAGTTAGCTCATATCTCAGCAACACTTTCACATATTGAAACCAATCTTGGTATATGGACTCAGGACCCCATTCTGAGGACGCACAATACATTTGGTGTACTTTGACCAATAGGGGCGCTATAATTAGCAATACTTTCTCGTATCAACACCAAACTTGGTATGTGGACTCGTAAATACATCCTAGGGACCCACAATAAATTTGGTGACGTTTGACCACTAGGGGCACTATGATTAGCATCCCTTTCACCTATTGAAACCAAACTTGGTATGTGGACTTCGTACCACAACCCGAGGATGCAAAATAAATTTGGTGTGCTTTGACTACAAAGGGAGCTAGAATTATTAACACTTTCATCGATTGAAAGTAAACTTGATACATGGACTTGAGACCCCATCATGAGGGCACACAATACATTTGGTGTGTTTTGACCACTAGGGGGGTGCTACAATCATAGGAAGTAGGCTCATGTCTCAGCAATGCATTTTTAGGTATAGAAACCAAACTTTGTACATGGACTGAACACGCGATTCCAATCCAATCCAATCCAGTCCAGTTCAGTCCAATCCAATCTAATCTATTATCACAGGAAGTAGGCTCATATCTCAGCAACCACAATCCAAATCAAATCCATTCCCATCCAATCCAATCCAATCCAGTTCAATGCAGTCCAATCCAAACTATAATCACAGGAAGTAGGCTCATATCTCAGCAATGCTTTTACGTATAGAAACCAAACTTTGTACATGGACTCAGACCCAATTCCAATGCAATCCAATCAAATTCAGTCCAGTCCAATCAAATCCAATCCAGTCCAGTCCAGTACAGTCCAATCCTATCCTATCCTATCCTATCCTAGCCAATCCAATCCCAACTCCTGCTCACTGCTTGGCCCCCTCATTGCTGTTTGCAGCTACATTTGTAATTATTTGTGCCTATTAAATGTCTAAGTGTCAAAAAAATGTATACCCCACCTTCACGAATTTCAAAACAGCCAAATAGTGTCTGTATGATGGCTCAATGGTAACGTGGGGAGACCAGAGTTTGCTTCCTATTTCCCCTTGTCCCTTTTGAGTAAGAGTAGGCCTACGAGACACACCAATAGGTTTCGACCCTAAATATTTAGTATAGTTACTCTACATCAAGAGACCATTAGGAACATGGCATGAGTCAAAAACAAGTGTTTCAAATAAAGCACTGCTTTATTTGGTATTTTCCACGTGTCACACTAGTTCACCTGCACATAGTCAGAAGCAAGAGGAAATTCTGTTGCAAGTTCCATTCAAATGAATGGACCTTCCCAATGTTTGGAGGTCCAATAATTTTGTAGCCTATAATCAGACAGTGTTGAAGCGGAGCGAATGAATTACGTTGCTCTATCTTGGTCAGTTATCAAGAATCTTTGCTATAATGACCACGACAATAATATGATAGTGGCAACGGATTTTGATCTCTGAATCACGCCTGTGAGTAGTTTGTTCACCTTCATTAAAAGTAACCAAGTGAAAGTAACCAAGTAATAGGCTACGTTTCTATGCAACATCTGGAACTTTCAAGTTCTATTTGTTTGGCGATCTAGTTGTTTTTTCAGCAGATCCATGAAAGGGTGATCAAATAACTGTAAGAGTCGTGAGGTTTCATTTTCAACACCGATGGAGATGATATGGCAAGCCAATTTAATGTGACAGACTGAAGTAGCCTATTCTCGCAGTTGATAAGCAGCCGTTTTCCACACGGGAAAAGTGGCGCAGTAGGCTACCTGCCATAATTCAGCCGGCAATACAAAAATTTACTTGCCATTGGCGCTTGGTGGGTGCTAATTTCGAGCCCTGCTTGCAGTTACCTCCGTGATTGCCTGATGATGAGTGATAATGATTTGCTTAAGAGTAATTCACAAAGTGTAAAAAGTAACAACTAAGTCTGGGACAGCTTAGAAGTAGTCAAGAGGATTCCTAACTCACTAAGACCTAGTCACAAACAAAGCGGCAAAGCAGTAAAGCAGCTGTTTGTATCATTCCATGCATGTTTTGAAATGCACATGCAGAATCACTTAGAGGATATATGTATACGGATTTAAGTAAGGAATGCAATAATGTCACCAACATCAACCAAAACCATTAATTGTCAAGATTTGAACTAAGCGTTTCATTATGACTGCTGTTAGCACACTGTGGGACTATAGGAGTTGACAAAAGTTTTTTTTTTTTTTTTTGTCAACGTTCTGATTTTTTCCAAGTTCCCAATTCCTGGGACACTGAAACACCAGGACACATGAAACGTGGTAGACTTTTACAGAAAATAAATGTTAAAATAAACTCACCCCCAGCACTAGGTCCCCTGAAAGCCCCAAAATGCAGTTTTCTCTAAATAACTACCTAAACCACTGCACCAAAGATTACAACAGTTGTGTGGCATGTTGGTTTCAAGGGCCCGCATCCACCTGGCGCATAACCACTCATTTGTGATGTTGCATCCCCCTGTAAAAAATGAATATGCAAATACATTTGTTTGTGTACACTTAGTCACCCATCGGCCTCCAGATCGTGGTGTTGAGCAAAGAGTTGCTGATAGAGGATGTAGAGGAATTGAAATGTGGATGTTGAAATGTACTTTCTGCTAAAAGAAAAGGCAAGACTAACTCACCACATGCACACATAAACTATCACACAAACACACGCTTGAACATGTGCAAAGCAAAAACACACACACACAGATACCCCCCCCCCCCCACACACACACACACACACTTAAGGCTTCTACATACTCGCCATTTCCGACCTGTAGCACGACAATGTGACGTCACGGGAGCGCCGTAACCATTTTATACTCGCGCATGGTGGTCGCGACACTAGTTGCAATATTCCCCTGAACAGAGGTGTCACTGAAAAAGCTACCGCTACCTACGTTACACAGTAGAAGCTGTAAGAAGCATTGGCATCAATGACAGTAAAAAACACTAGCTAGCCTCTGTGATGGTTGCTGCTAGCCTTCAGACTTTGGTTGCTGCTATTCACAACTACCATCATCAATACCATCTAGTTTCCAAGGTGTGTACAAATAGATAGATATAGATAGATATATAGATATATAGATAGATAGATAGATAGATAAATACTTCAGTCATCCCGAGGGAAATTTTAATAATTTAAACATTTTAGTTAGCTGGCTAGCTAGCTACCAGCTGGCTGAGTTTGTGTAATTTAAGAACGGCGGCCTGACAAATCTCACGGAAAGTGTGAAACATTACCTTGTCAGTAGATATAGCTCTTTGGAGGTTTTGCCTGTTGGTAATCCTTCACCTCCACAACAAAAGCATTTTCATTGTGTACATGCAAATAAGTCACGAGAAGTTTGCTATTTACACCAGCAGAGTAAAATATAAATATATTGCGACTCTAGAGGGACCTCTACAGTTTCCAAAAATTCCTAAACCTGTATAGTGCACCTTTAATGGCACTGAAAATGATAACGCCACAGGGAACACCACAGGGAGCTCTACAGTTTCCAAAAATTCCTAAACCTGCATAGTGCACCTTTAATGCCACTGAAAATGATAACGCCACAGACAAAGAAAATTCTGGTCTAAGTGAAAGTCACATGCAGACCCGGCGGCAGACGGGCATTACACCTTTCCAGGGGGGGGGCACGGGAACTTAAATTGATCACGGTAGTTTAAGCTTACACTTGACACAACATTCTAATATGAAAATATAGATGCAATTGTTGTAAAATGGTGCAGCTCATTTAAGAGACCCCCGTGCGCAGGGATGGAGAGAGAGAAAGCGAGAGGGGATATGTGTGTTAGAACTGAGATGCGTGTGGAAAAAGTAGACATGCTGTTGAGACTGGAGCTAGTCATATTCAAAATAATGCAAAAATAAATCCGCAGATAAAACCAAAATCCTCGTTCAATTGCTAACCACTTTCAGATAGAGTGTTAGGGAGTTAGCCCCGAAGTTATACGGATAACTTCGGAGTGGTTACCACTCCGAAGTTATCATGAGCTCCCTGTTCTCCGACTGGGTCAGAAGAAAAAACAGTAAAGGTTAACGCTATCAAACAAACCCAGAAACTACTAGGCCTACTTCTACTAACTACGATATGAGATATAGCCTACCTGCGAGCCGATAAGCCATATTTGTCATCGGATGACAGGGGTTAGTGCAGAAGTGAAGTTGACTGCGCCACGTAACCTCATCACCATTTAGGTGATGGGCTTACTTAATGTTCCTGATTGATTAGCTACAGAATAATACAGATTTTACAAGTTTTATTTGCTACTTGCTAGATTGACAAACGTATAATATAGGCGTTCAATATAAGTGTTCAAAATCAATCTATGGGATTGGGGTTGGTTGGTGCAGCCAAGCTCGTCCAGGGCGGGCACAGATGGCTTCCAGGACGGGCCTGGCTCCCCAAAGCCCCCCCATGACGCCGGGACTGGTCACATGTAATCCTATGTAAGCTATTTTGAAGGTGTACTGTCACAAATTGTAAGACCTTAGCAACAAGTCCCAGGCAACAGGTCTGCCTGGATGATTCAATTGTAACCCTTTCAGTCAATAGTGAAAGTACAAATACAAGTTCAAATACTAGGTGTGTGCAGGTGCGTGTAGGCTATACTCTACTTATCACACACAGGCTTTGTTTTAGCAAAGCAAGCTTTAGTAGAATCCTGCTAAGGGGCTTGTAACTGGAGGGTTGCCGGTTTGAACCCCGACCAGTAGGAACGGCTGAAGTGCCCTTGAGCAAGGCACCTAACCCCTCACTGCTCCCCAAGCACCGCTGTAGCAGGCAGCTCACTGCGTCGGGATTAGTGTGTGCTTCACCTCACTGTGTGTTTACTGTGTGCTGAGTGTGTTTCACTAATTCACGGATTGGGATAAATGCAGAGACCAAATTTCCCTCACAGGATCAAAAGAGTATACTTATACATGCTGTATACAATCTCGCGTGCAAGCAGATTCCTACTAATGTGCTCACTTGTCGTCAAAATACCAACATGCTGTTTGATTTTGTGCTCCTTGCTCTTTGCAGGATCTCTTCAGGTCTATCCTGAAGCCTGTGCAGAAAGCTCTGGAAGATGCTGACATGATGAAATCTGATGTTGATGAGATTGTGCTGGTCGGTGGCTCCACTCATATTCCCAAGATCCGGCAGCTGGTGAAAGAGTTCTTCAATGGCAAGGAGCCCTCCAGAGGCATCAACCCTGAGGAAGCAGTGGCCTACGGAGCTGCTGTGCAGGCTGGCGTGCTCTCTGGAGAAGCTTATGGTATGGATAACTCCAACCCTCAACACATCCCATCAATGAGTGGAGCATTCTGGGATAGTATGAGACACTTTAGTGAATTGCTCCAAACAATCTTCTGTTTGTTCACTCTTGCTCCTGGAGCTGAAATGGGAAATCCAACACATTTTTATATTTGACTCAATCTGGCAAAATAAGTCACAGTGATACAAAATTTGAAATTGAGGTTGAAAATGATATCCTGGTTGGGGGCGCTGTTGTGCAACTAGCTACAGCATCCATACCATGTTTGGGTCCAAGTGCCCACGGGGAGCCATGTTCGAATCCCATCTGTGGTCATTTCCCGATCCTACCCCATCTCTCTCTCCCACTTGCTTCCTGTCATACTTCATTGTCCTTCCCAAATAAAGATGAAAAGCCTGACAAATATACTTTAAAATGATATCCTGATCAAAATCATTTCTTACATTGTTCTCAAGGTACAGCATTTTGAGTTATGGCCTCCCACCATCTTTTTCCAATTGAAAAACTGAAAAAAATGTGTTTGAAGTTAAAGGTTATAACAAATGTGTTTTGTGAATTAACCAGTTTCCATTGTAGCAAAGGGCTGAGAGCTGTCACCCCACCGGATCTGGAACTGGATCTCCAGAGGAAACCTGCAGCTTGACTGCAACATCAAAGCACCAAGCTTCTAGCCTGACGAGCCAGACCCACATTAAAATGTAGGGTCTGGGCACTCACCGTTCGCAGTACTCAGTCCGAGGGGCGGGATAATCGGTTGTCTTTCAAATTCCCTCTGCACGTAATAGGACAGCGATATGAGTCCCATGCGTTTTCCCACCAGCGGAGCTAGTTGGCTAGTTCAAACTTTTGCCAACTTAAAACAAGCTTAACTCGTGTCACACTGTTGGCCAACAGCAACATCCATCTTCTTTGTTTTCAAGTAGCAGGGAATTCAAGCCAAACCGTTGCAACTCTGCCATCAATCATTATGTCAAGCCCGCCTAACGACTCTATACACGATTTGATTGGCCTGATAGAAGTTTAATTTTTCGAGCTCACAAGCCAACGGAGAGTTGTTAGACTAGCCCTGGAAGCAAATGTAATTTGCTGCCGCTAGGGTGCGTCTAGATTTCTAGGCTACCAAGCTTCATGCTGTGGCAACAAACTAATTACAATCAACATGTTGCTTTGAGAACACAAATGGGAGTAATGTTATTTGATTGGCTATTGAGGTCAAATATCAAAACTCTTCTGCCAGAATCACATCACAGACTGTATATTTAACCAGTAACTATTCAAAGCTACAGTGAACTGACCTATTTTATTGTTTCAACAGGAGATATGCCCATCCTTCTGGATATGTGTCCCATGACTCTTGGTGTTGAGACTGACGATACAGAGAAGAATGTGGAAGGAGTGATGACCAAGCTAATCCCCAGGAACACCCTGGTGCCAGTCATTAGGAGGAAGACGTTACCACAGTATCTGATAACCAAACAGTTGTCAATATCAAGGTTTTTGAAGGTAGAGTTATTTTTTTTCATTTACTACTTTTGAATTATAGCCTGGGAACACCCAGACCTTGTACAGTTGGGAGTGGGTCTGGAAAAGGTTGCTTGACTTGCGACTTCCACCAGAGGCATAACTACTGTAGCAGTAAAATTGAACTTAAACTGGTACATTAAACTCTTACTAAATAATTTCAAAAGTGTAGCAACCCTGTAAATGAAATACACATCCATGTTGGATTAGCGATTGCATTTGTGTATCCATGTTTTAGGGACATTGATGGACCTAAAGAGCCAAAATTGCCGAAAGTTCGTATGGGTATTCCTATACTATTTAAATTACCGTATTTTCCGGACTATAAGTCGCACTTTTTTTCATAGTTTGGCTGGTCCTGCGACTTATAGTCAGGTGCAACTTATATATGAAAAAAATATATAATTGAACATGTTTTTAAATGTTAATTTATATTAACGGACATGAACCCTATGTGAAACATTATGTCTACAGCCGCGGAGAGCGCTCTCAAATGCACAAGTCCTGTGCACTTTCAGTGAGAGATTAGTGCTTGGCTATGCCTGAAACACACGTGCATACCTAAATCGTCAAATTATGGCCGGGATTCTATTTATAGCCGGGCCTCAGATTTGGACAAATAAAAGCTAGTATAATTTTGTTTCAATTTAACTCATAAAAGAGCTCTTCTTAATATTTTATATTGTTGGTTGGTATTGTTGCCAATGAAAAGTCATTGTCCTACACCATGAGTCTCCAACACGTTGCTCTCATTGCTCTCAAGCTGCATGCCGCCCCCTTCTGAGCTAGAGGCTGAGACCCCGTTTACACGAGCATGTGTATTTTTATAAACGAAGACATTTCCCTACGTTTGAGCCTTTCATTTAGATGCAAACGGAGAATTCGCCCCGTAAAACGGTTATCCAAAAAAACTCCGGCCAAAGTGTATGCGTTTGGTTGTAAACTGTGGTAAACTGAGTTTTGGGCAGCCAACGTCACAGTATGCGACAGAAGTACACCAAATGTGCAACCAATGTTTACATTTACATGTTCTCACGTGCGACTTTTCAGGGTTCTGATTGGTTAATGTGAGCTTGAGCTTATCGTTAGACTGCCACTGTGGTTTGGCGTGCTCATGATAGCATGTATGTACACGTGTAAACACATTTTTTTTTAAAACGGTCTCGTGTAAATGCAGTTTTATTTGCAAACGTAGATGGCCAGATATTCGTTTAGGAAAATACCCTGCTTTGTGTAAACGTAGTCTAAAGCAGTAACCTACATTTAAACACAATTGTTGCTGCCAGGCATCAGCCTATGAATTTTATAAAAAAGTAAATCATAATAATTTAAAAAAGAACTACATTTAGGCTATCTTAGACCTCTTTGGCTATATGGAATAAGGTTTCCCTTGCAGCACATGCAGCACACGTTATGAATGAATGAAAGCGCGGATACCTTATCTCGCAATAAGTGGATGGCAATCGAAATCCTGACACTATATGAAACTTAATAGTGAGCCATTAAATACCCCACAGATTTCAGTGGTCATCAGTCCCGATATTTAGCAATATAATCAAACAGTCCAAACGTAAATTAAATCTCTAATTGAACATCTGCTTTTGATAGCCTACCCATGCCGCTCCAAACGAAAAGTAGGCCTATGTCTCACAATAAAACGCAAGAAATAAAGGACTATATAGCTGACTTGAATACAAGCCATGACCAAATAAAGGTGCTGTGCTTTGCGCAGCCTAAATTTGAGGATTTACGAGTCTCCTAAACATTCCTCACCCGTTATCTAGACATGCATGAAAACATTTGAAAACAAAACTCACTGCCATGTAAGATTTGATCGCTGTTTTGCTACTAATTATCTTTCACGTAATGAATATGCACAGAAAGTGAAAGTAGGCCTACTGCACTGTAAAACCGAACAGTACAAGTAAAACAATGTTTTTGATTTGTAAACACTCAAAAATGAAAAAAAGTTAATAGTACTCTAATCGTCTGTGTTACTTGAACAAATTTGAACTTTTAAGTTGACAGCACTCGTCCGCTTTAAGTCATTTGAAAAAATAGAAAGCGTGGGAAACTTCCCCACGCAAATTGTAGCAAATTTGTAGGCAGATCTTCTGCCATACGTGGACCTTGTGTACAGCACCAACTAGCCAACGCCGAGTGACAAGCGACGCCGGCAACGGTCGACCAGCAGATGACAAGAGACGAGAACAAGAGCAGTGAAAATAGACAACGAGAGAGGAGACGACGAGAAGAGAGAAAAACCGCAATTAAACGTAAGTGGAAAAGCGAGGTGCATGTTGACCCTAAAGCACGTCCTTTATCATATTGTTTAAAAACCCGAATGTTTGAAAATATTGTCCTAACCTAACAAGGCATTTGAACTGAACTGAAACTAAAGCCAAATTCCCTGGTAGGTTATCAATAGCTGCTGGGCCACTACTCAGTCTATGTTGCACCAAATTTTTTTATTCTTTTAATTTTATTCTTACGAACAGCCGTGACCTCGAACAACAGGGCTATGTGATGAATAACGCTGGAGTTACATTTCAAGCTTTTGTTTTTCTGTTTGTTTTTTCACCAAGAAACTCCAGGGAAGTTACTTAGTATTATTTCAAGTAATTATTTCAATAATGCAACTGCCCTGGAAAAGTTTGAAGATAAAATGTTAAACTTAATATGACATGGTATCACTTGACATGTAATGCCTATTAGATATTCAATTAACACACAATTGTTCTTTGTTCATTTCTTCAGGTCTCTCAATCGGAGTTCCCAGATATTGAGGACCTTACTGTTGAACTCATTCTGATCAGCACGAACAGTGCAAATGCATCCCTCTGCCCAAAGAAGACTCCTGTTGTTTTGGATTGAAATGATTGTTGAATTTCCTAGCATTGGTCAGGCATTTGTCATAAAGTATCTATCTATCTATCTATCTATCTAGATAGATAGTATCTATCTATCTATCTATTTATCTATCTATCTATTTATCTAGTCTTTATGCCCTTGATCTAAACTGTGTTTATTTGAATGTAGCCTCCACTACAGCCCTGTTCTGAACTCCAACCTGTATTTGTTTCCATGGTTTACATGAAAATAAAAGATTAAGAAGAATTTCACTGGCCTTTGTCAACCTTTTTAATAATTTTTTGAAACTAATCAAAATGGACAAGTTTGTTCAACTTTCTGGAAATTAAAACTTTTAAGTTTAATTCAATTTAATTTAAAGAATTGGTTGAAGCCAAATGAAATATTTCAGGCTGACATAAATAAATCCAATTAAGCTATCTAAGCTTAATTTTATTAATTACCGTGAACTCATGTAGTTGATGTTTTTTTAACTTAAAAAAACCTTGTTGAACACACTCAAAATTTGCTAGTGAAGACTAATTAAAAAAGGTAAGTTTCTTTGACTTAGCAAAACCGAGTTACTATTACTTACATTTTTTTGTGTAATCGGTTTCACCAATTTTTTTGAGTTCAATTAACTTGTCGGGTTTTACAGTGTGTGCGCTCCGTGTCTGTAGCTGTCTGTTCACGTCCGCAATCGATTATAACGTCAAATGGAGAAGTCATCCATGTTCTCTCGCGTTATAGGCGGTCATGCTTCTGTGTTTGCAAAATTCCTGACGGTTCCTGATCGCTAAACGTTTGTTTTCCTTTCCTGTCGGTTGATGTTGAAGCACCTAGGCTATAATTTGACTTAAGCGGTGACAAATCCTGCTGAGAGAAAGAGAGAGCAACGAGAGAGAGGCACCCCAAAAGTGGTCCTGCGCGCGCATGTGTGTGTCTCTGCATGGGGTTCAATTGAAGTCAGAGTTGGTCCGTCAATAGTCCCGCATTCAGGCCGCTCCATTATTATATTAATGTCAGACAGCAGCTGTAAAATGTGTGGGAATTTCTCGCATTATGATGGCTAGATTTGCGGGACTTTTATTATTAATAATAAAAGTCAATATAAGTAATTTATTCGCAATACCCGCAATCCCGCGCTGGAATTTAGACCCTGGTTTTAAATGCGCATATTTTTTTCTCTCGGTCTCTCGGAGGTGGCTTGATTGCATTGCATTCTCCACATTTTTAGCTAAATTTTAATGTACCACATCAGCATTTTTGTTCAGTGAATCTTTTGTAAATTGCTTTACAATTAGCGTCGGGCCCTTGTCAGCAGCCTTCAGTTTGCCTCTTGCCATATTCACTCATTCGTCTTCAGTAACATTCCCTGTAGAATTCTCAATATTTTTGGCCTCAATGTGTCCAGTTACATAGTCTGTCTGTTCTTGGTCTTGGATTTTGTGAAATATATTTCTAAATATCACCTGCTTGCAGCAGCGGTCTGCACTTCCTTTTAAAACCATCTTTTAAAACGTATCTTTTTCTCTCTCCAGCATTTAATCTGCTGCCGGCTTGTCTCTCCACATTGTCCAAAATGCTTGATTGCATTGCATTCTCCACATTTTTAGCTAAATTTTCATGTACCACATCAGCATTTTTGTTCAGTGAATCTTTTGTAAATTGCTTTACAATTACCGTCGGGCCTATAGGCCTATCGCCTGCTTGCTTCGGTCACGTCCTTTTAAAACTGCATCTTTTTCTCTCTCATGAGCATTTAATCTGCTGCCAGCTTGTGACTCCACATCACCCAAAATGATTGATTGCATTGTATTCTCCACATTTTAGATACATTTTGGTCTACCACATGGCATTTTCTTTCAGTGGATCTTTTGCTTTGCAATTACCTTCCTGCCCTCCTCTTGACTCCTTCGTCTTCATTAACATGAATCTTTTTGGCCTCAATAATCCAGTTACATAGTCTCTGTTTTTGGTTTTGGATTTTGTGAAATACATTTCTAAATAAGTGCGACTTATATATGTTTTTTTCCTGCTCATGACGCATTTTTTGACTGATGCGACTTATACTCAGGAGCGACTTATAATCCGGAAAATACGGTAGTGATATTTATTATCTGAGACAGAAGCAAAAATGCAAATATATGAATTGTTTCTATTTAATGTTTTGATAAAGATGATATCAAGGTCACATACCTATGACATGTATTGTACCTTGGCCACTTACTGACCTTGCCCTAAATTCTAACGCCATTGCCTGTGGATTTATTTTTGTACAGGCAACTTTAATGGGCATGATACTCAAAGGTGGCATTATTACTTAGATAGCACCCGGACTGTGATTGCATGGAGTTAGAATCAGGACTAGCTGTGGGAAATAGAGATGAGTAGCCTGGGTGAACCAGACAAGCCTGCAGACTGGTCTGGAAAGGAGCCCATCGACATCCGTTTCCAAATCACCAAAAACCCAGGAACGTGTATTGTCTTTGGAACTGAGTAAACACCTGCATTTAAAACCCTTGTTTACAAGAAAAATGTGTTTGCTGCACATTTAATGTAGTAAGAGTTTAATGCAGCAATGTTAGTGTAATCACTGCTGGTTACACACATAAGTTGTAAAATGGGTAGTTCAGAAAATGGGTGTCAATGGGCTCCTTTCCAGAGGGAACTGCAGAGCAATTCAAAAGAGCTATCAGGTTTGTCTAGGTTCACACAGGCTAGAGATGCGGAGGACATGGCCTGCTAAACCGACTTGAAGTGTTGAATATAGTGAAGAAGTGTTTCATATCAAATATTTATAACCTCACAATTTCATATGCTAGCATTTAAAAATCAATGTTACAACGTAGGTACTTGTTAACTTAAACAGTGAATGACAGGCGTTACAGATCTTTTGTGCTTTGATTACAACCAAGCCTGAGGCAAAGCCAACAGCAGAGGCGTATCAAGCTTTTTAAAAGTGTGGGGGTTGTGGGATAGGGAAGTGAAACAATCCGGACAAATTATAAATAGCCTAACTCCCTACAGGGACGTTGTAAGTATTTTCTGAGAGGGGTGCGGACTATATTGGCAGGTATCCGGGAGTTTCTCCCCCGAAACTTTTTGAAATTCTGATTGCTAAATAAATACACTATTTTAATGCAGTTTGGGAGGGACAGAACAAGCAGCGCCCCTCATTTGTGTGGCTCATGTGACATGTAGGCCTACATTATCTACCTGCTATCACTTCACTATTTGACACTACCCTACATAGAGACATATATCATGTTATAAATGAAGAAATCATTTCAGAAATTATGTTTTGTGCATATGGTTAGCAGGCTACAATAAATTGCCTAACAGACAACAGCCTAATTTCGAGGTATCACTGGACTATTAATATAATACCTATGTATAAATGTAAAGGACACAGAATAATGACAGAACTGTAAGCTCAAATTCAAAAACGTTTTAAGTCTAAACATATGCAAAGGGAATATAAATAAATTGTGTTGCATATAGCCAGCTTAATTAATGTCAGTTTAAAGATTATGATTAGCAGTTTCTATGCTGTTTTCAATAATAGTAGGAAGCCACGTTGTTGTTTGAACTAGTGTTGTAGCCCACGTTATCTTTCACTTGCTGCAGGGACGCACACATTGCATGAGCGCTCATAAGCGTTCTTTGAGTTCTACATGCTGGAAATCCTAGTTCTCAGATGTAGAACTCAAATGTGTCTTGACGCCGCTGTTTGTAAAATCAAAATAAGATGTTCTAAATGGAATGCGATCGTATTTAAGACATTGAGATCTCCAGTAGATGTAGAACGACACACATTGACAGTGAAATGCCGCCGACGTTTGTAAGATCAATAAAGATCAAATAAGATGTTCTAAATGGAACGCGATGTAAGCTGTTCAGATCTTTTCCAAGCGTCTTGGAGACGTATATGTGCTGGCCTGGCTGGGCTATGTCTATAGTTGATGACACCAAATTAATAAGAAGGCTATTTCTGATTGGGGAAACGTTTAGCCTATCTTTCTTTCAGTCCGCTCTTCCATACCATTCAATCTTGCTGCAAATTATCAGACGTGAAGCCCCAGGCATAACTTAATTTCGCGGCTACGTGGACCAGTAAGCTAATTGTTGAGGAGGCATAGTTTGAGAAAAGCTGCAGATCATAGACAGAGAATAATGAGAACAGTAGCCAAGGGCCTTGGTGCGCGCACCCCCGCTTTCACTTTGACTCGTGCATTTCTACATTGTGACATAAACTGTCAAACAGACAGTGAATTTTGGTTTACTAATGTGGTAACAATTATCATTTCAATTCTACCTCAAATCTGATCACTGCAGACTTTATAATGCAGACTCAAGCAGCCTTGAAAGACGCACACTTTGAATTTGATCAGAGCGGCTCGGGTTATTCACTGACGCTAACTTGATGTGATTGGCTGGATGACCGTTCAATCAAATCAACAGTGTCTCTCTGTGTGTGCGTTATCAGAGCCCACCCTTATTAGACGTTCCAACTCTTTACGTGAGCGTTTATTTCCATATTTTACTTTCGTTTTAATCTGACAAAAAGTGTGGGGGATAGAATCGTGTTCCAGGAAAAGTATGTACGTTATAACACCCACACCCCCCACGCTTGCTACGCCCCTGTCGTAATTTAATCTTAAACAACCGCTCATTATCCATCCCTGTGCGATCTCTTACCATTAAAGACGTTAAATTAAAATATAGGCTACTACAGGACGTAGACCTCTTGAACGCTATTGAACGCAGCATGACACTTCACCACCACACCACTAGACTAGGCTATATGAGCAAACCGTATCGATTTGACAGCACTCGCAAATCTATGCATACAAATCTGAAGAAGTCACCCTGCTTTGATGTGAGTGTTTTGTCTATTTGCATAGGCGTTCATTGGGCTAGTCTACATGGTTTGTATACGTGCTGAAAAGTCTTGTTTGCTGTTGAACTTGCGCTTCACCTATTCTATGTTGATTGACAAAGCCATAAATTATGGCCCATAATGCAGCTATACAATGATTGTGTTGTCTGATGATCTAGCTCAGTGTTTCCAAACTTTTTTTCTGGCGACCCACTTTTTAAAAATGACAGACCATCGCGACCCATTTCACTTCAAATCTACCCTGCAACCACCAATGTTTTAGGCCACAGGTTCTCCAACTTTTCTATGCCTCCCCCAACCATACATTGCTATAGGATCTCTTTGAACACGGTTGTGTTGCATTTTGAGCACCATCAGCGTGAAAAGTTGGAAATGACTACTGAAAATAACTACGAATATGCTTCATATCAAGTAGAAGGCTAAAGTAAAACTTGGATGCTAAGCCTGTATTCTTTAGGCAATTAATCCCACTGATCCCTTTAGTTTTAGGCGTATTAACGTTGTCAAGCGTGTTTGTTGTTGCACTATCGTGTTGCACTATCTTTTAAAATAAATGTTCTGAGTGAAATATATTGCCGTTGCTCTTAGTTCTTTGGGATTTAAGTTTTCTGTTTAAGGTGACAATTCGTCTTGTAGATTATTTCTCCCTCTTTTAAATTGGAGCGAGCATTGAGTGATTTCACTGGAGCAGGATGATTTTTAAGTGGAGCAGGGAGCGAAATTGAGCGGAGCGACCTGACGTGTATTTGAGCGGAGTGAACAGCCACCTGCTCTCAGCGCAGTGTTGACTTGCACGTCTTTTTAAGATGGTGAGCTTAAACGAAGGAAAGCCCTCTAATCGGACGGACAAGACTGACAAATAGACTAGGCCCGGCCTAGGCCCGCCCGTCCAGGCCCGTGCCTACGAGTACTTAGCTAACTCCATCCCCATCCACGAATTTAGGCTATGGCCTATATCTTTAAAATTTAACAGTCTTGGTTTTTATTAGGAAGACATGAATTCTGGGTGGGTTTTGGGCATGCCTCAGACTCGTGGTGTGGACGGTATTGGAGCAGAACAGAGCGGCTGCTCCGGCCTCTAAATTAAAAAGCGCTCAGCGCTCAAATTCCATCCATATTACACAAAACTATAAAATAATCTAAACTTAATTCACTCTCGGTGTATAGATCAGGACAGACTTGCGGAACAGGCTGCAGGGCAACAGTCTGACAGCCTGCATGAAGATAGGTATAATGGTCCAATAGTAAAACAGTATAAGTATATGCCTACTCTTGTATTCTCAGTGCAATTACCAAAGGGCCCTTGAAATGTTCTTTTTAAAGCCAAGGAGGATGGCTTGTAGCGATGCTAGTTGTCAGCTCTGCCATAAGTAGTGACTGGTCACATTTGCACATTTTGTTGTTTTGCACTTTCTTTTGCACTTGTTCTATAGTTAGTAATAGTCTTTGTTAAAATTGCACAAATTACACAAATATTTTGAAATATTTGTATACTGTTGTATAGTTTGTTTGGTGTTATTACTTTGTTAACTGTTATTTTGAGAAGCTGGTTATTTATTTGATATGCAGTGTTTAATAAATAATTGTTAAATGTACAGAGTCTGTAGTGTATCCACAAACAAGACGCCAGCACCCGCCAGCACCCACAACCCCCCCCCCCCCAACCCCCACCGGTCGGACCGACACCATAACCCCCCACCCTGGTCGGACGGCAACCGATACCAGACCCCCCCCCCCCCCCCCCCACCGGTCGGACCGACACCATAACCCCCCCACCCTGGTCGGACGGCAACCGATACCAGACCCCCCACCCGTCGGACGACCTACCACCTTGACTAACATCAGGGGCGGACCTGGACACTTTGAGGCCCAAGGCAAAGGATTCCGAGGCCCCTCCGAGCCCCCCCCCCCCCCCCACACACACACACACCACAACCCTCTATGTAGCTATGTACTGTATGAGAGTCTGTCCGTGTAGGCCAGTGGTTCTTAAACTTTTTGTCTGGCGACCCCACAAAAAAGTATGGCTAGGTCTGGCGACCCCACTTTCCCCAAACCCATTCTAAGTCCTTACTCAAATACCCCCCTCAAACGTTAACAACTAAATCAAGCAAAAACTAGAAAGTAATTTGTTTCTATTTACTCCATATGAACAAGAACCGAGAAAACCACGATTAAACAAGTGTAGGCTGCCGCCATGCAGATTAGAGCGCTATGTGCGTAGCGCGCGCACACACAAGCACGCACACACATAGCCTACACATGCAGCATTAGGCCTACAGCGTTACATTAATTATATTTATGGCGATAACAATAACAATATTTTTTTATTTCCCTTTTCTGGTTTACTATCTTTAACAATTTCAATGGGAAGGGTGGGCATGCTTCCGTGAACATAGCAAGTTAATTCTAGGAGGAATACTGCATACGGCGACACGGATATTTTCCTCCACGGTGCTGAGCCGACATCTGTATTTTGAGATGTCGTTTCATTTTGACAGGTTTTTAAGCTCTCATACGCCAGAACATCGCCGCAAATCACACATTGTGGGTGGTCGAGGTTATCTTGGCAAGTGAATCCATATTTCAGAAATTCTTTCTGATAAAGCCGACGCGCCGTTTGTTCTTTTTTATTCTCACCGGCCTGTAGACTGTCCCATCTGAGGGTCACGGAGGAGTAGACGCACTGGTAGATGGCACTTCCGAGCTTTTGTTAATTTTTTTAAGCAGCCACCTGTCAATTTTGGCTAGGCTAGCTATGTCTTTTGTTTTGTTTTACTTAAAATAGCGGGAACAATTGCGTAGTGGAGCAGATAGTTACATTGTTTCTATCAGCGGTTATATAGGCTGAACCAGATCTCGTTGAAAGACGAGAACATTTCTCTCTCTTCTCTTAACTGCGTGTAAATAAGAAAAAGGCAGAAAAGGCCAATATTATTTTCCTTTGTTTCACCTAATAATTTCAGACTGAATACAGAAAATAATTGGCGACCCCACGGAAGTTTTTGGCGACCCCTAGTTTAAGAATCACTGGTGTAGGCTATGTGTAGAAGAGAGGGAGAGAGAGAGAGAGTGAGAGTGAGTGTGTGCGTGCGAACTAAATGAGTTGTTCGATCTTCTAAAAAGCAGACATCCAAAACAATAAGCGTATGCACTGACCGAATAAACTAGCCATTTTCTGTTTATTTTTTCTCCATTTTTCATGGTCATGTAATAATGTTCAACCGTAAATCTTCTGGGTGGTTTATCTGCATTTTTGGGGAATTCAAAGTTATTAATTTGCACGGGGCCTTTTTTAACGATTTCAACTCGCTCTGCATCTCTTACGGTGTCTTGCCATAATGCAGGCTCGTCACTGATAACTGTAGTGCTAGGTATCGTGTTAGGGTTACTCACGTTACTGGTTTCGTTGCACCCAAAGCTTCTGCTACTGTGTCCGTAGCAGCACCAACAGCACCAGTGCGGACTTCGGCAGTGACAGTGATCTTGTCCCTCACGACTGTTTCACTTAGATCAACATCATAATCATCATCATCATCATCATCAGTAGAAGAATGTGTAGTGCAAGTTGCTGGTGGTTGTGCATCAGTGCCACAGCTGCTGCAGCTAGCATTAGCTACACCACCCAGCTCAGCAGATGTTGCAGATGTTGTTGCATCACTGTCCAAATTACTTTCTTCCGTGGAAGAATTCTTCGACTGGAAGAAGTTGGTTAATTTAGGCAATTTCTTTCTAAATTCTTCCTCCTCCCTTTTTCTTTTTTGTTTATCACTTCCACTCTGGAAACGTTTCATGGCTGCTGTCAATCGCTCAACTCCACACCTCACCAAGACCTCGTTCAGAATAGCTAGTTGCTGAAAGTGGTGACAGGAAGCGGACCTGCACTGCAGTCATTTTATTTTATGAGTTTATGAGCAATCATGAGGCAAAATATTTTTTCCAATCTTTATTATGGATTATAATATATTGTTTGGATGCGGTGATCATTTATTTAAAAAAAAAAAAAAAACGATATAGGGATGACGAGGCCCCCTGGTGGCCGAGGCCCCAGGCAATTGCCTGACCATGCCTAATGGCAGGTCCGCCCCTGACTAACATTTCCTGCGGGAAACCCTGTATTCTTATAATATTTGTAATTTCTTATACATATTTAGTCGGCTCTTCCACGTGACAGAACAACTCTATATCGGTTAGGGATGTCACGCATGAAACAATGCTGCAGAAACACGAAAATACGACTTTGAGTTCAGTAGGCTATCATTTCAGTTCCTGTTTATCTATTGCACGATGGGTAATAATTTAAAGGAATCTACTTGCAGTCTTGTAAATAGTGACCCTGCAAGATCCCTAGTCATTGCAAAATCATAGTCAGTGACTTAAAACTCTACTACTTGTTTTTAGATGTGAGAGGGTCTGAGACTGTAATCTTTCAAAAATCTTTTCCAAGTCTTTGCAAATCTTTCCAAAGTCTGTTAGTGTAAGGAGGGCTTTATATGAAAATAAGGCAGCTATACGTTCGGCATAGTCATAATCTTGGTTACCGCCCCAAAATTGATTGAAAACCATAACATGGCCCATGGGGGGGAAAGCAGTTGAATCGATTAAATGTAACCTAATGGAGGGGAACCAGCCTGAGTACAAAAAAACACCTTAACAAGATTAAACCATTTTGCAAAGATCAATAAACGGCACAAGAAAAGTTTAGAGCTATCTGTGTGTCAGCAGGGTAAGGATAACATTAAGTTCCCAACTTTAGGTAATTCCAGTTACACTGCCAGAACTATTTTCGATTTTTTTCCTCAGCAAAAGAGGCAGGCCTAGCTGTAGGGCAACAACTTTCTCTGGTGATATAGATGGTTGATTGGTGATTGGTGGTCGGATTGTTTTTGCTGTTATTGTTGTTGTTTTTCAAGCAGAAACCATGAACTTAGAATCACTTGATTTCTTCCAGATTTACAGCCAACTAATTTAGACTTTGTTTTAAGAAAACCAATTGAATGCAGTCACAGTTAGCAAGTTAGAAGTTAGCAAGTTAGAAGTTATGGTCTCCTCTCCTCCTCACAGTTTATCTTGGAGAATGACTGCACAACTTTATTTAAATGTATTGTTACATACAGTCAATTTGTATATTAAAATAAAAATGTTTATAATGAAAATATTACAACATTAAATGGGTTGTTTCTCGATCAGTAATGTCTTGACATTATCCACATGCATGTCTGTGTACTTCACAATATATGACTATGTTGGATAACCGTATGTTAATGACAAGATTTAGCAGCACAATTGCTAAAATATTTTCATCCTCATTTTCAGTTTAAAACTACACCGTTTCAATCATATGAACTTAATTGTACTGTGGTCAGAAAAAAGTTTGAAAAAAAGGACACAGAATTATTCAAAACAACGGTTACTTGAAATATAGGCTAGGACAAGTTTCTGTTTTTTTATTTTTAAAAATAAATGATTAACCTTAAATAAATGATTGACCTGATTAAACTTATTTAGCAGAGGAAATACTTCACATAATTTTAGGCCTTGTGAAACAAAGCACCCACACTTTAGCATTCATTTTTGACATTGTCCACATTCTCATAGCCTGGGAAAACCCAGATGAACCTGACACAAAATTCGAATTCGAAACAGGCTAGAATCTTCTTTTAAATCAGTGCTCCAGAAGCAACATGCCCCTCAGCCGCTGCCATTAGGCTACCAGAACAAGTCCCTCAAGTAGTTATCTCCTCCCCTCCCTAAAAATCCTGATCACTTGGGATTCCTGCATTATTTGCCAGTGAACACTGCCAGTGCACTTAGAAACCTCCAGTCCTTTTGGTCACACAAACATCTGGAAAAGGACAATTAACAGGTAAGACGAACAGAACAACCTTATATACATTTTTATTGCCAGGATATTATATTCTGACGTGTTTGGTATTTGATATAATTGCCCTTGTGCTCTGAATTAATGCTTCATCTGAGGCATCAGAGAGCCAAGGGATGAATAAATGTAAGCTCAGGGCATCTAATGCCATGTTTCAATGCTTGTCTGGTTTCACAACTTAAGACAAAAAGAGCTGACCAATAGAGCAATGAAAGAGAGATACGTACTTGACTTCAGCAGATATGTGATATAGAATGATGTGATATGTGAATGTATAGCGCAATGAAAAGAGTATGCCTTTGACAGATATGTGAAGAGTGTAGAATGAGTGTAATTGTTTGTATTTTATACCTCATCATGCAATAATTATCATATTGGAAGAAATGGCAAAGCTCTGTACTGACAGGGATAACATACGGCTGGTTTGTAATAATCCATGAAGTGAAATGTTTATGACAAGGCTCTTATATTCCACCATTTGGGGAAATACACTCAGTTTCCACCTCCCCTTGAGTAAAACAATTGAGTTTTACCTTTCCCCAGTTCATCCAGCCGTTCTCTGAGTCTGACAGTAGCACTTTTAGCTCTAGCTCATTGAATCAGATTAGACCGTTAGCATCTCTCCTATAAACTAACGGTCTAATCTGATAATCTGAAAACGAGTATATTTCCCCAAATGGTGGAATATCCCTTTAAGGCTCATTGCTAGCCTAGAAATCTAGACGCACCCTAGCGGCGGCAAATTAATTTGCTCCGCCTGTACGTCTAGTATCGAACCATAGGAATTTCTATTGGCTTAACACCGTGGATGTTCTCCAATCACAGCGCTCTATTTCGTTAGAGAGTCTTAAGGCGGGCTTAACAGGATAACGACAGTCCATTGACGGTGAACAACAAGGAAGGTGGCTATGGCGAACGAAGAGCGGTTGTTTGAATCGGCGTTGGCGTCAACTTTGGAGGAGTTGGACTTGTGCTTTTCTTTGAAAGTTGAGCAACACAATGCACTTAATTCATTCCTTTCGAAGAAGGATGTATTTGCCGTTTTGCCGACCGGATACGGATATGGTCGTAGTGCTGGCCTATTGCATGCCTAGGCAGTTTGAAAGACAATTCTCTGCCCGCCCCTTGAATTAAGCGAGGTGAATGATTCGATGCCAGACTATACATCTCAATGATATAGGATGGCCCCGCCAGGCTAGCTCATTGCTGTACTTGGTGAAAATAATCAAAATATTGTGGGGTGAGGGTGATTTGGTATTATTCTATTTTAAAGTCAAAGAACCATTTACTTGAATATGGTGCTCCATGCCCTTACTTTGGGTTAGAAAACATAATGTTGATTCTCCTACCACATGTTCTACCTGTTGGATGACCTGTGGATCACTGAATAGTGTTAATATTGTGAAATCTGTGGATGGGTGAACAAAACAATAGTAGCAATAAAACATAAAACCTCTCAAGGATTACACATGGGAGGTTTCATTCAAGTTAACTGGATTTTAACAGGGGCTTTAATCCAAAGTGACATTGAATTGCAAAGACAGGAATCGCACCCTGACAGATCCTAAGTCAGTTATGTTACTGCTGCTTCACCAGACCAGCTAGTCTAAGTTGAACCACCATGCTTATGCTATATTTCAGCATGATTGAATGACTGTAAAACGTCAGAAACTACTCCCCACATTCAGGACCACCCAGTGACGGACTAGGATTAAAAAAGGCCCTGGCATTTTCACCAACCAGCGGCCCACACGGGGACGCGCATGCACGCGCGGTGCATGTGCCCGCAACACACAGATATAACTTCACATGCACGGACATAACACGTTTGTAGCCCCATTGGTGATGAACTCTAACTGTAATATGCATAAAGACTGAACCAAGAACATGGATATATCAATGCACAACTCCAAAATGAATGCAATATGAAATATGAAAATGAAAAAAGAATAGCCTAGAATACATGGATTTCTATGCAACGTCACGAAAACATGCGTGCGCAAGAGGCAGAAAGCACCATAGAACAGCATAGAGCAGTGCTCTCCATGAAAAGAACAAAATTAGTTTTTGTGCTGAAAACTGCACCAATTGGAAATCACAATGGTTAGAGAATGTTCAATATGTTCAATATCCCTAAAGGAATGCATGTCTTCGCCAAAAATGACAAAATACGATGTTAATGCAAATGAACGGCAAACTCTGAAATAATAGCCTGAAATGAGATGTTATTATCATTGAGACAACAGGGGACCAGGGGTATATAAAAAAATCCGATTGTAGCTTACAACAGGCGACTATTTAAGTCAAGTTTATAACGTTGTGGCACCAAGCGTCTTCTGCCCCACTGCTGCGCGCGAATGTAGTTTTGTTGATAAACGGGAAACCCATCAGAGCAGCCGCTCCACAAACGTGGCCTAGTCCACACGTACCAAACCGATATCTAGGCCTAGTCCACACGTACCAAACCGATCTTTTTTTCCTCCGTCTTCCCTGGAACCGTATCAAGAATATTTGCGTCCAAACGGATCCATCTCAACACGACTCAACACGTTACTTCATACCCCAGGCCTATAGGTGGCATTGTTTCTTTACAGAAATTGACCAAAACTTGCGCTTTAAAAACAGACAGAATAGGCTACAAGAAATGGCTAGTGCAAGGAAACCAGAATTGTTTGTGTGAACTGATGGTGAACTGTCAACTGTAAAACTAATAAACTTTATTTTACGGTTTGTGAAGGGTGCAGTCCCGTCCTTTATTTGGCTAACGCAGGTAGGCCTACTAATCACCTTTACTTTCTTTGGTTGTAGGATAGTCCGTGATTCACATTAGTTTTGGCTATCACCGCAATTAGGCTACTAAACGCAAGGCTTACCCAAGTTCTAGGCTATTCTGTCGCCACATTTATAATATTGCTATAAAACCTTCGTTAGTAACAGTCAGTACTTTTGCCTGCATCAAATCGTGCATCAGTGTGCTACCATCGGCTTAACGTCTAAGCGTCTTTGTATGCTTATATCTGATTTCACTCGACTGTGAATGCATGTATATATGTTGTAAGACATGTAAAATAAATGAATGACACTGGCACTACTCACAAATTAATGTATCCTAAACTTACACCGCACTTTCCTAATAACTTAAGTTCTCTCGCGTCACTGACAGTAGCCTCAGGGTTGCCAACTTTGGGTGTTTGGCTGGAGTGAGATTTTGTGAAGTCATAGTGCGTGTGCGTTAAATTTTTCCCTAAACCTAATTTTAAAAAATGTCTGTCCCCTGACTTTTTTGCTATGTACAGTATAATCCCTGATTTAAGTTTCTTCAAAATGTACAATTAAATTATTGATTGCACTTGAAAACAAGACCAGTGTTTTAACCCTGTGGCATGGAAGGATTATGAGCCACTGGGCCCCTGGGCACAGACATGAAAAGGGCCCCCCTGCCCACCTGAAAAAGGTAGTAGCTCAGTAGAAAAAATTGAAAAATAACCCCTTAAATGATGACTTCTGGCGAGTTTTGTGGAAAGAAATGGACAGATTGAGACTTATGAATGTGTGTATGAGTGTACGTATGTATCAGGGATAGAAATAGCCTAAAATATTTTTTTCCACCTAACATTGCGGCTGGTGGATTCCAAAATCTACCAGCCACTAGAGATACAGTATGAACATTTGATGAAAAATCGTGACCAAAATGATCACGGTTATTGGTATTGCAATATGATTAAAATGTGCTGACTTTTCTTCTAAACCTACCATCAATGTTGGACAGAACTCATAATTGGCCTGCCCTTCATGCCCAGTAGCAACAAATCTAAAGGTCAACAGAACAGCTATAGTGTCATAAAAGTGGTGTGGCTCCTTTAAAACCCAATCCACTGGTGTGAGTTCTGGAGCCATCCAACTTTATCTAACTCTATACTATCCTACATCATCTGATTTTAATATTTTGTCTAGGCTACAGTATATTTAACATTTAACATTTATTTTCTATTTGGCCTGTTATGAAATTATGCATTGACCAATTAAGCACACTTTTTTAAGACACTTAAATACATGCATGCTTAGCATTTTGTGAAAACAAATCATTATAGCTACATCGACAAACTCTTAGCCATGAGCTATATATCCTCTGGTTTTAATATTTACACATATGTAGGTATTTAAGCACAGCTCAGTTTTAAGACACTTAAAGCCCAAAATTGGAGACCATATAGAAATTTGCTACCATTTCAAAACCGGATACTCTGGAACGGCTTATTGTACAGGGGATTGCATTACACCTTTGTGTTCGGTAAGGTCTGCTGTTTATTCTGGTTTACGGTTTGTCATGTGTGGAACGAAAAGTTTGTGAGATATTCCTCCTATAGGAATTGAAATGAGCGCAGAGCTATAGTAGCCTAATATGATTATTTCTTGAAAGTTAATTTATTTTTCTCGCGAACCGTTTTTAGCAGCAAATGGCTATAGCACCTTATAAAAGATGAGAAAAAGTTATTTCATGTGATGTCTGTGAGGCTACTTCGCGAGTAGCCTACTTCCTAGAGAAGAATGGGCGGCCACACTTTATGTCGGTCTGCCTCATGTCTAAATAGCAGCGTGTTCCGTGAAGGTGTCGCGGACCGGATTAAAATAGCCTAGTCAGCGAATCAACAATCAGAGAAAACTGCGCTGAGAACGTTGTAGGCGGATATTAGACCTACCTGCTGTTGGTCTAGACATATGTATGCCTTAAACTCGTATCCTGTCATTTAGAAACAATGCTGTGGGCTAGTCTAGTCATCAACAAAAAATGAACGGATTGCAAAAAAAAAAGAATGGATTTGGCGTGACATTTCTTGAGTGTGCGTGAGAGCGTGAGATTGGAGCTGAAAGCGTGAGTGTCACGCCAGATGCGTGAGAGTTGGCAACCCTGCAGTAGCTAGAATGCATAAAAAAAACATCGGGAAAAACAGTGTTCGGTCCACCAAGTCAGCTATCGGCGCTGCGCAGCACCAGTTGTGATATTTATCTTACGGAGTGTAATCGTAGGTAATGTCATGTATGAAAACTAGTATTGTTAGGCAATACTATAAGTGCAAGTCCAGGGCAGCTGAGGTGGGGGCGATGACATCATCGATACGCAAGCAGGATGTGCGGTTTCGCTGTCTAAACGAATTCAAACGGGCTACGGTTTCAGATTTCTCCACTCTGGGACCAGGTTTCAGAAAAGTGCGGTTTCGGGCAGTGCGTTTACAGGATTCGTTTGGACGCTCGGCCAAGACGAAGCAAAACCTCTGCGTTTAACCTAAAAAGCGTCTCCGTGTGGACAGGCCCTTAATTAACGTCATGCAGAAAAAAGGTGCGAAGGAGCTTGCTCTTCTCCGCAACCCTGTCTATCACGTCATCAGCATCCAAGTTCATTATAGGACCTCTTTCTCTGTCGCCATCAGCATAAAGGCCTCCAAATTATCCTGTGACAATCGTGTCCTTAGGCGATTCTTGATGAATTTAAGAGTGGAAAAACTCCGTTTGCATGCCACTTGAGTACATGACAGTGTTAGTAGGAATTCATTTGCTAACCATATATAGTTGTAGGCACAGGTAAAGAGGTTTAACTGCTGGAGAAGGAAATAGCTACAGATTGCACAGTTCTTGCAGGTAGCACATGTCTTGCTCACCAGTCACCAGGTTTATTTCTGTATCTTCCTATATCTCTGCGGCATCATCAAAGTCCGACGCTTTGACGTCTAGGCTTATATACTCGTTTAGAGGAGACTTTTTCAGGCTGTCCCAGTGCGTGGCGAGATGTGTCAATTCCGACTGTAGATTTTCAACCCTAGCACCTTCACTGAATTTAAGCAGACATTCTCTTATGTTTCGAAGTGCATTTGGGGGCAGTTTATTAGCTTTTATAAGGGGAAAATTCCGAGGATCAAGGCATGCTAGATCGGCAAATCCCCGTGCTGAAGCCTAACTTTTGTAAACCAATAATAAAATAAAAGGTACAGGCAGCATATTTATTGTATTCCAATTTCAAACAATGCACTTTTAAATCATTTGATTGAATAAGGTTACAAAATAATGTAGACTGATTTAAATATTGAGGGTCACCATGACTGTAGTGTAGAGACTCATGTCTGGTATAAATACTGATCAGGTTCCTACTAAGAAAGAGGAAAAGGGAGTTACAGATATATGGTTTATTCGAAGCCATGTAACACTATTGATGCTTGATAGTGGGCCGAGAGATATTGTAAAACCCAAGGGCGTCAGTTTGTTTTTAATAGTGGTGGGGACAATAACCATAAGCTTGAGTGTGGTTTGAAAAGTGCAGGGTACCCTTATGTAAGCTATTCATCCATTCAACGCTGCATTACAATATGCTCAACAGTAGTGTTGCGCCGGTTAAGGTTTTTTAACATCTGCACCCACCCGACCCGTCAGGAGAGTCAATCTTCACCCACTCGACCCTCAATATGCACTGATTAACTACCCGAACCTGACCTGACCCGACAAAAAAAAAAAACAATGAGAAGTCTTTTTGCCGCAACGTGTGTCTGAAAACGATGTGAAACCGACTGCACTTTGGTTGCATTTGCTTTGCTGTTGCTTAGAATATTAGATTCTTGCGATATATGTCTTCAGACAATAAAAAGTAATTTGGAAGGGAAATTGAAGCTAAGAGTTGCCCCCTGCGTTGGCCGTGATTCCCCTTTGAAAATCAGAGTTTCACAGGCTACTGTGGCCTTGGTCAGTGGCGCCGCCAGCTGTAATCCTGTAGCCTATGTGCGTACAATTCATTCATGAAATCATTCAATACAACAATAAAAATAGCTTGTGTACTGTCTTAATTATGTTTCACGCACAAATGATAACCTAGGGCAAAGAGAATGGACATCTCAACATAAGGATACATTAGAAGATGATGATTGGTGTAAACTTTGTCACACGACGTGATAAGCAGTTCGGGCGCATAAAAACGCAACGTTCCATTCAGTCATAAATCATTCAAAAGTAGCCTAGGCCTAGTGCTCGTCATGAAAAGAAAACAGCAGCTTAATATTTTTCAGGTGTTTAACAGTAGGCCTAGGCGCACTGTATCAGTTATGCCATAGGCAGTGAGATTATTGGCATTGCATCCTGTCACTCTGTTTGGAACATCGCAGTTCGGGTTGATAAGATTCAGTTAATGCGAGTATGGGTCGTCTCAAAGTTTGGGACAACTTTGGGACAACTAACTACTTGTTAGGTTACCAATAGCTGTCTTTTCTCTAGGACTAGGCATATCGGAAATCGTGACATAAGCTCGTTGGTTTCTTTTTTCTTTTCTTTCTTGTTCGCGTGTTGGGTAGTAATGCGATAATGCATTTAAATCAATGTACATCAGAGCCGATATGGCCAGCCCTGATCTGCTGCTCTGTAAAGGTATTTCTGTCCCACCCAAATTTGCTGAACTACTTGCGAAATAGCCTATTCATCACAGACATCACACGAAAGAGCCTTTTCTCAGCTTTTAAACGATGTTGGTGGTTAGTTGTTGTGGTAAACGGTACGAGAAAAGTAGCTTTAATTTAATCATATTTTCTGCGCCCGTCTCCCTACCCATTCATCTTGGCTTCGCGAACTTTCCGAACCCAAGACCTTACCGAACACAAAGGTGTAATTAAAGTTTAAAGTTTTAATTAAAGTTTAAAGCACTCCCCTGTACAGTTAGCCATTCCAGAGTAATCCGGTTTTACATTTGCAGCAATGTCTATATGCATGTCTCCAACTTTGGGGTTCACAATGTGTTTAAATTGTTCAATAGGCCTACATGATTTTATAACAGGCCAAATACAAAATAAATGTTACAAATATCGCCTAGATAGCCTATCTGTAAACATTACAATATACATATATAGGCCAGACCGACCCTCGAGTTCATGCTTTGTTTTATCGCTGGATTTTAGGATAGCCTACTAGCCTATGGCAACCGATTGCATTCCGAGCTACAGTCAACTCTAGCAGGCATTACATGACTGGAGGGTCGGGTGGGTGCGGATGTTAAAAAACCTTAACCACGCAACACTCGATCCACACATATCCAGGCAGGTGTGCATGCTGTGAGGATGTCGTTGTGCGCGCCTATCGCATGGTTTAGACTCGATGATTTCATATGTGGGGATTTTTTCGGTCGCAATTGGTTTGCACTTTTTTAGAAGTGGTGGGGACAAAATTCAAATTATAAATAGTGGTGGGGACATATCCCACCCGTCCCCACCGTAATCTACGCTTATGGTAAAACCGTCTTTACGATAAATGGGCCGCGCAAACCCGACAAGCATGCCGCTCCGTGATTGGCCGGCTGGGCATGTTGGACCCATGATATCAAAGTTACCACAAAGTCTACGCCAGTTATGATGCTAGGGTTGAAAATATTTCCCAATTGTGAGTACCCAGACTATCAAATGAAGTTGTGAGTCTGGTGAAACCAGGCAAGGATGCTGATACCAATATTTGCTAATTTAATGACACGTTGCAGGGCGCAATAAAGCAACAATCAGTTGTGAAATTAGAAATTGTGTAGCGTTTTTTGTAACATCAAAGGAACATGATGTTACAAAACGCAAAAAAAGGCTATAACTTATACATGTGTTTTGGACATGGTCTGACTTGAAAGGACACTTTAAATACAGCAATGAAGGGAAAATAATCTATTTAAATTCTACACATTCTGTGTTTATTTCTAGGTCATTGCTTTGGATTGTTAAAAAAAACTCCAAATACGACTTTTAATCCAAATGCAAAATATTTGTAACTGTCATTTACTTCAAGGGAAGCAGGAGGCAAGATGAAGATGGTTCCTTTCCTGGTCTTCCTTCCTTTGATAGGTAAGTCGAGGAGCAAAGAAGCCTTTACATTTCACAGCAGAACAATATTCTGGCCTGCATTATCTTTGCAAGTGCATTACAAGATTTGCTACTAGGCAGAGTTATTATTTATTGATCCAACTCATTTCCTTTCTATGCAGTAGGTTTGGTCTTAAAGTGGTAGCTACCTGAGGCATGCAAACCCTAATTAATATCACCCAGAACCTTACAAGGATGACCAAAAGCAAAAACTCCACTGTTGGTAGTGTCTTTAGTATAAAGTATAAAAAATAAGTTTTAAGATTTTCCACCTCCCCTCGAATTGATTTTTACCTTTCTCCAGATCATTCAGCCGAGTCTGGCAATACCACTTTTAGCTCCATCATTGAATCAGATTAGACCAATAGCATCTCGCCCACTAGCATCGCACTTAAAAGTGACTAAGATTTCCGGTAATTTTCCTATTTAAAACGTGTCTCTTCTCAAGTTAGAAAGTGTAATAAGACTAATGGAAAATGAAACAGGGCGATTTTCTAGGCTGATCTGACATGGAACTATACTCTCATTCCGGCGTATAATCAAGGAATGTTGCAAACGTACCATGGGCGCAGCAGCACAATGATATCATGCAGCACCTGCTGGGTGCACGGGGGCAGCCATGGCCTACTGGTTAGTGCTTCTTACTTGTAACCAGAGGGTTGCCGGTTCGAACCCCGACCAGTAACGACTGAAGTGCCCTTGAGTAAGGCACCTAACCGCTCACTGCTCCGCTGTAGGCATCTCAATGTATCGCGATTAGGTGTCTTTCACTTCACTGTGAGTTCACTGTGTGCTTTACTAATTCACAGATTGGGATAAATGCAAAGACCAAATTTCCCTCACAGGATCAAAAGAGTATATATACTATACTATATACTTATACTAGTAGTCTCCATAGGCTATAACTTCCAGCAACAAGTTTGAGCTGCAGCAGACAAATTGGTTAGTGACTGAATTATTACGCCTGAATGAGAGTATAGTCATGTCATGTCATGTCACTCTTATGTCGATACTGTCAAGTAAAGTGTAACCTAACATTTTTATTGTTCAATTCATTGTAAATTATGTATTACTTTCTTCACCCTTACTTCTACAGTGACTGCTGCTGTTACAACCACTGGCCCTACAGCTGCCCCTGCCGCCTCTACAGCTGCCCCTGTGGCTACTACAGCTGCCCCCTCCGCCTCTACAGCTGCCCCTGTGGCTACTACAGCTGCCCCTGCCGCCTCTACAGCTGACCCTGTGGTCTCTACAGCTGCCCCTGCTGCCTCTACAGCTGACCCTGCTGCCTCTACAGCTGCTCCTGTGGCTACTACAGCTGCCCCCGCCGCCTCTACAGCTGCCCCTGTGGCTACTACAGCTGCCCCTGCGGCCTCTACAGCTGCTCCTGTGGCTACGACCGCTGCCCCTGTGGCTACTACAGCTGACCCTGTGGCCTCTACAGCTGACCCTGCCGCCTCTACAGCTGCCCCTATGGCTACTACAGCTGCCCCTGCGGCTACTACAGCTGCCCCTGCTGCCTCTACAGTTGCCCCTGTGGCCTCTACAGCTGCCCCTGTGGCTACGACAGCTGCCCCTGTGGCTACTACAGCTGCCCCTGCGGCTATGACAGCTGCCCCTGCTGCCTCTACAGCTGCCCCTGTGGCTACTACAGCTGCCCATGTGGCTACGACAGCTGCCCCTGCTGCCTCTACAGCTGCCCCTGCGGCCTCTACAGCTGCCCCTGTGGCTACTACAGCTGCCCCTGCTGCCTCTACAGCTGACCCTGCGGCTACGACAGCTGCCCCTGCTGCCTCTACAGCTGCCCCTGCTGCCTCTACAGCTGCCCCTGTGGCTACTACAGCTGCCCCTGCTGCCTCTACAGCTGCCCCTGTGGCTACGACAGCTGCCCCTGAGGCTACGACAGCTGCCCCTGCTGCCTCTACAGCTGCCCCTGCTGCCTCTACAGCTGCCCCTGTGGCTACTACAGCTGCCCCTGTGGCTACTACAGCTGCCCCTGTGGCTACTACAACTGCCCCTGCGGCTATGACAGCTGCCCCTGCTGCCTCTACAGCTGCCCCTGTGGCTACTACAGCTGCCCCTGTGGCTACGACAGCTGCCCCTGCTGCCTCTACAGCTGCCCCTGCGGCCTCTACAGCTGCCTCTGCAGCCTCTACAGCTGCCCCTGTGGCTACTACAGCTGCCCCTGCTGCCTCTACAGCTGACCCTGCGGCTACGACAGCTGCCCCTGCTGCCTCTACAGCTGCCCCTGTGGCTACTACAGCTGCCCCTGCTGCCTCTACAGCTGCCCCTGTGGCTACGACAGCTGCCCCTGAGGCTACGACAGCTGCCCCTGCTGCCTCTACAGCTGCCCCTGCTGCCTCTACAGCTGCCCCTGTGGCTACTACAGCTGCCCCTGTGGCTACTACAGCTGCCCTTGCAGCCTCTACAGCTGCCCCTGCCGCCTCTACAGCTGCCCCTGTGGCTACTACAGCTGCCCCTGCTGCCTCTACAGTTGCCCCTGTGGCTTCTACAGCTGCCCCTGTGGCTACGACAGCTGCCCCTGCGGCTACGACAGCTGCCCCTGCTGCCTCTACAGCTGCCCCTGTGGCTACGACAGCTGCCCCTGCAGCCTCTACAGCTGCCCCTGTGGCTACTACAGCTGCCCCTGTGGCTACTACAGCTGCCCCTGCGGCTACGACAGCTGCCCCTGCTGCCTCTACAGCTGCCCCTGTGGCTACTATAGCTGCCCCTGTGGCTACGACAGCTGCCCCTGCTGCCTCTACAGCTGCCCCCGCCGCCTCTACAGCTGCCCCTGTGGCTACTACAGCTGCCCCTGTGGCTACGACTGCTGCCCCTGCAGCCTCTACAGCTGCCCCTGCCACCTCTACAGCTGCCCCTGCTGGAGAAGAAGGCCCCATGAGTCTGTCTTTTAGTCTCAATCAAACGTTCACTTCTGATCTTCTCAATTCATCTTCAGATGCATACAAAACACTTGAGTCAGAAGTGGTGACTAAAGTAAGATCCCCATCTGTTACAATAGCCAAGATTTGTGTTTTGACCATTTAAGTACTTATATAACCAAAATGTATGCTTTTACTGATATCTCAATATGTCCTCCCATATGTAATTACAGTTGGATGCGATTTACCAAGCACAATACCCAAGCACATTCAAAAGTACCAGGATCAAGAGTTTTGCGTGAGTATGAGTGGGCTACACTGCAGATAAGTTGGGTATGAGTTCATGTCCTTTACTCTGCTGTCTGTGTTACCTCAGGAGCGGCTCAGTTGTTGTTTCCTCAGAGCTTGTGTTTGACAGCACAAGTTCAGTTCCATCTACCAGTAGTGTGGCATCTACTTTGGGCAACTCAACTACCCTGGACATAGTGGCAGGCAGCATCAGTGCAAGTAAGTTTTGACACATTATAAAATTTGAAGTTAACAAATTCACCTAAACTGATATTTTTATTGATATTCATCACCTGGAGAGAACAAATACTATTTTCTGATTGGCTGGCGGGGTGGCTATTAATTCTGAAAAACGAGACACCTATGATGTAGATCTGGTAAAAAAAGTTTAATCACCGTTCCATATCAATGCTTATGAATGGTAACTATAACAACCATAGTAGGACGACGGTTGAGCCTGGAAGCAGGCTTCGCAACAGTGGAATCAACTGTAAACAAGCTAACTGTCCATGCTATTGCTGTTATAGGGCCAAAGAAAATTATACAACAAGTCGGCTTCTTTTTAAACAGAACTGCGTGTTTCCTTTACGTGCTATAAGGGCATGATTATTGCCTATAGTGGCAACCGGGTGATAAGCGGGATAACGGCCTTCGAGGTGTCCTGTTAGACGGAATTAATGGACTTGGGCGGAGGCAACTCCACTGCGCGTCGGGGAGTTCTTTGCATCTCGCCCTCGTCCATCAATTCCGTATAACAGGACACCTCGGCGGCCTTTATCCCTTACTTAACTGATATTTTTCACTTATATTATTCACTGATATTTAAATTAACTACATTTATTATACCGCTCTTCATAATGCTGTAGACAACTCCATTCACTTGAATGGGCCTTCCCAATGTTCGGAGGTCTGATCATTTTGCAAACAGACCGTTGCTATATAACAGACAGCTGTTATGGATTTTGTGCTTCTTATTCACATCTTTTATAATACTCTATAAGTAGTCAGGTAAATTCATTCAAAAGTAAAAGCAGATGGTTGATCAGCTGTGTTCTAAAGAATGTTTGATTCAAGTTTGACGTGTGTTGCGAACAATTTGTTTCTCAGCAAAAGCCACAACAAAACGGTAACAAATAAATGTAAAGAGACACATCATGTGGAGTTTATTTTTTCGTTTTGACAAGAAGCCGTGGTCATTATTGTGAAAATTAGTCCCTTCAGGGTGAAGCAAGACCGGTTAACCCTGTTGGGACTTATTTTCCCGATAATGACCAGCGTTCTATACATTATCCCTTACAATTATTTTCTGTAAAAGTTCTACTTTTATTGTTGTTTGGTTTGCCTGCAAGTATTTCAACACTTCTTTCCCCCTAGCTACTTCTTTGACTGCAACAACTGCATCAATAGCGACTCCTGCTGTTACAACCGCTGCCCATACAGCTGCCCCTGCTGCCTCTACAGCTGCCCCTGCGGCCTCTACAGCTGCCCCTGCCGCCTCTACAGCTGCCCCTGCTGCCTCTACAGCTGCCCCTGCGGCCTCTACAGCTGCCCCTGCGGCTACTACAGCTGACCCTGTGGCTACTACAGCTGCCCCTGTGGCCTCTACAACTGCCCCTGTGGCTACGACAGCTGCCCCTGCTGCCTCTACAGCTACCCCTGTGGCTACTACAGCTGCCCCTGTGGCTACGACAGCTGCCCCTGCCGCCTCTACAGCTGCCCCTGTGGCTACGACAGCTGCCCCTGCTGCCTCTACAGTTGCCCCTGTGGCCTCTACAGCTGCCCCTGTGGCTACGACAGCTGCCCCTGCTGCCTCTACAGCTGCCCCTGTGGCTACTACAGCTGCCCCTGTGGCTATGACAGCTGCCCCTGCTGCCTCTACAGTTGCCCCTGTGGCCTCTACAGCTGCCCCTGTGGCTACGACAGCTGCCCCTGTGGCTACTACAGCTGGCTCTGAGGCTATGACAGCTGCCCCTGCTGCCTCTACAGCTGCCCCTGTGGCTACTACAGCTGCCCCTGCTGCCTCTACAGCTGCCCCTGCAGCCTCTACAGCTGCCCCTGCGGCCTCTACAACTGCCCCTGCGGCTACTACAGCTGACCCTGTGGCTACTACAGCTGCCCCTGTGGCCTCTACAGCTGCCCCTGTGGCTACTACAGCTGCCCCTGCAGCCTCTACAGCTGCCCTTGCTGCCTCTACAGCTGCCCCTGCTGCCTCTACAGCTGCCCCTGTGGCCTCTACAGCTGCCCCTGTGGCTACGACAGCTGCCCCTGCTGCCTCTACAGCTGCCCCTGTGGCTACTACAGCTGCCCCTGTGGCTACGACAGCTGACCCTGCGGCTACTACAGCTGCCCCTGCTGCCTCTACAGCTGCCCCTGTGGCCTCTACAGCTGCCCCTGTGGCTACTACAGCTGCCCTTGCAGCCTCTACAGCTGCCCCTGCCGCCTCTACAGCTGCCCCTGTGGCTACTACAGCTGCCCCTGCTGCCTCTACAGTTGCCCCTGTGGCCTCTACAGCTGCCCCTGTGGCTACGACAGCTGCCCCTGCGGCTACGACAGCTGCCCCTGCTGCCTCTACAGCTGCCCCTGTGGTTATGACAGCTGCCCCTGTAGCCTCTACAGCTGCCCCTGCCGCCTCTACAGCTGCCCCTGTGGCTACTACAGCTGCCCCTGCGGCTACGACAGCTGCCCCTGCTGCCTCTACAGCTGCCCCTGTGGCTACGACAGCTGCCCCTGCAGCCTCTACAGCTGCCCCTGCCGCCTCTACAGCTGCCCCTGTGGCCTTTACAGCTGCCCCTGTGGCTACTAAAGCTGCCCCTGTGGCTACTACAGCTGCCCCTGTGGCTACTACAGCTGCCCCTGCGGCTACGACAGCTGCCCCTGCTGCCTCTACAGCTGCCCCTGTGGCTACTATAGCTGCCCTTGTGGCTACGACAGCTGCCCCTGCTGCCTCTACAGTTGCCCCTGTGGCCTCTACAGCTGCCCCTGTGGCTACGACAGCTGCCCCTGTGGCTACTACAGCTGCCCCCGCCGCCTCTACAGCTGCCCCTGCTGGAGAAGAAGGCCCCATGAGTCTGTCTTTTAGTCTCAATCAAACGTTCACTTCTGATCTTCTCAATTCATCTTCAGATGCATACAAAACACTTGAGTCAGAAGTGGTGACTAAAGTAAGATCCCCATCTGTTACAATAGCCAAGATTTGTGTTTTGACCATTTAAGTACTTATATAACCAAAATGTATGCTTTTACTGATATCTCAATATGTCCTCCCATATGTAATTACAGTTGGATGCGATTTACCAAGCACAATACCCAAGCACATTCAAAAGTACCAGGATCAAGAGTTTTGCGTGAGTATGAGTGGGCTACACTGCAGATAAGTTGGGTTCTGAGTTCATGTCCTTTACTCTGCTGTCTGTGTTTCCTCAGGAGCGGCTCAGTTGTTGTTTCCTCAGAGCTTGTGTTTGACAGACAAAGTTCAGTTCCATCTACCAGTAGTGTGGCATCTACTTTGGCCAACTCAACTACCCTGGACATAGTGGCAGGCAGCATCAGTGCAAGTAAGCTTTGACACATTATAAAATTTGAAGTTAACAAATTCACCAAAACTGATATTTTTATTGATATTCATCACCTGGAGAGAACAAATACTATTTTCTGATTGGCTGGCGGGGTGGCTATTAATTCTGAAAAACGAGACACCTATGAAGTAGATCTGGTAAAAAAAGTTTAATCACCGTTCCATATCAATGCTTATGAATGGTAACTATAACAACCATAGTAGGACGACGGTTGAGCCTGGAAGCAGGCTTCGCAACAGTGGAATCAACTGTAAACAAGCTAACTGTCCATGCTATTGCTGTTATAGGGCCAAAGAAAATTATACAACAAGTCGGCTTCTTTTTAAACAGAACTGCGTGTTTCCTTTACGTGCTATAAGGGCATGATTATTGCCTATAGTGGCAACCGGGTGATAAGCGGGATAACGGCCTTCGAGGTGTCCTGTTAGACGGAATTAATGGACTTGGGCGGAGGCAACTCCGCTGCGCGTCGGGGAGTTCTTTGCATCTCGCCCTCGTCCATCAATTCCGTATAACAGGACACCTCGGCGGCCTTTATCCCTTACTTAACTGATATTTTTCACTTATATTATTCACTGATATTTAAATTAACTACATTTATTATACCGCTCTTCATAATGCTGTAGAAAACTCCATTCACTTGAATGGGCCTTCCCAATGTTCGGAGGTCTGATCATTTTGTATAACAGACCGTTGCTATATAACAGACAGCTGTTATGGATTTTGTGCTTCTTATTCACATCTTTCATACTACTCTATAAGTAGTCAGGTAAATTCGTTCAAAAGTAAAAGCAGATGGTTGATCAGCTGTGTTCTAAAGAATGTTTGATTCAAGTTTGACGTGTGTTGCGAACAATTTGTTTCTCAGCAAAAGCCACAACAAAACGGTAACAAATAAATGTAAAGAGACACATCATGTGGAGTTTATTTTTTCGTTTTGACAAGAAGCCGTGGTCATTATTGTGAAAATTAGTCCCTTCAGGGTGAAGCAAGACCGGTTAACCCTGTTGGGACTTATTTTCCCGATAATGACCAGCGTTCTATACATTATCCCTTACAATTATTTTCTGTAAAAGTTCTACTTTTATTGTTGTTTGGTTTGCCTGCAAGTATTTCAACACTTCTTTCCCCCTAGCTACTTCTTTGACTGCAACAACTGCATCAATAGCGACTCCTGCTGTTACAACCGCTGCCCATACAGCTGCCCCTGCTGCCTCTACAGCTGCCCCTGCGGCCTCTACAGCTGCCCCTGCAGCCTCTACAGCTGCCCCTGCGGCCTCTACAGCTGCCCCTGCTGCCTCTACAGTTGCCCCTGTGGCCTCTACAGCTGCCCCTGTGGCTACTACAGCTGCCCCTGCGGCTCCGACAGCTGCCCCTGCTGCCTCTACAGCTGCCCCTGTGGCTACGACAGCTGCCCCTGTGGCTTCTACAGCTGCCCCTGTGGCTTCTACAGCTGCCCCTGTGGCTATTTCAGCTGCCCCTGCAGCCTCTACAGCTGCCCCTGTGGCTTCTACAGCTGCCCCTGCAGCCTCTACAGCTGCCCCTGCTGGAGAAGAAGGCACCATGAGTCTGTCTTTTAGTCTCAATCAAACGTTCACTTCTAATCTTCTCAATTCATCTTCAGATGCATACAAAACACTTGAGTCAGAAGTGGTGACTAAAGTAAGATCCCCATCTGTTACAATAGCCAAGATTGTGTTTTGACCATGTACTTATATAACCAAAATGTATGCTTTTACTGATATCTCAATATGTCCTCCCATATGTAATTACAGTTGGATGCGATTTACAAAGCACAATTCCCAAGCACATTCAAAAGTACCAGGATCAAAAGTTTTGCGTGAGTATGAGTGGGCTACACTGCAGATAAGTTGGGTATGAGTTCATGTCCTTTACTCTGCTGTCTGTGTTTCCTCAGGAGCGGCTCAGTTGTTGTTTCCTCAGAGCTTGTGTTTGACAGACAAAGTTCAGTTCCATCTACCAGTAGTGTGGTATCTACTTTGGCCAACTCAACTACCCTGGACATAGTGGCAGGCAGCATCAGTGCAAGTAAGTTTTGACACATTATAAAAGTTGAAGTTAACAAATTCATCTAAACTGATATTTTTTTATTGACATTTAACTGATTTTTTCAACTGATATAGGCCTATTATTAATTTATATTTAAATAAGTTGTACTTACTGTTGTTTTGATTTCAACACCACTTTTCCTCTGAACTAGTTACTTCTTCAACTACGACAACAGCGACTCCTACAACCGCTGCGCAGACCACCTCTGGCTCGTCGGCACAGGCCAGATTTGTGTCCGCTCTTCCTCTGGCTCTTACGCTGCTGCTTGCTCTGCAAACGTTGACCTTCACATGACCTTCACGCTGACCTTCGCTTGTAGCGTCACAGAGAAATCAATTTCCATAGTGAACTTCACAGAAACACCTTTAACCAGCTAGTCCAGCTTAGCTGTGGCGGTTTTCTGACATACAGTACCCTCCAGAATTATTGGCACCTCTGCTAAAGTTGACTAAAAAGAGGAATATAAAATCATCTTTGGGAAGTTGATCTTAATGTGTTAAGTAATAAAAAGAGGAAATATCAAACCTTTAAGGACACCAATTTTCTTTGTGAATGAATAATATATCATAAATAAATAAATGTTCTTCCTTAAAATACAGGGGTCATAAGCCCTTCACCATACCTAGATTGGCATGGTTTTATTTTTATGCTCATTGAGCTCAATGCAAATCAAACCAGCTAATAGGCTAACTGAAATAAAACCATGCCAATCTCTAGGTATGGTGGAGGGTACATATGTGATGATGTGGGGCTATTTTAATTCCAAAGGCCAAAGGAACTTTATCAGGATGTATCCTGGATCCATGAAATAACTGGCCTTTAAAAATAAAAATCTGCCTGCATCTATGGAAATTTAACATAGGGGTGCCAATACTTATGACCAGGGGTTTTAAGGAGGAACATTTATTTATTTATGATACATTATTTATTCACAAAGAAAATTGGTGTCCTTAAAGGTTGGATATGTCCTCCTTTTTTACTTAAGGCATTAAGATACATTTCCAAAAGATGATTTTATATTCCTGTTTTTAGTCAACTTTAGCAGATGTGCCATTCTGGAGGGTACTGTAGACTGTGGTATGTTAAAGAGGTAATGTGGTATTTTTTCCTGAACAAGCCATTACATCCACCACCAGACTTCCATTGACTTGTATATATTTGAAACAGCAACTCTTCAGGTACAAAGTTGTATTATGAGTGAGTAACCAAGTGAGTTATTTCTTTCTTTCTTATTTATTTCAAATTCTGTGGCAATATCATTTTGGAATGTTTTAACTAAAATGACTCGCGCCTAAGTCAAGTTATAGACAAATAAAAAAGCAAACCTGTACTAGAGAGTTGCAAAGTTAGCTAAAAGGATTACAAAGACAACTGTTTTAAGCAGTATACGACAGGCAGGTTAAAATGTTTTCTATTGAATTGTGTTATCCTGTTTTTCGGTGCGGCATCTATGTTTACATTTACAATGTTTTTTTAGGCTAATATGCTATTGTCCTGTAAAGATACTGATACATTATTTTGAAACCATTGGCTATATGGTTTAGATATTCTGACACACAGATATTGTAATCTCTGTTAATAATCAATATTCTGTAAATGTAAATAAATCCATTGTCAACATAAAACATGTGCTGTGTTCTCGTTTTAAAGGAAAGAATGGGCTATAGCATAACCAGGAGTCCCAGTGGCACATTAGCTTCAGAATGTAGCAAAAAAGAAAGAACACACAAATCTGAAGACCCAAACTTGCTGTATTAACACATTCGCTTGGTTTTCTGCTCGCCGCCATCTTGCTAGTCAAGAGGTGAGTTACACACCCAACACACAACTTTGGTCATAGGTGAGTTGTGTGATGGTTTGACAGATGGACCTCTAGACCAAATGTGCTCAGAGATGTGTGTGGGTGTACCCAGGTTAATTTATTCCCTCTATTAACTGACTCTTGAATTGAGTCTTTTACTTATTTTGGACCATATTTCAATTTCATAAGCTTTCCATTCTTCCCTTATCAACTGTTATGACTGATGAAGATCTTTGCAGAAAGAGAGTTTTTAGTCTAGAACACTCACGCACGCATGCGCTCGCCGGGGTCCTGTTTTCTGATAATGACCGGTGCTCTATTAGCCTGACGAGCCAGACCCACATTAAAATGTAGGGTCTGGGCACTCACCGTTCGCAGTGCTCAGTCCGAGGGGCGGGATAATCAGTTGTCTTTCAAATTCCCTCTGCATGCAATAGGACAGCGGCATCGCTATGAGTCCCATGCGTTTCCCACCAGCGGAGTTGGCTAGTTAAAGTTTGCCAACTTAATAAAAGCTTAACTCGTGTCACACTGTTCGCCAACAGCAACATCCATCTTATTTGTTTTCAAGTAGCAGGGAATTCAAGCCAAACCGTTGCAACTCTGCCATCAATCATTATGTTAAGCCCACCTAACGACTCTATACACGATTTCATTGGCCTGATTGAGTTTCGATTTCTGGAGCTCACAAGCCATCGGAGAGTTGCTAGACTAGCCCTGGCAGTTTGCTGCCGCTAGGGGCGCGTCTAGATTTCTATATTATCCCTTACTTAACCCTTATAAGGTGTTCGGGTCTGTGGGACCCGTTTTCAGTTTTTAGCTTAATAAAAATGATACAAATAATTATTTTTAAACACTAAGATTCATTGGCATTTTCTGTGAGGAACATAAATCAGAAAACATTTTCAATGAACCCCCCCTGCATACCCCCCCTTCACATTTATATTACACACAGGATGTTCGGGTCCACTGGACCCGGAACTAGTTAAAGTGTGGAAATCATAGGTCCTGTGTGTGTGTGTGTGTGTCAGTGTGTCAGAGGGTTTTGATGGTGATGCAGAGCAAATAGTTTCAGAAAGTGAGATTAACATTTCTGAAAAATTAGAGTCCGACACTGAGTTTGAAGAGGAGGATAAGCATCAACAGCTCCGAAACATAAAAGAGCCTCAGGACTAGCCCTTCAGCAGCCAGGACAAGCCTGCGAGCAGCCAGCCCCAGGATCGATCATCCCGCAAGCAGCCAGGACCAGCCTGTGAGCAGCTGGGACCAGCCCAGAAGCAGCCAGCCCCAGCCTGCAAGCAGCCAGAACTAACCTGCAAGCAGCCAGGACCAGGACCAGCCCGCAATCAGCCAGGACCAGCCTGCAAGCAGCCAGGACTAGGACGGAGCCCGCAAGCAGCCAGCCCCAGGACCATCCTGTGAGCAGCTAGCCTTAGGACTAGCCCGTCAGGCTACATCGAAACGCAAGCGAACCTCAGGACCAGCCCACCAGCAGCCAGCCCCAGGACCGGCCAATAAGCAGCAAGCCACAGGACCAGCTCGTCAATCAGCTTCAAAATGCAAACAGGCCGCAGAACCAGACCGTGAGCAGCCAGCCATAGGACCAGCCTGTCAGCCAGCTCTGAAACGCAAGCGAACCTCAGGACCAGCCCGCCAGCAGCCAGCCCCAGGACCAGCTGATGAGCAGCCAGCCATAGAACCAGCCATTGAGCAGCCAGACATTGGACTCGACTGTCAACAGCTTGCAAATGACAACATATGGATGTCAAAAAAATGGTAGAATTGAATGGTCTTCCTGCTCAAGAAATGAACCCCCCTGCATGGCTGCCAATGTGATTTGGATGCTACCAGGACCTACATGCTTAGCAGTCACTCATGCACAAGACATCAATTCTTCTTTTTACCTTTTCATGCCATCCCCTATCAAAAAATACATATGCAATACACACGCAGTGAGACTCTGCCCCTCATGTGTGGTATAGTCTGGTATAAAATTGCCGTGTTCAATGGCTTCAATGTGTTGTTCAGACAGATGTTATTGAGTATGTTCAATTTCTACAATATTTGTACAATAGTTGTATTATTTTCCAGTTATGCCTGTTTTATGATGCATTTCCTTATTTTGTTATATTTTAATACAAAAATAAACAAAACGAGTGGCACTTCTATTCATAATTGTGATTTAACAAAGGTAAAGGCAACACATTTAACATATGTGTTATTACTTGCAATTGGGATGAAGTAACCATCTAGTGAGTATTTAAAAAAAAAAAATTGATTATGTTGAATTAAAAGGCCTAAAATGCAATGGGTCTACCAGACCCAGCAGCACCTCCTGTGTAACAAAAAAACGGACACCCTATGAGGGTTAACGAACCTCCAAACATGGGGAAGGCCATTTCATGTGAACGGAACTTTCTGCAGCATTCTGAAGAGTCGCGTAACAATAATAGACAGGTGATATTTTTGAGATATGTGCTTCCTAGAGGCATTTTTTAGTAAAAGTTGGGAACAGGACTTTTTAACATAATTAAGGTGTGCTGAATCCAACTAGCCCTGTTCCCAAGCTGAATTTTGAGTTTATGACCATCGAATTAGCATAAACAAAATGGTTGCCAAAATGGCGATTTTGGGCACTTTCATTGGGCGGATGTCATTATACCATGTAAATTAATTCATATTGTTCACAGAAATCTTCCTTGGCCAATAGATCAAGGATACAGGCTGTGAAAAAAAGAAAAAAAATCTAGTATTATGCCCATGTTAATTACCTGAAAAAAACTTTGAAAAATGTAATTGTTGAAATTTTATAACTGAGCAGGCACACGGTATTTGACGAATGAGACTTATGTTTTTTGAGGGTCAAGAAAGATGTGTAGTGATGAAATGTAAAGTTTAAAATTGTGGCCTGGTTAGGTCTTCGGGCTTGAAACCAAAGAGTTGCCGGTTCGATCCCCGACCAGTAGGAAAAATGTGGGTGGTGGAAAGGTTGAGCACTAGTCTCCCATGCCCACATCCACGGCTGAAGTGCCCTTGAGCAAGGCACCTAACCCCTCACTGCTCCCCGAGCATCACTGTAGCAAGGCAGCTCACTGCTCCAGGTTAATGTGTGCTTCAATGTGTGACCTGTGTGTTCACTAATTCACGGATGGGATACATGCAGAGACCAAATTCCTTTGTATACCCAAGTATACTTGGCCATAAAACCTGATTTACATTACATTTACATAATTGAAGCGAATTGGGTTGGTAATGTATGTAGTCTCGGAGTAAGTTATACAGGCCTTTACCCATTTCGGTAACACTTTACGGTAAGGGTACATTAATTAATTTACGATTTATGTATTACTTCATTCATTAATATCTAATTAATCATCAGGAATTTACTGAGTTCATAGTTTGTCATTTGTGACCTCATACATGAACACATTACTAAAGTATTAGGTACGGTGGGCACATCATTATGAATTATGATGTATTAACCATGATCATGACCTTATTTTTCTGCCAAAAATGTGGTCATCACTGCTCAAATTCTGATTTGAACATAACTTTGGAGTTCTCTAAACACATGTCATTATTCACTACTTTATTTGAGGGGCCACAGACATGATGAATGCATGAGAAATTATCCTAAAATTCATGTAATCATGATGATCATGCTTAAGAAATCATAAATCATAATGATATACCCATCACACCTAATGCTTTAGTTGATGTGTTGTTGTTCATACATGAGGTCATCATGAATGAGAGTATATGAATTCATGTCAATTCCTGATGATTCATAGGATATAAAGGAATGAAGTAATGCATAAATCATGAATTAATTCATGCATGAATTCATGATAATTCATGTTTACCATAAAGTGTTACCCATATTTCTTCATAACATTTGTGTTAGTAAAATGATTGCATGTCCTGTGAATTAATAGCTAGATGAATAACTTTATAACTAGTGCAAGTTCAAGTTTAAGTTACTTTATTTGTACCCAGAGGTAGATTTTGTTTGCAGTATAGAATGCTTCAAGAGAATTTGCCAGAACAAGAGCACAGAGGATGCCATCTCTATGGCACTTCACTCTGCCCTGTCCCTCCTTGACAATAGCAACACCTATGTGAGAATGCTGTTCATTGAATTCAGTTCAGTATTCAACACCATTATCCCCTCCAAACTGATCGATCACCAAACTCAGTGAACTGGACATCAATACCTCCCTCTGAAACTAGATTCTGGACTTCCTAACCAACAGACCGCAGTCTGTTAGATTAGATAACCTCACCCACTCAACCCACACCCTGAGCACTGGCGTGTGCTGAGCCCTCTTTTACTCCCTCTTCACCTACAACTGCATACCTGTACATGGCTCTAACACCATTGTCAAGTTTGCAGACAACACTACGGTGATTGCTCTCATCAATGAGACAGCCTGCAGGGAGGAGGTCCAGCACCTAACATCGCGGAGCACCGACAACAACCTGGCTCTCAACACCAAGAGGACCAAAGACCTCATTGTGGACTTCAGGAAGTCAAAAGCTAGCACACAAAGCCCCATCCTCATCAACAGGACTGAGGTGGAGCATGTCACCAGTTCATGTTTCTGGGTGTCCACATCTCTGTGGACCTCTCTTGGACCCTCAACACCTCTACCTTGATCAAGAAGGCTCACCAGCATCTCTTCTTCCTGAGGAGACTAAAGATCACAACCTTTCTCCTCAGATCCTGGTGAACTTCTAAACCTCTACAACTGCACCATTGAGAGCCACCAACTGTGTCACAGTATGGTATGGCAACTGCCTCCTTGCCTGTGCCTGTTGAGGTGTCCATGTCGATGGCAACCTTCACAGGGACAACAAGGAGGCGAACATTTTGCCCCTATCCCACCAATAGTATTCTATTTATATTTATAAATGTACACACTTTATTACACTTAAACATAGCAATATTCTACTGATATTTCTACGGTTGTTCGTGATTAGTTCAAAGGAACTCCAATGATTTTAAACTCCAAACATGTGTCCACCCACCACGAAGACGATGTTTACCAATGAAGTCAGGCCACACTCTTTGCCAAAGAGGACCGTAAACATAGTCAAGAGTATAATAAGGTGATAATAAGGCTAATTAGTATAATAATAGTTTTTTTTTGCATTTTTATATTTTTCATAGCCTTTACTTTTTATTTATTGCCCACGGGAGATTTCTGAGATGCACAGATGAACAATATTAATTTATTTACATGGTATAATGATGCCCGTCCGAAGAAAGTGCCCAAAATCGCCATTTTACCAGCCATTTTGTTTATGCTAATTAGATGGTCAAAAACTCATAATTCTGCTTGGGAACAGGGCTAGTTGGATTCAGCACATGTTAATTATGATAAAAAGTCCTGTTCCCAACTTTTACTAAGAAATGCCTCTAGACCCATATACAAGGACTTTTTCTTGAAATAGCACTTGTCTATAATAACTATTACTGTTTTTTTTTTTATGTACTCGTTGTGTAATATAATTTGCTTTGGACAAAAGTGTCTGCTAAATACCATAACCATAATATGCTGTGTGTGCTTTTTATCTGGATCTTGAGTCTGTAAATAAAGTAATATAGGCTACATAATATTTTTGGTATTGCAAGTTTTCAGAAATTGCATGTATAAATATGTAGCCTAACTGGTCCATTATCTAGGCTTAGGCCTACTGACGGTTTTCGGAAACAGTCTTAACTTAGATGGTGGTTAGTTGAACGATGGATTGTAGGCTACCATGTTAGTAAAAAGCTAACCTCCAGTATCAATAGACCAAAAGGGGGTCTGGCTTATGGACGAGGGAGGGGTCGAGGGACTGGCACTGTGTGAATAGGGCTAAGCAAATGCGGTTGATCCAAAACATCTGGGCGCAAACATTTCGCAAATATTTCATTCTGTGGGGAAAGGAAGTAAGGTGAAAATATATGTAAGCTAAATAGCCTTTATAAAATATTTTAGATGTTTGACTTGAGACTAAGTTAATGAAGAAGCCTAAGTAAAAGTTATAGGGGGTAGCTGGCATTGACTAAATCGGTGACTGCTGTTAGAGTGCGAGTCTTGCTAATCTTGTAGCATATGTTTGATCTCCAACGTTTGGCAATATTGGCAAGGAAGCAGGTACTGCCTGGAAACCATATTAACTGCACATGTGAATTGGCTCGAACAGATCCGTCGTGTCTGGACAGTGTGATTTTAAATCATAAGAAGGTAAGGCATATCATCCATTAATGTTGATCGATCTGTTCAACAATTTTGCAGAGCATGCGACGAAATTGAAAACTACGACGGAGTATTAGGGCCACACATGAAGGAAAAAATATTTTTGCCATGACGAGATTAAACTCGCCATGTCGACATTAAACTCGACATTTCGAGAATAAAGTTGAAATGTAATGTCGACTTTAATCTCAATGTATCGACTTTAAAGTCGCCATGTCGACATTAAACTCGACATTTCGAGAATAAAGTTGAAATATCATGTCGACTTTAATCTCAACATTTTGAGAAGTTAGTTTGGAGAGAGAACGACCGCTCGGGACGATTGAAAGGGAGGACGAATTAAACATTCCAGTTTTCGACTGCAACAATGATAAGACATAGGCCTATATCATGTGAACAAAACATAAAACATTAACCTCCGTTGCTCAGCCAAATACTTTCCTGTAGGTCCTTATCACGGAGTTACAGGCGTGCGATGGTCAAAATAGCCTAAACGTCATTAGCGGTTTATTTATTTATTGTAGGCCTATTATTAAAAAGTGTTTTTCATCTAAAGGTTCAACTTAATGCTTAGGCCTATGCACTAGACCAGTGTTTCCCAAACTTTTTTTCTGGGGACCCACTTTTTAAAAATGACAGACCATCGCGACCCATTTCACTTAAAATCTACCCTGCAACCACCAATATTGTTTTAGGCCACAGGTTCTCCAACTTTTCTATGCCTTCCCCAACCATACATTGCTATAGGATCTAGATAGATAGATCCTGCTTTGAACACGGTTGTGTCGCATTTTGAGCACCATCAGCGTGAAAAGTTGGAAATGACTACTGAAAAGATTGTAATGCGCATCCGAGAGTTTGGGGTAATTCTCGCATGTTGCGCAGTCGTCATTCGTTAGCATAGTAAGCTGTTCCTGTATTTCTAAAAAAAATGTTGTAGGCTACATTGCGTTGCAGACAAATGGGTCCATAACACTGTGGACGTCAATTCCGATCTAAACAGCAAATAACTCAAGTCGTTATATTGTATTGTTGTATTATATTATATTGTATAGTCGTTATATCAGAACAAGAGGCTTTTGCGCAATAGCCGGAAGAATGTGCCTTTACTTTGGAGTTAGCGAGGTAGAAAACGAGAGGAATAGTGTTTAAAATGTCCATTTCAATTGTAACCTAATATAATGCACTGTTGTGCATTTTAAATCAGAAATAAGAATGTGAGGAGGTTGCTTAATGTTAAAGATTGCATCTACAATCGAAACTATCTACATGCAAATTGAATGGCCTTATGTCCGGTCTATGGATGTCTGCTTTAGTTGACAGCACGGTCACTAGATTTTAATCGGTAGAAGAAAAGTTGAGGAGCTGGTATCTGTTAATGTTAGTGCAAATAGGCGGATGCATGTCCCTTGTAGTTTGCAACTGCAAGGTACATGGCAGGCGCCCCACAGGTTTCATTTTGAGAGGTAGATATCCATGCTCTGGCACCCCCTCTGCGATGCGTTCGTCCCCCAGTTTCATGCGCCAGTTTCATGAGCTTTTATGACAAAACCGTGACTGTGGTAGTTAACAAACTACATCCTAATAGAAAACTGTTAGCTTTCCTGGTATCAAATGACAAATGGTATCAGTTAGGCCGACCCAAATAATATCTCCTGCGACCCACCCGTGGGTCGCGACCCAGACTTTGGGAAACACTGCACTAGACTAGGCATACTAGGCGCTCTCCCCAATCCTAGAATTTCACATTGCTTGTTTGTAATGGATGCAAAACAGCCTATTGCTGAATGTCTAGGGACGAATGAAGCTGTCCTCCCGACCACCCACTACTACTACTACTCCCTACTAGTAGCCTACATGCGCACATATGCACACATAGTGCATAAATAAAGTATACATGCACACATATTCCCTCACGGGATCAAAATAGTATATGCTTAAGCTATACCTGTGTTTATAGCCTCCTATGTTTATTGCAGGTGAGACATGGAAAAGCAGTTTTAGAGAAATTAGTTAACCTATGGAGAGTGACGGCCTGTGGTTCATGAAGGGCAGTTATTTGAATGTGTGGTGGCCTTACCCACGTAAAACAGAGTGAAATAGCATTTTGTATAGAAACATTATATCATTGGATACATGTATTATTCTAGCTATATAGCCTAAACGGCATAGTGCATGGTATTTCCAACCGCGAGATACAGCACTTCACGATGACGGCAATGAATAGTTAACAGACAAGACGCAATCTATCTGAATATCTGCAATCTAGCAATCTATCTGAAATAACACCTATTTGATTTGAAGCCCATTATTCATGTAACGTATTGTGTGTTAGTGTAGGCTAGCTTAAACTTTGTATGCTATGTTTAAACTGCGAGTTTAATGTCAGCATGTCGACTTTAATGTCGACACGTCGAGATGATATTTCAACTTTATTCTCGAAATGTCGAGTTTAATGTCGACATGGCGACTTTAAAGTCGACACGTCGAGATTAAAGTCGACATGACATCTCAACTTTATTCTCGAAATGTCGAGTTTAATGTCGACATGGCGACTTTAAAGTCAACATGTCGAGTTTAATCTCGCCATGGCAAAAATATTTTTTTCTTCATGTGTGGCCCTAATACTCCGTCGTAGAAAACCGATACAAATCCTGAATGCAGTGGAGGTCCAACAACACAATCATGCACAATGCGTTCCCCTTTTTGCGACTGCACTCCGAAAATTGAGTTTCGGAGAACAGACGTTCGGTTCACACTAGTACTTTATAAACTCGCAAAATGTCCCCTTTCTTTTTGTCATCTGCAAAATAAGCTATCCCCATTTGGAGATGGCTCCTTTTGGATCGTCCCATTTAGAGATCCAGTCCAAAAAATGCGTTGAACAGAGCCAACCCGAAACTACGAGGCTGAACTTGGCACCACTTTCGTTTCCGCGGGGGAAGACCACTTTCAGATCGCGGGGGAGTTAAGTTTCCGTTCCACCTTAAATAATGCAATTTTCTACCTCGTCCACAAGGGGCCAGCGTTGACCGCAAATCCGCGATAACACAGGCATGTGCCTGTTGCAGATGAACATATATCTTTTTTCTGTTGACTCCACTGCCGAATGTTTTGAGAAATGTTGCCTTTTGTGTTCTATTAAATCATTTGGTAATTTAGAGGGGGGGGGGGGGTTATGTAGAGGGTGGCAGATTATGTAGTTTTTTCTTTATTTTCTGTGCTGGATCTTTTGATACATGTTGGGTTATGTTTTTTTCTATTAAATAATTTTGTTCATTTTACACTGGGGGGGGGGGGGGGTAGCAGATTTTGAAGTTTTTCTACAGTAAATGTATTCCCTACGGCCTACATGTCATTTTGCATCGGACTTTTCAACACATTCTGAAACTACACTCTCTCCTCTTTCCAATGACACCCCACTTGTGAAATTCTATGGTTGAAAATGCCCTTTTTTGCCCCTCTGAAAATACAGTATATATTTTGTGAAATTGCAGAATTTCAACACTTGAACAGGGACAGATATCCCATGAAGGATTTTGCAAGGGATCTTTCACCACATTCTGAAACTACACTTCCTCCCCTTTCCAATGACACCCCACTTGTGAAATTCTATGGTTGAAAATTGCATATTTAGCCCCTCTGAAAATATAATATGTATTTGTGAAATTGCAGAATTTCAGCACTTGAACAGGGACAGATATCCCATGAAGGATTTTGCAAGGGATGTTTCACCACATTCTGAAACTACACCTCCTCCCCTTTCCAATGACACCCCACTTGTGAAATTCTATGGTGGAAAATGCCCTTTTTTGCCCCTCTGAAAATACAATATATATTTTGTGAAATTGCAGAATTTCAGCACTTGAACAGGGACAGATATTCCATGAAGGACTTTGCAAGGGATCTTTCACCACATTCTGAAACTACACTTCCTCACCTTTCCAATGACACCCCACTTGTGAAATTCTATGGTTGAAAATGCCCTTTTTTGCCCCTCTGAAAATACAGTATATATTTGTGGAAATTGCAGATTTTCAGCACTAGAACAGCGACTGATGTCCCATGAAGGATTTTGCAAGGGATATTTCACCACATTCTATATCTACACTTCCTCCCCTTTCCAATGACATCCCACTTGTGAAATTCTATGGTGGTAAATTGGATATTTAGCCCCTCTGAAAATATAATATGTATTTGTGAAATTGCAGAATTTCAGCACTTGAACAGGGACAGATAGCCCATGAAGGATTTTGCAAGGGATGTTTCACCACATTCTGAAAGTACACCTCCTCCCCTTTCCAATGACACCCCACTTGTGAAATTCTATGGTTGAAAATGCCCTTTTTTGCCCCTCTGAAAATACAGTATATATTTTGTGAAATTGCAGAATTTCAGCACTTGAACAGGGACAGATATCCCATGAAGGATTTTGCAAGGGATCTTTCACCACATTCTGAAACTACACCTCCTCCCCTTTCCAATGACACCCCACTTGTGAAATTCTATGGTTGAAAATTGCATATTTAGCCCCTCTGAAAATATAATATGTATTTGTGAAATTGCAGAATTTCAGCACTTGAACAGGGACAGATATCCCATGAAGGATTTTGCAAGGGATGTTTCACCACATTCTGAAACTACACCTCCTCCCCTTTCCAATGACACCCCACTTGTGAAATTCTATGGTGGAAAATGCCCTTTTTTGCCCCTCTGAAAATACAATATATATTTTGTGAAATTGCAGAATTTCAGCACTTGAACAGGGACAGATATTCCATGAAGGACTTTGCAAGGGATCTTTCACCACATTCTGAAACTACACTTCCTCACCTTTCCAATGACACCCCACTTGTGAAATTCTATGGTTGAAAATGCCCTTTTTTGCCCCTCTGAAAATACAGTATATATTTGTGGAAATTGCAGATTTTCAGCACTAGAACAGCGACTGATGTCCCATGAAGGATTTTGCAAGGGATATTTCACCACATTCTATATCTACACCTCCTCCCCTTTCCAATGACACCCCACTTGTGAAATTCTATGGTTGAAAATGCCCTTTTTTGCCCCTCTGAAAATACAGTATATATTTTGTGAAATTGCAGAATTTCAGCACTTGAACAGGGACAGATATCCCATGAAGGATTTTGCAAGGTATCTTTCACCACATTCTGAAACTACACTTCCTCCCCTTTCCAATGACACCCCACTTGTGAAATTCTATGGTTGAAAATTGCATATTTAGCCCCTCTGAAAATATAATATGTATTTGTGAAATTGCAGAATTTCAGCACTTGAACAGGGACAGATATCCCATGAAGGATTTTGCAAGGGATGTTTCACCACATTCTGAAACTACACCTCCTCCCCTTTCCAATGACACCCCACTTGTGAAATTCTATGGTTGAAAATTGCATATTTAGCCCCTCTGAAAATATAATATGTATTTGTGAAATTGCAGAATTTCAGCACTTGAACAGGGACAGATATCCCATGAAGGATTTTGCAAGGGATGTTTCACCACATTCTGAAACTACACCTCCTCCCCTTTCCAATGACACCCCACTTGTGAAATTCTATGGTGGAAAATTGCATATTTAGCCCCTCTGAAAATATAATATGTATTTGTGAAATTGCAGAATTTCAGCACTTGAACAGGGACAGATATCCCATGAAGGATTTTGCAAGGGATGTTTCACCACATTCTGAAACTACACCTCCTCCCCTTTCCAATGACAACCCACTTGTGAAATTCTATGGTGGAAAATGCCCTTTTTTGCCCCTCTGAAAATACAATATATATTTTGTGAAATTGCAGAATTTCAGCACTTGAACAGGGACAGATATTCCATGAAGGACTTTGCAAGGGATCTTTCACCACATTCTGAAACTACACTTCCTAACCTTTTCAATGACACCCCACTTGTGAAATTCTATGGTTGAAAATGCCCTTTTTTGCCCCTCTGAAAATACAGTATATATTTGTGGAAATTGCAGATTTTCAGCACTAGAACAGCGACTGATGTCCCATGAAGGATTTTGCAAGGGATGTTTCACCACATTCTGAAACTACACCTCCTCCCCTTTCCAATGACAACCCACTTGTGAAATTCTATGGTGGAAAATGCCCTTTTTTGCCCCTCTGAAAATACAATATATATTTTGTGAAATTGCAGAATTTCAGCACTTGAACAGGGACAGATATTCCATGAAGGACTTTGCAAGGGATCTTTCACCACATTCTGAAACTACACTTCCTAACCTTTTCAATGACACCCCACTTGTGAAATTCTATGGTTGAAAATGCCCTTTTTTGCCCCTCTGAAAATACAATATATATTTTGTGAAATTGCAGAATTTCAGCACTTGAACAGGGACAGATATTCCATGAAGGACTTTGCAAGGGATCTTTCACCACATTCTGAAACTACACTTCCTCACCTTTCCAATGACACCCCACTTGTGAAATTCTATGGTTGAAAATGCCCTTTTTTGCCCCTCTGAAAATACAGTATATATTTGTGGAAATTGCAGATTTTCAGCACTAGAACAGCGACTGATGTCCCATGAAGGATTTTGCAAGGGATATTTCACCACATTCTATATCTACACCTCCTCCCCTTTCCAATGACACCCCACTTGTGAAATTCTATGGTTGAAAATGCCCTTTTTTGCCCCTCTGAAAATACAGTATATATTTTGTGAAATTGCAGAATTTCAGCACTTGAACAGGGACAGATATCCCATGAAGGATTTTGCAAGGTATCTTTCACCACATTCTGAAACTACACTTCCTCCCCTTTCCAATGACACCCCACTTGTGAAATTCTATGGTTGAAAATTGCATATTTAGCCCCTCTGAAAATATAATATGTATTTGTGAAATTGCAGAATTTCAGCACTTGAACAGGGACAGATATCCCATGAAGGATTTTGCAAGGGATGTTTCACCACATTCTGAAACTACACCTCCTCCCCTTTCCAATGACAACCCACTTGTGAAATTCTATGGTGGAAAATGCCCTTTTTTGCCCCTCTGAAAATACAATATATATTTTGTGAAATTGCAGAATTTCAGCACTTGAACAGGGACAGATATTCCATGAAGGACTTTGCAAGGGATCTTTCACCACATTCTGAAACTACACTTCCTAACCTTTTCAATGACACCCCACTTGTGAAATTCTATGGTTGAAAATGCCCTTTTTTGCCCCTCTGAAAATACAGTATATATTTGTGGAAATTGCAGATTTTCAGCACTAGAACAGCGACTGATGTCCCATGAAGGATTTTGCAAGGGATATTTCACCACATTCTATATCTACACCTCCTCCCCTTTCCAATGACACCCCACTTGTGAAATTCTATGGTTGAAAATGCCCTTTTTTGCCCCTCTGAAAATACAGTATATATTTTGTGAAATTGCAGAATTTCAGCACTTGAACAGGGACAGATATCCCATGAAGGATTTTGCAAGGGATCTTTCACCACATTCTGAAACTACACCTCCTCCCCTTTCCAATGACACCCCACTTGTGAAATTCTATGGTTGAAAATTGCATATTTAGCCCCTCTGAAAATATAATATGTATTTGTGAAATTGCAGAATTTCAGCACTTGAACAGGGACAGATATCCCATGAAGGATTTTGCAAGGGATGTTTCACCACATTCTGAAACTACACCTCCTCCCCTTTCCAATGACACCCCACTTGTGAAATTCTATGGTGGAAAATGCCCTTTTTTGCCCCTCTGAAAATACAATATATATTTTGTGAAATTGCAGAATTTCAGCACTTGAACAGGGACAGATATTCCATGAAGGACTTTGCAAGGGATCTTTCACCACATTCTGAAACTACACTTCCTCACCTTTCCAATGACACCCCACTTGTGAAATTCTATGGTTGAAAATGCCCTTTTTTGCCCCTCTGAAAATACAGTATATATTTGTGGAAATTGCAGATTTTCAGCACTAGAACAGCGACTGATGTCCCATGAAGGATTTTGCAAGGGATATTTCACCACATTCTATATCTACACCTCCTCCCCTTTCCAATGACACCCCACTTGTGAAATTCTATGGTTGAAAATGCCCTTTTTTGCCCCTCTGAAAATACAGTATATATTTTGTGAAATTGCAGAATTTCAGCACTTGAACAGGGACAGATATCCCATGAAGGATTTTGCAAGGGATCTTTCACCACATTCTGAAACTACACTTCCTCCCCTTTCCAATGACACCCCACTTGTGAAATTCTATGGTTGAAAATTGCATATTTAGCCCCTCTGAAAATATAATATGTATTTGTGAAATTGCAGAATTTCAGCACTTGAACAGGGACAGATATCCCATGAAGGATTTTGCAAGGGATGTTTCACCACATTCTGAAACTACACCTCCTCCCCTTTCCAATGACACCCCACTTGTGAAATTCTATGGTGGAAAATGCCCTTTTTTGCCCCTCTGAAAATACAATATATATTTTGTGAAATTGCAGAATTTCAGCACTTGAACAGGGACAGATATTCCATGAAGGACTTTGCAAGGGATCTTTCACCACATTCTGAAACTACACTTCCTCACCTTTCCAATGACACCCCACTTGTGAAATTCTATGGTTGAAAATGCCCTTTTTTGCCCCTCTGAAAATACAGTATATATTTGTGGAAATTGCAGATTTTCAGCACTAGAACAGCGACTGATGTCCCATGAAGGATTTTGCAAGGGATATTTCACCACATTCTATATCTACACCTCCTCCCCTTTCCAATGACACCCCACTTGTGAAATTCTATGGTTGAAAATGCCCTTTTTTGCCCCTCTGAAAATACAGTATATATTTTGTGAAATTGCAGAATTTCAGCACTTGAACAGGGACAGATATCCCATGAAGGATTTTGCAAGGTATCTTTCACCACATTCTGAAACTACACTTCCTCCCCTTTCCAATGACACCCCACTTGTGAAATTCTATGGTTGAAAATTGCATATTTAGCCCCTCTGAAAATATAATATGTATTTGTGAAATTGCAGAATTTCAGCACTTGAACAGGGACAGATATCCCATGAAGGATTTTGCAAGGGATGTTTCACCACATTCTGAAACTACACCTCCTCCCCTTTCCAATGACAACCCACTTGTGAAATTCTATGGTGGAAAATGCCCTTTTTTGCCCCTCTGAAAATACAATATATATTTTGTGAAATTGCAGAATTTCAGCACTTGAACAGGGACAGATATTCCATGAAGGACTTTGCAAGGGATCTTTCACCACATTCTGAAACTACACTTCCTAACCTTTTCAATGACACCCCACTTGTGAAATTCTATGGTTGAAAATGCCCTTTTTTGCCCCTCTGAAAATACAGTATATATTTGTGGAAATTGCAGATTTTCAGCACTAGAACAGCGACTGATGTCCCATGAAGGATTTTGCAAGGGATATTTCACCACATTCTATATCTACACCTCCTCCCCTTTCCAATGACACCCCACTTGTGAAATTCTATGGTTGAAAATGCCCTTTTTTGCCCCTCTGAAAATACAGTATATATTTTGTGAAATTGCAGAATTTCAGCACTTGAACAGGGACAGATATCCCATGAAGGATTTTGCAAGGGATCTTTCACCACATTCTGAAACTACACTTCCTCCCCTTTCCAATGACACCCCACTTGTGAAATTTTATGGTTGAAAATTGCATATTTAGCCCCTCTGAAAATATAATATGTATTTGTGAAATTGCAGAATTTCAGCACTTGAACAGGGACAGATATCCCATGAAGGATTTTGCAAGGGATGTTTCACCACATTCTGAAACTACACCTCCTCCCCTTTCCAATGACACCCCACTTGTGAAATTCTATGGTGGAAAATGCCCTTTTTTGCCCCTCTGAAAATACAATATATATTTTGTGAAATTGCAGAATTTCAGCACTTGAACAGGGACAGATATTCCATGAAGGACTTTGCAAGGGATCTTTCACCACATTCTGAAACTACACTTCCTCACCTTTCCAATGACACCCCACTTGTGAAATTCTATGGTTGAAAATGCCCTTTTTTGCCCCTCTGAAAATACAGTATATATTTGTGGAAATTGCAGATTTTCAGCACTAGAACAGCGACTGATGTCCCATGAAGGATTTTGCAAGGGATATTTCACCACATTCTATATCTACACTTCCTCCCCTTTCCAATGACATCCCACTTGTGAAATTCTATGGTGGTAAATTGGATATTTAGCCCCTCTGAAAATATAATATGTATTTGTGAAATTGCAGAATTTCAGCACTTGAACAGGGACAGATAGCCCTTGAAGGATTTTGCAAGGGATGTTTCACCACATTCTGAAAGTACACCTCCTCCCCTTTCCAATGACACCCCACTTGTGAAATTCTATGGTTGAAAATGCCCTTTTTTGCCCCTCTGAAAATACAGTATATATTTTGTGAAATTGCAGAATTTCAGCACTTGAACAGGGACAGATAGCCCATGAAGGATTTTGCAAGGGATCTTTCACCACATTCTGAAACTACACCTCCTCCCCTTTCCAATGACACCCCACTTGTGAAATTCTATGGTGGAAAATTGCATATTTAGCCCCTCTGAAAATATATGTATTTGTGAAATTGCAGAATTTCAGCACTTGAACAGCAACGCTCATCCCATGAAGGATTTTGCAAGGGATGTTTCACCACATTCTGAAACTACACTTCCTCCCCTTTCCAATGACACCCCACTTGTGAAATTCTATGGTGGAAAATGCCCTTATTTGCCCTTTGAATATATAGTATGTATTTGTGAAATTGATGAATTTCAGCACTTGAACAGCCATACTCATCTCAGGAAGGATTTTGCAAGGGATGTTTCACCACATTCTGAAACTACACCCTCTCCTCTTTCCAATGACACCCCCTATATGAAATTCTATCGTTAAAAATGGCCCTTGAAAATAAAATGTATTTGAGAAATGTATTATTTTCAGCACTAGATTTGGTCTAGTCTTCCCATTTGTCATGGGAAATTTATTTTGGCCTATTTTTCTAATTATACATTTTCAGCACTACATTTGGTCACTATCACTTAAAAGTCATTTGCCACATTTCTGTCATTTTTGGGGCCATTAGTGTTTCTACCATGTCTCATTGGGGGGCAAGCATTGAAACTGCGTAGGGACCCTATAGGGCTAGTAGGATTTGTTATTATGCTTCTTTCTAGTGCCATGGGAGTCCATGGCAGCACATACAAATGTACATAGTAAAATGCTCAAACTTTGCACACTTATTCTACTCTGGCCACTTATTCACTTCAGGCCACTTTTCACACCTATATGTATCTCCACAATTGGAGATACATATAGCAAGAAACCTTGAGTGGATACAAGACCCAAGGGCCTGACCTATCTGCCTAGGGTCAGTTACAGGGCAGTAAGGTCTGTACTGTATACATAATAAATTAATAGGTTAGTTAGGTGTACAGAATAGAACACAACAACCTGAGGTATGTTACAAAGAGGTAAAATGGTTGCATAACCAGTACGATGTATGCATGAATCCTATTTAGTGTCAGGAAATTCAAATAGTCCAATGTAGGGCATGTATTGTCCATAGGGATTAGGAATTGTCATATCTCAAGTACTGGGTAGCTAGGCTGCACGGGCCAGGAATCCAGACAAGGGGACTGCAATAGGCAATGGTAAGTGTTACGGCCAGCTCGTTCCCAGACCGAAACATAAAGAGGGTGTCGGAGAGGCAGTTCTTCAGTCTGACGAATTGTGGCCGCTCTATCAGGTAGTCTGCAATCCAGGATACCAGATGAGCATCCACAATCATCTGCAGGAGTTTTTCACCCAGTCTGAGGGGTTGGATGGTGTTAAAAGCACTGGAGAAGTCAAGGAACATGATACTCACAGCACTCTTCCCCTTGTCCAGAGGAGGGGGGATGGGGGGATGAGGGGTATTTGGTGGCTGTAGACTGGTGGCTTGTGAACAGCGTTAGTGTAGTCGCATTGTTCATGAACATGTTGTGGGGGAGGGGTGCATCAGCCTTTGATGGTGGAGGTGCATGTTGCACTGAGAGTGAGGGGTGAAGTGTGAACCGGCAGGCAAGCAAGCAAGAGCAGTGTCTGAATTTAGTTGACTTTGTACTCTGCACAATGACAATAAAGTTGAGTCCAATCTAATCTAATCTATCCCTAGTGACCAAACATCACCAACATTATTGTGTGGCGAATCCATGACCCAAGTCTGGTTTCGGTACGAGAAAGCATTGCCAAGATATGAGCTCATTTCCTGTAACTTTAGTACCTCCTAGTGGTCCAAGGTCACCAAATATATTGTGTGTCCTCGGGATGGGGTCTTAAGTCCATATACCAAGTTTTGTTTCGGTACGCAAAAGCATTACTGATATATGAGCCTACATCCTGTGATTATAGCGCCCCCACAGTGGTAAAAAGACCAGGATGGGAAAACATATAACCACACAGTGGGTGCCTTGCAGCTTTGATGCTTGGCCCCCAATAAAAGGAAAATGTACAAACACAATGGGTGCCTACACTGCTTGGTCCCGAATAATAGGAAAGCGTAAATATACAATTGGGCTTTGCTACTGGCCCCCAATAAGAAAAGGTAGAAACAGTAATGATGCTTCGCAGCTTCACTGCTTGGCCCCCAAAATAACCAAAATGTGCCAAATGACGATGATGGTGTGATGGGGAGAAAATGGGGAGAAAATGATGGGGAGAAAATGTAGTGTTGAAAGCCACAATCAGAATAATAGCTTGAGGATTTTGAAATTAAAAAAGCCTATTTTCTTGGATGGAATTGCTCATGAAGGAAGTCATTGGAAGAGGACACACTCAACTATTCATATACGGTGGAATTGTTTGCAACAAATCAGTCTTGACCAATAGGGACCAATTTTAGTGTATAAAAACTGCAATGAGAGAAATAGGCAATGGGAGTTCTAATCGAAAACAAAGCCATTTTATGCGATGGGGGTTTCACATGGGGGGTTGTCATTGGAAATAAGAGCGAGTGTAGTTTCGGAATGTGTTGAAACAGCCGATGCAAAGGACATTATGGGATGTGTGTAGCTGTTCAAGTGCTGAAATTCTGCAATGGGTGTGGGGTGGGGTGTCATTGGAAAGGGATGGAAGTGTAGTTTCAGAATGTGGTGAAAGATCCCTTGCAAAATCCTTCATGGGACATCAGTCGCTGTTCTAGTGCTGTAAATCTGCAATTTCCACAAATATATACTGTATTTTCAGAGGGGCAAAATATCCAATTTCCCACCATAGAATTTCACAAGTGGGGTGTCATTGGAAAGGGGAGAAAGTGTAGATATAGAATGTGGTGAAATATCCCTTGCAAAATCCTTCATGGGACATCAGTCGCTGTTGTAGTGCTGAAAATCTGCAATTTCACAAAATATATATTGTATTTTCAGAGGGGCAAAAAAGGGCATTTTCCACCATAGAATTTCACAAGTGGGGTGTCATTGGAAAGGGGAGGAGGTGTAGTTTCAGAATGTGGTGAAACATCCCTTGCAAAATCCTTCATGGGCTATCTGTCCCTGTTCAAGTATTGAAATTCTGCAATTTCACAAATACATATAATATTTTCAGAGGGGCTAAATATGCAATTTTCAATCATAGAATTTCACAAGTGGGGTGTCATTGGAAAGGGGAGGAAGTGTAGTTTCAGAATGTGGTGAAAGATCCCTTGCAAAATCCTTCATGGGATATCTGTCCCTGTTCAAGTGTTGAAATTCTGCAATTTCACAAAATATATACTGTATTTTCAGAGGGGCAAAAAGGGCATTTTCAACCATAGAATTTCACAAGTGGGGTGTCATTGGAAAGAGGAGAGAGTGTAGTTTCAGAATGTGTTGAAAAGTCCGATGCAAAATGACATGTAGGCCGTAGGGAATACATTTACTGTAGAAAAACTTCAAAATCCCCCCAGTGTAAAATGAACAAAATTATTGCCACATTTTTGGGGGGGAAATGCGGATCTGTAAAATTATATTGTACATGTGTGGAAAAAATATGTACCTGCACAAATACTTTGTACGTGTGTGAATCTCCTACGCGATGCTTTCCTGCGCAACACTGAAAGTACGAGTGTGAAACTGAGATACAAGCTTACGGACTTTTGACCCTAATTTTACTGCCTTTCTGAAGAGCCAATCAACACATTGCTTACTGCCAACCAATCAGCGTTCCCCACCGACCACCTAGATTTTGGTGCTAATATTTTTACAGATCTGCATTTTCCCCCCACATATGTACAAAACATTTCTACAGATACACATTTCTTTCACACAAGTACGTAATATTTCTACAGATACACATTTCTTTCACACAAGTACGTAATATTTCTACAGGTACATCATTTTCTCACACATGTACAAAATATTTCTACAGGTACGCAATTTCTTTTCACATGCAGAACTCCTTTTGCACAGCTGCAAAACTTTATTACACATGTAAACATCTTTTCACAAGCTCTCAATATTAAAGACCCTATTTTGACTCCATACATGTCAATTATCTGGGGTGGTACCTAGGGGTCCAATCAGATTTTAGGGGGTCCAGTGCCACCCCGGCCACCCCTTTGGCTCGCCCCTAATGATCTGTCGTCAGCATGAAACCATTTAACTCACAAGGGAAATGGGCATGGCCATAGATTACCCTAAGCACTTTGCTATTTTATAAACAGAAGTTACATTTCGTGTGGACATCATAGTGTTAAAAAAACGGAGATGTCCAGCTTAGTGCATTAGCCGACAGTGTGTGGAGACAGTGATTCTGCAACTGCCATGGTCACACACACTGGTGTGCTTGAGTGAAAGCCAGGTGTGTTTGGTGTTAGTATTATTTATGATGATTTGCAGAGCGGTCATATTTTGTAAAGGTCTGCCAGGGAAATTTTTGTTTTCATAAATGGCGTGCTTTCTCACAAAAGCATAGAATCACTGTTAGGGAAGGCGAAATTTAAAAAAAATCTTAACCGGCCACTGAGCCTCATTAACCGGTTAAAGTCGGTCACCAAAAATTCTATAACATTTATGATACCCGTGTCCTGTCACGCGTCTTTCTCTGCCCGTGAAACAAGTTATCCCCCCATTTTAGAATGGTTAGGCTCCCGTCACACAATGTTAGTTTGTGCCCTTTGTATTATACATTTTCCCCAATCATTGTCCACTACTTGTGGAGGAATAAGGGTATTGTTTTGGGGAGAAAAATAATTGCTTTCCCTGCGCACCCACGCACAGGCACACATTACGCACAACGTCGACCTTCCATGCAACGCAGCACCGAGCTCGGGCTATAAAAAGCTCACGTTACAAAGTCACAAACAGAGAATGCTACATTTGGTGGTGTTACAGGAAAGTATATTAACCAACGTCTTCGTAAAAAAACGTACCGATTGCCAACAGCCTCTGTATCGTGCTGCACAAAATCCTTTGCAATAAGTTCCTGTCATCATGCCATTTAAGTACAGATGAATAATAAAACACAAGTAGGCATATTACATTGTTACAATTATCATCACGCCATAGTCAACACGCAGCCACTAACAAGCAGTGAAGTTTGATATTGAGTGATCATATCGCCCCATACAATACAACACCAATAACACGTGTGTGCGCAATGTAATAACAGACGCTGGCTGGCATTCGGGAGCTTTAAAAATATATATTTTTTTTTTTAAACGGCGGCAGAAAATTTTAACCGGTCAACGTTGATTCGGTCAACCACTGGTTAAACGGCTACCGGTTAACACCCCTAATCACTGTGCTCATTAAAGGAGAAATCCGGTGTGGTTTTGACCTAAAGTGTGTTGAAGTATGGAGCTACTTTGAGCCTCGTAAATTGTGTAAAACAGTGATTTATTTGCATGGCTAGGCCGATGCCCGAGGCACCCCCAACGAAAAACTGTTGGTAGCATTGGCTAACTAGCGCCAGATTTCTGAGTGCAGGGGACAAGCCGAGGTGAGCTATGAGACATACGTTCACACTCGGTATCATGTTTCAACACACTTTAGGTCAAAACCACACCGGAATTCTCCTTTAACTAGCTGGCCACGAGCATCCTCCTTCACCAACCTGTGATCCTAGGCAGTCACGTCAGTGGCGCGCTGAGGCCCTTCTCATCTGCTGATACAGCAACAGGAGAGTCCTCCACTGCTATCCTGCTCCTCATTGACTTGATCATTAACGGAGTGATAATCAGGAGAATTCACTAATTTGTTTTGGGCCGGGCTGATTACCGTACTCTGAGCTAAAAAGCGCATGATATTGCTGTTATAATAAAATAATAATTTTCTTAGATGTACCTTCCGAGTAGCCTGCACTGTGCGACTGCAGTTCCTTTAATTTTCAGAATGTTCATTATACCTTAAGTCTTTCTTCAGTGACTAGCAAACTTTTTGAAAGTTGAGGGTGACAAGTGCATTATTTGAATTACGTTGTATGAAGCTTATAACAGAGAATATAACAGAGTGATGGCTTACTGAAGCATCGGAAGAAAGGGAGTTTGTTCAAATAGCCATGAGGGCTAGTGCTGGGTGTTATATACAAAGTAGGACATTTTGAGTCATTTAACTCCTTTACAGCAAATACAGTAGATTATGTGAAGAATAATGTTCTACTTTTTTAATCAGAGTTTATAGGCTAACTAAGTTACTGGTTTCATCTTAAAGAACAGATGACATAATTAACTTATATCCATTTTTAAAAAACAGGTCATAAAACTAAACAGCCTCCAGGACTTCATATTAATTCCACAAAATGGCCAGCGCCACCAGCCCACCTAATCAACTGATGCAAGTTGGACCTGCAGCCTCTGAAGCAGAGAGGGTTGTAATTAATGTTGGTGGCGTGCGACATGAAACTTACAAGAGCACCCTCATGTCCATCCCAGGCACACGCCTCGCCAACCTAGCCTCTGACACCAGTGCTGACCCACAGAAACATCCGACCTCTGAGTTTTTCTTCGACCGGGACCCGGGAGGGTTCGCCCCCATCTTAAACTACTACCGCACCGGGAAACTGCACTGCCCGGCAGATGTGTGCGGTAAGTCGTTTGAAGAGGAGCTTTCCTTCTGGGGAGTCAGTGAAACCGACGTGGAGCCGTGTTGCTGGAAAAACTTCCAACAGCATCAGGATGAAGAGGAGGCGCTGGCTCAGTTTGAGCCAGACGAGGGACCCCCAGACTACAGCACCCTGGTGGGGGGACCGGGGAGGATGCCGACATGTAGAGTTTGGATATCAAAGATGTGGGCCCTCTTTGATGATATCCATTCATCTGTGCCAGCCATGGTTCGTTCATTGCTACTTTTCTGATCATTGCTGTAGTCCATGTATGTGCTTGATCTTTTTGCTCAATAAGTTGCCTTATGTTCACTTGGATAATTAATTACCTGGGGTGCGTTTCCCAAAACCATAGTTGCTAACTAAGTTAGCAACTTTGTTGGTTACAGTGCAATTTCCCATTGCCAACAGGTTAGCAACTATGGTTTTGTGAAACGCACCCCGCAGTTGCACAACTCTTCCGGAAATAGTCTCTGCAATTTGTAGGCTAGACGATGAAGATAAAAGTGTCTTAAGTGATTATTTTCTTCAGAGAAAATTGTATTCTTGTTCAGCTGTGTATTAAGTACCTGCTTCACCCTATTAACAGGATTGTACAGTACAATGATGGCCTAGAACAATAATATCCCCAAATAATCACAACATTATTTTAATAGTTTAGGTCACATGGTTGGAAAAGCATTTACAGGCAGGACTTCAGTGATGTCTTTACATGATGTGCCTAATTGGTTGAAAGAAACACCTGTTTTCACCCCTGGGTTACCGTTACACAGTTAGGTAGAACCAGAGGCCTAATTGGTTGAAAGAAACACCTGTCTTCACCTCTGGATTACACAGTTAGGTAGAACCAGAGGCCTAATTGGTTGAAAGAAACACCTGTTTTCACCTCTGGATTACACAGTTAGGTAGAACCAGAGGCCTAATTGCTCCCCCTCTTGTTTTGGTGTGCTATTTGAGCTCTTCTTCTTGGGATATGACATTTCAGATTACCGTCTGTACAGATTTTGCAGGATTTGGGAGAACCACTAGAAAATGAATGAAAGAAGAACTGTACATTATACTGAATGCTTTTAATACCTGTGACAAACTAGGTATGCCAGAGTTATTTTTTATGGCAATTGTTTGCATTTTCACAACCTGCACAGAAATCCTTTTTTCTGATGTTTATCGTTGTAGTTTGTGCTACATGTTGTGTGTTTGCTCTTTCCATTGACAGATCATTGGCATCCTCTCATTGCTCTTCATCCTGGTGTCCACAATTGCTTTCAGCCTTGGGACCCATCCGGAGTTCCCAGAAGTCTTTGGGCCAATGTTCTCAAACGTTGAATATGAATACAGTGAGGGAGAGTATGAGGTCAGCAATTACCAAACAAATTCTATAATGATAGTGGAGATCGTCTGCAATATCTGGTTCACCGTTGAGTTCTTGATTCGCGTCATCTGCTGCCCAAACAAGCTTAAGTTCGTCCTGAACGTCCTGAACATCATTGACTTTGTGGCCATCCTGCCCTTCTTCATGGAGGTGAGTTGGCGCGGGACGATGTCCGGGACCACGTTGTTCTTCCTGGGATGTCTTCGTGCAGCTCGCTGCATCCGACTCGTGCGGATCTTCAAGATGGCGCGGTGCGTGACGGCAGTTCGGGCGCTGGGGCATGCGCTGCGGGCCAGCATCTGCGACCTCTGCCTCCTGGGCATCGCCCTGTTTGTGGCCCTCCTTGTGTTCTCCATCCTGATGTACTGTGCTGAGCACATCACCAACGACCTCACACATTTCCAAACTGTACCCTTGGCTCTCTGGTGGGCCGTGGTTACCATGACGAACGTGGGGTACGGAGACATGTATCCAGAATCGTGGCCTGCTATGGTGATTGCCAGTCTGTGCGCCATGACAGGAGTCCTCTTCATCACCATGCCCATCCCTATCCTCGTCAACAAGTTTGCCAAGTACTACGCTCTGACAGAGGCCAGGCAAAGACGACGGGCCAAGAGGAGGAGGGGGGATGGGCGATCTGCGGGGGCCAGTGCTCCTGTCTGGAGGGGCGTGGAGAACCTCCACAGCAGGGTCAACCAGTCAGAGGAGGACACCAAGAGCAGCAGTGCAGGTTAGTAGGTGTTGAACTACCAAACAATCCTCAGGAACTTCATTAGAGGATGAGGTCTTTTTAACACATCTGAATTAAGAATAATGAAATTCACACTTTTTTTCATTTCTCTAAATCTTCTGCATGTTTTTTTTTTTTCTTTTCCGTTTCTCTCTCTCTCTTTAGGGGCAGTTTGAACGAGGAGGCCATACACTGATGGACAAGGTTGGCTCGCATCACGTACTGTAGAGCACAGATAATGTTGAATGGTCAACAACCCAAACCATGTGTTTGAAGATCACTCCCACCTTTACAAAAATTCACTACTGTTTCCTATGTCTTTATACAGTAAACATGGTTGTACAATGGCAAATCATTGTGCTTATGATTACTACCCTACTGAAAAAACCAGCCTGACCAGCTAAAGGTGGTTTGCTGGTTGACCAGCTTGTTGACCAGCTTGTTTGACCACCCTATGATGGTTGACCAGCTAGACCAGCAAATCTCTTGCGAAAACATACCTTCAGCTGGTTTACCCACCTAACGATTGTAATTCAGCTGGTTTTGCTTGTCGTACCACCTCAAGCTGGTCATTTTAGCTGGTGTTGCTGGTCTACACTGCTGGTTTAACTGGCCGTGCCAGCTTATGTTGGTCAAACCAGCATGACCATCTTACACCAACAATGTCAAGCTTGGCAGGCTGGTCACCAGCATGACCATCTTGCACCAGCTGTATCCCACATGACAGGCTGGTCAAACCAGCATGACCAGCTTCCTCAGATGGTCACGCCAGCATATCCAGCTGGTGGCCTAACCAGCTACACCAGCAAAGACCAGCAAGAGCTGGAAGAAAACCAGCAAAGACCAGCTTAAACCAGCTAAAACCAGCTACCAGCATAAGCTGGTTTCTAGCTGTTTTTTTCAGCAGGGTATGCTCCTAACCATGGTACTACTACTCTCCATAGCACTTGTTAGTAGCCGTGGCACTACATGGTTTACCTATAGCACTTCATAGTAACTGTGGTACTACTACAGTTTTAAAGTGTAGTTTAGGAGTAATTTGAACCTTTTTCACAATGACAACGGGTCGAACACCCCTCGAGAGCTAGATTACGCTGTTCAAAGGAGTACCGAATTTGACCGGCATTTGCACTTACAGCCCAAATGGCTAACAGTGCAAGTACTAGGGGCCCATTTGCTAAACCACCATTCCAAACCGCCAGTTTTTAAGCACTACTAATGCTCAAAATAGCACTACACTTTTGCAGTAGTATGAATAGGGTCTCTACACATAAAACAAAGCATCAAGAACTTAGTAAGTGTACCGGGAGCCTCAAATTACTCTGGAAATATGCTTTAACATGGCACTTTACGGTAACTATGTTAGCATTATACTGTATGGTAACTATGTTACCATGGTTTTGTACAACACAATTGATGATGCTAATTGGGTGTGAGGAACCATGGTTTTTGCATAGGCCAATTTACCATGGTATTATCTCGGTTTACTATAATCCAAACAGAAAGCTCTTTGGTCATCCATTAGTCAATCGATTAGTAGATAATTTTACAAAAAATGAGGTCTCAAACAAATCCACTTCGATAAGAAGGAAGGAAAACTGGCTCAGTGGAAGTCTCACAGCTTAAATATTTAATAAGAGATTACCTCCAGATTTAGGAGTCGCTCAACACATGAGATGGTTTAGTGTTGTTGATGGATTAATGAAGTCCCAGACAACAGAAAGAGTTATCAGCCTCAAGAGTAAAGAGAAACTAATAAAAAAAGTAGTAGTGTGTTTTGTGTTGACAGATATAGTATTGCTGATCACAATCCTGAGGAGACCATTTCTTCAAAACAACAGCGAACGCCAATAAAAACAAAAACAAATTCATCTGCAGTATGTCCATGTGTGGATGCCCTTAGATCATTTCAGTCTGTTTCTGTTCACAATTACTTATGTTTAGTATTATTGTCAGCTGGAAACCGGAAAAGTGGATGAGGATCTTCAAGACGATGTTATGTTTTGTTTTTATTCCTCCATGTCGGCGATAGCCATGTCTGTACGTACTGTATGTCTGTCCGTCCTGATCTCGTGCTTCACATTTGGTATGAATGTTCAATTGGACTCACAAATTAACTGATTAAATCTTGGAGGCCAAAGTTCAAGGTCACTGTGACTACATATGTCCCATTCTCATGAACACAATATCTCAAGAACGCCTTGAGGCACATTCTTCACATTTGGTATGAACATTCACTTTGACTAAAAGTATTTTCCACTCTATAATCCATGTATCAAATGCCTCACCACACAAATGTATGTCAACCGGAAATAGCCTACACAGCTTTGCAGAGGTATACCAGCGTAACGCAGTAATTCTAGTTTTTAATTTGAGCACACCATTTCACTCACAGCTGTAATATAGGTGTACTATATAAACAAATATCTGAAACGCATCCCATTCCAAGTGCTGGAGTCTAAAAGGTCATAGTTTAACAGACTACATTTACTCTGAAAATGAGCTAACAAGCCGGACAATGTCACTTTTCACCCATGTTTATTATCCGACCACGTAATGTTATCCAAACTAAAATGTTCAACATTTCGGTAATACTTTACTTAACAGTATCGACATAAGAGTGACATGACACTTTCATGACACATTAACCCTAACCTTAATCTTAACCTTTAACCCTAACCCTAACCCATACCCTAACCCTAATCCTAACCCTAACTTGTTGAATGACACTTAATAACAGAAGCGTTATGTCATAAACGTTTATGACTTGTTTATGACACGTTCATGACAGTGTCATGTCACTCTTATGTCAACACTGTCAAGTAGTGTAACCCAACATTTCTTATACCCGAGGTTTATAACATTAATTATATTTTATTTTTCTCCTCCGTTTTCTGCACATTATACTGGCAGTTTTATTCCTCACTGACCTGCAGTCCGTCATAATAACTAGTGTGGCCGACTCAAAATATACGTATTTACAGTCATGCGTTTTAGAACCAATTATATCTAACCAATAGTACAGATATAAAAAAATCTCAGATCTTAACCTACATTAACATCTTATTTGTTTATATTGATTTCATTGAGTAACAACACTTTCATGAATGACTTTAAACTTCATGATTGATTTTAAACTGTTTGCAACATTGTATTATCTGTAAGTGTTCAGATAGCAGTTGGATCCAGAATGAATCAGACATCTTCATATCTCATGTCAAGGTCAGATGCTATCTCTGGTATCAATGCTTTCAATACATGTTTTAGTACTATTTTAATACTAAATCCACTGCATGTAGTGAAAAATAAAGATAATACATCAACAAATGTTTTCAGTATTTATTTGTAAACGGATTTCATTATCACTATACATAACACAAACAGCCCTTTTTGTTTACGACTAGTTGCCCCTAGAACTCTGACAAAAACACTAAAAAGACAGGGAGAGGAATTGAAATGGTCATTATAGGCTATCACAGCACGCAGAAGTGCAATCAACTCAGTTACAAAATGTATAAACATCCGCTGAAATGGTGTGTGAAATGGTAACGCTTATCAGATAACTAGCCAACCAATCGTTGGTAACTAGGTGGAACGAGGGAGAGAATATTATTGACGTATTGAATAATTGGAGCCCAGATGCAATTTTGTAATTTTCTAAATTCCTGATCCTCTGAATAAAAACAGAAAATTGCAAAAACAGTTTAAAGATGCAATTTTTTAATTTGTCAAGATGGGAAAAAAATAAAAAATTGGGTAACACTCCATAATAAGGTGCCATAATAAATAGCAAACTAGTAATTACCTAACCCTTTGTTAATATTTGTTAATTGTTACTAAAATATCTATTTGGCACAAGTTAATAGTTTTTTCATCATTAATTCAATATTAGTTGTTTGCATAAAATCTGTATGTTAATATTTTAACAAATCTATTAACTAATATTGTATTGCACTAATTAACAGTTATTTCTTACATCATTTAAATGTTAACTGTTTATTTACAAACTATATACTAATATAAAGTTAATGACATATTATTATTTATCTAGCTTTTCTGATTAGCTTTGTGGAGAATTTATGGAATTTATGGTTTATGGCTTTATGGTCTTGTGGGGTGTATAAGGCACACCTCTTCTTCCACTTCATCCTTATTGGATACCTTTGTGGTTGGCTGTCCTGTAATTGGTGACCCTGTCTAGTGTTTGAAAGTAGTGTACTCTTTGCCTTTGGAAGTACTATTTGGTTGCTGCTTGAATTTGGTGAAATTCAGGGGAGGGGTGTGGGTGTAACAGAGTTAGAAATATAGTTTAGTGTTTGTATGTGATTTTCGCCGTAATTAAGCAGCTTTTTTTAGATTGGTGTTTTGGAGCCCCCTTTGGAGAAACGCTACACTGCAGCTCTGATGCGTTTTGTCATTGTATTGTTGCCATAGCTGATCAGAAGCGGTATTTGCATTGGGTAGGTTGACTGTATAAAGCACTCTCCACTTTGTTTTAATTTTGTAACTGTAAAATGTTGTTTACGTTAAAAACTTCGATATACCACCTGTATTATATTACTTTACATGTATTGTTAGGATTTGGTAGCAATTCTAGCAACTCAGAGAACGTTTATTAATGTTTTCATTTTGACCAGGAGTTCATACACACCGAGTCTAACGTGACTAGCTGTAAACTCCGCTAGCAACTTTCCATGCATTCAGTGTAGTTTAGCTTAGTGCTCATGGAAAGTGCAATTCAGTCTAGCAGGAAATGAATGTACATTTAGTTTAGCATTATGTTTATGCATTACCTCCGTATGGTCTACGTCTGTGAGTGTTTAGTGAGTCTCAGAATATTAATAAACTCGTTCTGTGCACCTGAACATTCCATGTCGCATGTCTCCCTTGTTAGTAGGGCTGCATGACAGTGATGGTATAGGAATCATGCATGTACGGTAATAAAGCACATTCAACTACTGCTTTTTATTTTGCTTGTGCAGATGCTGTTTTATGTATGCCAGTGTCTGAAGGCATGTTTTGTTTGAACTTTTCCTAAAGGAATAAAAGTGATAAGCCAGTTTTGGTCTCAGTCCCTTCACTGTCTGACTAATAGTTATATATTACTAATATATTAATAAAGCTTAACCAACTTTATTATAAGGGTCCCCCATACTGATAGTTATATATTACTAATATATTAATTAAGCTTAACCAACTTTATTATAAGGGTCCCCCATACTGATAGTTATATATTACTAATATATTAATTAAGCTCAACCAACTTTATTATAAGGGGCCCCACACTTATAGCTATATACTACTAATATATTAATTAAGCTTAACCAACTTTATTGCAAGCGTTTCTGGCGCCGACAAGAGTGGCGGCATGTCAAGGTAGCTCCGTGTTTTTTTCTTGAATTTCCCCTTCGGGATCAATAAAGTATCTATCTGTCTATCTATTGTAAGGTTCATATTGGGATAGGCAGAAGCACAGTTTAATATCAATTAGTTAAATAATAATAAGTCATTAACTTTTCTATTAACATATAGTTTGTAAATAAACATTTTACATTTAAATGATGTAAGAAATAACTTAATTAGTGCCAAAAATACATTTAGTTAACTATTAACACATATTAATACAATATTAGTTAATAGATTTGCTAAAACATTAACATACATTTTTATTTGCAAACAACAAATATTTAATTGATGATGAAAAAACTATTAACTTGTGCCAAATAGATATGTTAGTAACAATTAACAAATATTAACAAAGGGTTAGGTAATTACTAGTTTGCTATTTATTATGGCACCTTATTATGGAGTGTTACCAAAAATTGGATATTTGAATCCATTTTTCTGTTTTTCCAAATGTCTTGTGTTTAGAAAATTGAACTGATAAGCGTTACACGGACCTGAAATGTTCCAAATTCTCAGACACAACCTTCTGTAAACACTTTCAACAGTTTGTATTGCTGGAGTAATGAAATGTTCCAAATTCTCGAGAGGAAGATTTAATTTCTCCATTTTATTTTCTCCATTTCTCAATTTGTTTTCTTGTTTTTTTCTTACCGACAGTACACAGTGACCATGATAAACAGAAAACTATGTGAAAAACAGGCAGATTTCTTCTTTAATCAGTCATGTGCTTTAAATCTGGAACTCAAAACAGATATATCACTATATATATCAGGAGTTTGGAGAGTGATTAGTCGATGAGTATTTTGTTTCCCCTGAGCATTCCTGTCCTGGTAGTAACTTCCATTGTTTCTTTTTCAACGTTTCCAGCTGTGCGTAGGATAACTTTGGAGAGTGAGTGCATGGAGAGTCTGGAGAGAGTGACAAAAAGGGTAGACATCTTCAGAAACATTTCTGCTGGAAGGGAATCATGATAAAAAAAAACATTTTGTCCAGGGGCCTGGAGATACGGAAAGGAAGCTGAAACTGATCTCACTAAGAAAAGCAACCAAGCTAGTCAGACCACAAATCCTGTCAGTCCTGACAGAGGGACACAGGAAGTTTTGAAAAAGACAAGTGCCTGGTCGCTCACATTCATGGAAGTATCATCATAATAATTTCAGTCTCAACTAGTGCCCGCTGTGGTTATAGAACCACAAGGATGCTTGATAACTGTAAAGATGCTAGGATTTCTTGTGTAAGCAGACCCTCAAAATGCAAGTCCCATTTTTTCCTCAAAAATAATACCCTGGAAATCCAGAGTTCTCGCGAGAGCACAATGGAATTGTCTCTGCGAGACACTCTGGCAAAGAGCAATGATGCACGTTGCTTTTACCCCAACATTCCGGGGAACCAGCTAAACTGATGAAGACAGCGCTGCAACGTTGGAGGACAGTACACATTGGTCGTAGTGTTATCCGATTGCGTCAAAGTCTGAGATCATTCAGAGTAAACATGGTCTTGTTTTTGTTATCGGGGAACCGGCCCATAAGCTTTTGCAAGTGAGCTATAGTGTTGTGCTGAACTGTAAGACCGTTTTGCCAAATGATCTTAAAGTTTTAAGAATGTAATTTCTGTTTCAAGAAATGAGCCAAACCAATGGAGAAAAACTGTAATGTAAGGTTGGTTTAATGTCATGTTTTAAAATGAGAAGTATGTTTCAATAAATTACAGTACAAGTGAATTGCAGAGATACGGCAGGTATTCTAATGTCAGTTGGCATAATTATTTTGAAAATGTTCATGGTGAACTGATGCATACTCAAACAATGTTCACATAAGTGTTGCCTTAACAATGTAGGTCTAATGATTTTCTAATCATATTGTGTTGTTGAAATGTTTATTACCAATACCCCTAAAAGAATGCTGAATCTGAGCTGTTGTTTTTCTTCTTTCAAAAAGAGGGGGATGAAATATTTGTAGTTCAGGCATCTGAATAGACACCCATATTTGTATGGAACGCCACCTGGGTCCTTGGGGCATTTCAGACTTACCTTAGTTCCCACAGTGTAACGGTCGGACCTACCACGGTCATTTTATTCTCAATAAAGTTTATTTCTTTTAACTGTATAGCGACTTTATTGCTATTTCTCAAGGTGAGAATACGACAACCTGTACTTCATTTATGTACAATCATTTGCAAATATGTACTGAGACAGAGACATGTGCTAAGACATTTGCAGTTTGATGAAATGAATGAGAAATTCAATTCTGGAGGTTTGCCCATGTTATTTTGAAAATGTAATTTCTATTTCAAGAAACTAGATGTACCGCAGAGTGGTACAAAATATGACCGGCGCCCAGTCCAGCACATTTATTCCAGAAAAATAAGTCACGCTTGTCAAATTGTGTTCATTTCCTTCTTTGTTCCTTTTTTGTGTGTTTGTAATTGAGTGTCTGCAGAGTGTGTGGTTGTTTTTGTGTATATGTGTTTTGTGTGTGTTTGTGTGTGTGTGTGTTCGTGTGTTTGTGTATGTAGGTGTGTTTGTATGTGTGGGTGCATGTATGTGTTTATGTGTTTGTGTGCGTGTTTGTGCGTGTCGTGTGTGTGCATGTATGTGTGTGTGCATGTGTAGTGTGTGTGTGTTTTTTTTGTGCGTGTATGTGTGTGTGTGTGTGCGCATGTGTGTACATAAATAAAGCAAATCAGGTAACCACCTACTCTTTGCGATAAGTGCCATGGGATCTTTAACAACCATGGTGAGTCAGGACCTCAATTTAACATTCATGCAAAGGAAAACATCTCCTGCAGTACAGTGTCCCTGTCACCAAAAATATATTTTATACAACTCCACCCCCATCTTGCCTGTTCATAATTCTGAGAAATTCTTGAATTGTGTGCATGTGTGCGTGTGCGTGTTTATGTTTGTGTGTGTGTGTGTGTGTTTGCGTGCATGTGCTTGTGGGTGTGCCTGTGTGTGTGCATGTGCATGCATGCGTACATTACAGTATGTCTACTGTGTGTGTATGTGTCATACGTATGATTACTGTGAATGTATGTGTGTGAATATCTGTTTATGCACATGTGTGCATATGGAATGGGTTAATATGACCCCTGGAGGCAAACTGATGCAACAAATTGGTCATCCTAGGCCCTACGGTTCTCAAGACATTCACAGAAAACTCTGTTGGTGTACGGTCACTAAATGTACACATAAATTAATTTTTTGTATGGCCCCCCATGAACGAAAGTCCACGAAACTGTCAGGGTTGTGAAGGAGGACCCAAGCGCAAGACTCTTTTCTGACGGAAAACACACTTTATTACAGACTGACTTACTTACATGCATACATAAATACAGGACTTGGACTTGACGAAACAGAGAGACGATCCGACAGGGAACAAAGAAACAGGAGGGTAGAAATACACAGAGCAATTAACAAGAGAGACAGAGGACTGGACGAAACCAACGAGACAATAACAGGGAACAGGTGAAGAGGCAGAAAAGGAGGGAAAACTAACGAGACAGGAAGCATGACCAAATAAGGAGATGGGGCGGAGACAAGACAGGTGACAGGCAGGTAAACACAAAGCACATGGGAAACAGGCAAGACAAACACAGGACACAAAATGGCCACCAGGGTGGCACAAACTCAGAAGTCCGGGCCAGATCCTGACAGTACCCCCCCCTCAACGGACGCCTCCCGGCGTCCCCAGAAAAGTCGAACCAGGGTGGGCGGAGGGGGCCTGGACGGAGGGACCGGTCCGATAGACCGTAAACACGGGGCAGACCCAGACGGGGCAGACCCAGACGGGGCAGACTCAGACGGGGCAGACTCAGACGGGGCAGACTCAGAGGGCTTGGGCAGGGAACAAGCAGACGGGACCGACTCAGGCAAGGCAGGGACAGACTCAGGCAGGGACAGACTCAGGCAGGGACAGGGGCAGACTCGGACAGGGCAGACTCGGACAGGGCAGACTCGGACAGGGCAGACTCGGAGGGCTTGGGCAGGGAACAAGCAGACAAAGACAGGACAGACTCAGACGGGACGACAGACTCAGACGGGACGACAGACTCAGACGGGACGACAGACTCAGACGGGACGACAGACTCAGACGGGACGACAGACTCAGACGGGACGACAGACTCAGACACAACAGACACAGGGGCAGGGGAAGGGACAGGAACAAAGACAGTGACAGGGACCGTGACTGGGACGGTAACTGGAATGGTGACTGGGACGGTAACTGGAATGGTGACTAGGATGGTGACTGGGACAGAGACACAGACAGAGACAGAGACGGGGATGGTGACGGGAACAGAGACGGGAACAGAGATGGGAACGGTGACGGGAACGGTAACTGGCACGGTGACGGGGATGGTGACTGGCACAAAGACAGGCACAGTGACTGGGACAGGGACAGACCACTCAGGATAGACAGGAACGAAGGGCTCGGGCAGAGGCGGGACCGGCTCGGGCAGAGGCGGGGCCGGAAAGTCAGAGGTGGGCGGAACCGACTCGGGCAGAGGCGGGGCCGGAAAGTCAGAGGGAGGCGGATCCGGCTCGGGCAGAAGCGGGGCTAGACAGACAGGCAGAGGCTGGGTTGCCGGCATGGCGTCGGGAGACGCGGCTGCAGGCGTGGCGTCGGGAGACGCGGCTGCAGGCGTGGCGTCGGGCGACTGGGCTGCAGGCGTGGCGTCGGGCGACTGGGCTGCAGGCGTGGCTGCAGGCGTGGCGTCGGGCGACTGGGCTGCAGGCGTGGCTGCAGGCGTGGCGTCGGGCGACGGGGCTGCAGGCGTGGCTGCAGGCGTGGCGTCGGGCGACTGGGCTGCAGGCGTGGCGTCGGGCGACTGGGCTGCAGGCGTGGCGTCGGGCGACTGGGCTGCAGGCGTGGCGTCGGGCGACTGGGCTGCAGGCGTGGCGTCGGGAGACTGGGCTGCAGGCGTGGCGTCGGGAGACTGGGCTGCAGGCGTGGCGTCGGGAGACGCGGCTGCAGGTGACTCGGCTGCGGGCACAGGAGCTGACTCGGCTGCGGGCACAGGAGCTGACTCGGCTGCGGGCACAGGAGCTGACTCGGCTGCGGGCACAGGAGCTGACTCGGCTGCGGGCACAGGAGCTGACTCGGCTGCGGGCACAGGAGCTGACTCGGCTGCGGGCACAGGAGCTGACTCGGCTGCGGGCACAGGAGCTGACTCGGCTGCGGGCACAGGAGCTGACTCGGCTGCGGGCACAGGAGCTGACTCGGCTGCGGGCACAGGAGCTGACTCGGCTGCGGGCACAGGAGCTGACTCGGCTGCGGGCACAGGAGCTGACTCGGCTGCGGGCACAGGAGCTGACTCGGCTGCGGGCACAGGAGCTGACTCGGCTGCGGGCACAGGAGCTGACTCGGCTGCGGGCACAGGAGCTGACGCCTCTGGGCTGGGCGCAGGAGCGGGCGCCTCTGGGCTGGGCGCAGGAGCGGGCGCCTCTGGGCTGCAGGCGTGGCGTCGGGCGACTCAGCTGACTCGGCTGCGGGCGCCTCTGGGCTGGGCGCAGGAGCGGGCGCCTCTGGGCTGGGCGCAGGAGCGGGCGCCTCTGGGCTGGGCGCAGGAGGCATGGTGTCAGAGGACCGGGTTGGACGACGCTTGGCACGTCTCCTCCTGGAGTTAGCCTGAGGGACCTGAATGAGTTCAGGGGGGAACTGGAACTCGTCAGGCTGAGGCTCTGGACCTGAGGTGACCGGCTGCAGGCGCAGCACACCCACCCTAAGCCCCTGGCAATGAGCTGGAGGGGCAGGGGCAGGGTCAGGCGCGAGACTAGCAGCCTCAAAAACTGGATTGCCGGAGGGAACAAGGAGGGACTGAAGGCTCTTACCCAGACCTGAGAGCTGGTTGGCCAGGGTAGCCATTCCTGGAACCTTCAGTAGCCCGGGCCTTGAGGAAATAGTCCTCTGCATCAAGGTAACGATAGCTTTTCGGCGCTCCAAGTCAGTGGACTTGACAAGCTCAGAATTGAGCCTGCCGAGAGCGTAATCCACTTCACTCAGCTCGTCCATCGGGAAATCAGAGTCTGCTGGGTCCATTCTTGGTCGGTTCGTACTGTCAGGGTTGTGAAGGAGGACCCAAGCGCAAGACTCTTTTCTGACGGAAAACACACTTTATTACAGACTGACTTACTTACATGCATACATAAATACAGGACTTGGACTTGACGAAACAGAGAGACGATCCGACAGGGAACAAAGAAACAGGAGGGTAGAAATACACAGAGCAATTAACAAGAGAGACAGAGGACTGGACGAAACCAACGAGACAATAACAGGGAACAGGTGAAGAGGCAGAAAAGGAGGGAAAACTAACGAGACAGGAAGCATGACCAAATAAGGAGATGGGGCGGAGACAAGACAGGTGACAGGCAGGTAAACACAAAGCACATGGGAAACAGGCAAGACAAACACAGGACACAAAATGGCCACCAGGGTGGCACAAACTCAGAAGTCCGGGCCAGATCCTGACAGAAACATGTCATACATTCGGAGGGTGTCATAATGATCCTACACTTTCAATTTCGTGCAGTTTTGACCATGTCAGCCAGAGATATTGTGATTACAACACCTAATTTTTTAATTTTTAATTTTTAACTAGGTGGCGCTATACATGAAATAAGTGGTAATGGGATTGGTTGACATGGCCCCTTAAGACCAACATACAAAAAAAGGTGGTCCTCCTAGGCCCTACGGTTCTCGAGATATTCACAGAAAACTGTGTCCGGCCACCTACAGGCCAGTTGGTGTACAGTAACATAAATTAATTTATTGTATGGCTCCCCATGAACGGAATTCCACGAAACTTGGCGTGTATTCAGAGGGTGTCATAATGATTCTACACTTCCAATTTTGTGCAGTTTTGATCATGTTAGGTCACAGATACCTGGATTACAACACCTGATTTTTAACTTTTTTGTTTTTAACTAGGTGGCGCTATACATGAAATAAGTGGTTATGGAATGGGTTGACATGGCCCCTTAAGATCAACATACAAAAAAAGGTGGTCCTCCTAAACCCTACGGATCTCGAGATATTCACAGAAAACTGTGTCTGCCCTACCGGTCCAGTCCAGCGGGGGGGCTACAGATCAAAACGAAAAACAATGGTTCCATGCTATCCATGTGGGGCTACATGCCCACCAAGTTTCGTGTACCCCGGTCTGTCAGTGTCACGGGAATCCTTGACGGAAAATTGGCCAATGGAAAAAGAAAAAAAAAAAGAAAAAAATAATAATCTGACTAAACCCGCTTCGCTGCGCGGCGGTCATAATGAGCCAAACCAGTGGAGAAAAACTGCATCAATAAATATTTTGGTTTGGTAAAATTACACCTGCTCTTCGTTATGCAATAATACAAAATACAATCATTTGAACCCTCTGACGTTATTATTTCCCATCTAACAGAACTGGGGGGATATGAGGCACCATTTCAATAGCTAATAGCTCAATCAGCTAGTCCATAATATTATACCTAGCACACTATGGTGTCACTGCAATGCCTTCCTGCATTATTGATATTTAGGGTAGATTTATGGACAATTATCTAATTTAGTTTAAATGTCCAAATAGGGAAGACATCAGGGTTTCCGGTAATTACCGGACATTGGCCGGAAAAAAATGAAATGTCCGACAAAATTAAATCTCTCCGGTCAAATTGTCCGATTGAAATTGGCTAATAATCCCGTCCCCTAACGCAATCTGAATTTGAGAATAAGACTTAATATGTAGCCCTATATTATACGTCCTCTGGCTATGTTTTTAAATGAACAGGCTCTACCGTTTGAAAGTTATTAAACAACACGCATAGCCTAACCTATGCTGCATTTCAAATAGCGCACGCTAAAACGTCCGTGTTAAACAACGAACAAATGAGAGGCGGTTCAAACATGGCCAGGCCCAGGCACTAGCCTTAAACGTTTTTTCAGAGGCCAGACGCGATGGATGATGATAAATTGGTTTACGTCTGAAGCCTCAGATGTCCGGTCAACTCCACCACCATCGGATAAAAAGTGTCGGGCGTATATCTGTCGGAATCAGTGACATTGGAAGTGGAGTTGCGGGGGGTGCGGCCGTAGCCTGGGTGCCATTCCGAACTTAGTCCCGCCCACAACGTTTGAGGTCGGGAAGTTCGGTCTGGCATTGCTCAATAGTAGCGCGAGTATGCTCGCCCAATATCTGGCGGGCCAATCAAATTGTCAGGGCGGGCTTTATACGCTGATGGACAGATACTCAACAGTAACGTAATCAACCACGTCACCAAAGAGCGCTTGGGTTGAATTCGTTTACAACAACGATGGCTGCCGCGGGAGAATTGAGATGTGTAGATTCTGCTATCAGGTCTGTTCTAGAAGATATCGACAGCGAATTAATTTTAAAAGAGAAACAGAGTAACGGGATCAAGGCATTTGTTGATAAGAAAGATGTTTTTGCCGAAGCAACTGAAATGGGCACCACGGCGATGCAACTCGGCGTGCACGACGAGGTGGATATAGCCAGCGGTCGTTGCCAGATCCTTTTTTGAAGCCCGGAATCCTGGCTGCTGAACAACAAGTGGAGGGACATGCTAGGCTCCGATGTTTTTCAAGCCAACGTAATGGGTATCGTCGTGGACGAAGTTCATCTAACTTACAAATGGTAAGAGAATCTAACTGTCTGACTTAGTAAATAACTCCCAATGTCGTGATATGAATCCCATGTTGTAAACATAGTAGATATCGTTGTACGTTCGCTAACTCAGACAATCATAACGTTAGTGTGATTGTAGCGAACTAGCTGTTAAAACATTCTAATGTAGGTTAGCCTACTGTTTTATTTCTATCAGTGGTCAGGCTGCAAAAGGGCAGAAGGGCATTTGGGTGTTCCTCTATGTACTCAAGCACCATACCCATATTGGTAGTCACTGTACCCCTTATAAGTGATGTATTCTTTTTAGATGGCAGTACAGTCATTAAAAAGTACTAAATGATACTACTCATAATTTCTTATTTTTACTGTTACTTATTGGTTGCTTTTTGCACTGCTATATATTCCAGGTACACCTGTACTGACATTGACCGCTTCTGCTGATCGGGAATCCAGAGCCAGGGTTATGAAACAGCTTCAGATGGACAATCCAATCATTTTGGCCCTGAGCCCAAACATCAGACTGGGTCTGATTAAAGTACCTGGCCATACACTGGAGTGCCTACACTGGATTGTGAGGGATGTTAGTACAAAGCTTGACCCAGCAGTTAAGATGGTACTTTATAATGGAGTCACTAGTTGTCTGCGGAAAGCTTTGTACTGCCATTTTGAGGAACACACCACATCTGTTGATCTAGGACATCTGGGCTGCACTCACTGCCATTCTGTTTGTTCTTGTGAACCTGAAGGTTGTGGGGAGCTAATCCCCAAATATGAACACTTTCAAGGGGAGGTTTCATCACACCACAAACACAGAATCGTCACACCTGAGGGCACACTTTTGATCAGGGAACTATTACAAACTTACAGGAGTATTTACTTCAGGACCATACAAACATACCACTTTACACAGTCGACACAGCCTGCACTGGTTTTGGAGATGAACTCATTGATCGGTTTTAGAACAGTGCACACAGATATTTGACCTGGACTTCATTATCCATAATCTCCCTACATACAAGCTGGAACATGCAAAAGAGATACTATGAATTATGCATGAGGTTTTTGATGACATCAAACAGAGTCAAACTAATTTGTTTGATGACTGTGTTGTTCAGGATGACCGTGTTCAGGTTGAGATGGATTACACTGGTTACTTTGATGACGAGGATGATAAGATACAATCAATCATCACCAAGTAACTTGGAATCAGGCTTGTCAATGTTGAAGATCTCAGACTAGCTTCAAATTCAGGCTCAAATTTGTAGCTTCAGGGTCCTGTTGTTGTGAAAATGCCTTTTTTTTACCTCTGTTACATTAATATTTTTGAATAAAATTAAAATGGTTTATACTTCTCTACTGGTTGGTGATGTTTCTGCATTTAAAAGACAAACAATAAGACATGTCAATAAAGATTTTTAATATCTACACATAATAGGTAATGTTTGAAGATATACGCTGAACTTTGAACATACAACCAATAAGAAAACACAAAAATGGTTTCAAGAATGTGGATACTACTAAACTATTATATGAAAACACAATTATTTACATTGTCATTTATGAAAACAATATTTACAAATTACCATCACCATTTACATTTCACATTTACTTAATTATTTAAATAGGCACATTTTGCCAGTCCATTATTTTGGACTTCATCCACATCTCCTGGTAATTCAGCTTTGCCAATAAGTTTCTCTTGAAATTCGGGAATGCATGATACTGCCTGCCTGGGTGATTTTTGTTGGGAAAGTTGTGTCTCCCTGAAAACGTTTACCAGTGTTAAAACGTCCTCCTGTTCTCGGGCCACATGATGAATGCCAGCTGGCCTTGCAGCTCCAGCTCTGTGTCCGTTTTGTCCATTAGCTCTTTGACGATGCCAATGGACCTACTGATTCTGGCTGCTGACATTTCTGACATGTTTGGTCCCAATCCTCTCATAAATGATTTGAGAAAATTGTTTAGGTGTTCCAGGTGGAGGTCAAGTGGATGGAAAATGTGTGACAACCTGAAATATAAGTGAACACATCAGTGTGAAGAATTACAGTATAGCCTAATAAGTATAACGTGCATTGACAATACATTGGAAAATACAGACTGTTAAATATGGTGACACCAGATGCAATTGCTGAGCAGGTCAGAGAAACACTGCCCACCCCCCACAGAGGTGCAGAGCACAGAAGTGGGGGTTGGATAACATGTTAGTCCATTACAAAATGAAGTTTCTACAAATTGACAAAGCGACAGAGGCCAACTTACACATCAGGTACAAGTTTATCTTGGTAACATTTGCTCACACTACACTGAAATTCGGGCTGGCTTCCAGAATACTAGGCATGTCAAAATATGACTAGATGATTTAATCATAGATAGATTTCACGGAAATGAGGAGTGTGGGAATGCACAGTGTTCATCACATTGGACAATAATCACAACTCACTATTAACTCATGTGAAACGTGGCAATCGAGGTTATTCTCATAGTCATATCATAAGAAGTAGAAATGTATTAACAAGCTTACCTCAGTAATGCTTCTTCGCGTTTTTGTACCGGTTGGAGTTGACGGATTGGGGCAGAACTTCTTCAGAGTCCGGGGCGTCTTGGAAGGAGTAGGCTACCGGTCTCTTTTCTCTGATGCCTCAGATGAACACGGTTCTTCAGGCTGGTCTCCTTCGTCTTCTGTCCATTTTTTAAACACGGGCATGTCGCGTTCCAACCGTGTTATAAAGTTCTGACAGGACCGACAAATGCGATGCGATTTGTTTGCAGTGTTGTGGAGTTGTAATCCTAAACGGATAACTTGATCGTATATGCATTCACCTTTACTGTTTCTCTCAAAAATGAGGTTCGTGTGTTGAAGAACTCCGTGTATCCTTACATTATTTTTACAACACCTGCGAAAATCGCTAACATCTTCTTCTACTTCTTCCAGCGTGCAGTTAAGTTCTGTTGACATCAGCTATGCGTCGCTTAACATACGTCACACACTCCGTTGCTCTGATTGGTTGTAGGTCTATCCAATTGAGTGCAGAGGCATTTTTTTTCCTGGTTCGTTTGAAACACGCCCCATAATCACAGCTCTATGGAGCAGTATCAGACTCAAATTCTGACTAGAATTGAGTATGACTACGTCAGGCTAGTGCGGCCGCTCCAAGACACTGTCATTCGCCGTGTAGCCTACATTGGAAATGCAAAGTGTTCTTTACCCAAAGCATACAGTAGGTTTATGCGTTCTCTGTCTATTATCTGCAGGGTTAGGGCCTCCTCGACGAGGCGATTACTGGTCCGCGGATAATTTCTGGCACAATTAAACGGTATCATTGAACCGCGGCCGAAAGAAAAAGAAACTAAACATTTCCCAGAATAGGAAACATTTCTTAATTTATTGTTATCAAATGAAGAGGCATAGCATTAGGGGGTAGTGGTGTGAGCGCCCATTCTTGTGCACATCTGTGGAAGTTAAACAGTCACCACTGAGATAACGTGGGTAGCAGCAACAAACAACGTAGCCTTTTTAAAACAACGAACGAAGCGGACTCTTGCTGTCCATGAAAAGATACTGGCTAGATCTTGTTAGGCATGTTTAAGTTATGCTAATGAACATGTTGCATTCTATACAGATTATGTAATTCTTTAATAGCCTGTCTCCAGTTTTCCTCAGTTTGACTAATTAAGAAGGGATAATAGGATATTTGACCGGCATATCATCAAAATGTCCGGAAAACGAAACCTCTGCCGGTCACTTTGACCGGCACCATTTTTTTCTAGCGGAAACTCTGTAAGACATAATGTTTTCAGCAAGTTTTATTGCACAGAAACGATTCTGATGAGCATCTATCAGAAACGTAGATTGATAAGACAGCTTCTTTCTTTCTTATTTTCTTTCTTAACCTTCTTAATTAACCTGTGTCTTTTACCCCATCTTGTGCCTTTGTGTATCTTGTGCTATGTATGTGTACCTGACTGTGAGACAAGTTTCCCTTTGGGACAATAACTGAACTGATTGCAGGTTTCATTGCATAACCTAAAACCAATTATTTTTGCACACAGAGTTTTCAAGCAAATGCAGAAACTGAACCATGGGGCTAATGAAGATTTGCCTCCTGGTTATGGTCATTGGCACAATATTAGTAGCACACCTACTAAAAACACATAACAGTGTTAAAGATGTAGACAAGTGTGAAAAGAGAGTGGTGAGAGTCAAAAATCAGCCACTGTTGAGAAAAATAACAGTGGTAGGAATTGATCTGGGGACGACCTACTCCTGGTAAACACTGTTTGACTTGGAGATTCAAGACTTACATTCGGTAAAGACACAAGACACATTCTGGCTAACCTTTGTTTCACTTTGTTTTAGTGTTGGAGTCTTTAAAGATGGCCATGTGGAAATTATCGCCAATGACCAAGCAAACAGGATCACCCCTTCCTATGTGGCATTCACCGCTGAGGGAGAGCGTCTCATTGTTGATGCTGCTAAGAACCAGCTGACCTCCAACCCCAAGAACACGGTTTTCAACACTAAAAGATTCATCGGTCGCCGTTGGTATGACTTCTCTGTACAGCAGGACATCAAATACCTGCCCTTTAAGGTGAGAATTCTGTATAATAGCATGTCTAATCATCTTATTATGGCATAACCTTATGGCATGTTTAAAACCTCATTTATGTTATGACAATATTGTGAATCTCACCACATATAATCATTCTTACAGGTGCTTGAGAAGAAGAGCAAACCCCACATTGCTCTTACTGTTCATAGCCAGACAAGGGTTTTTACACCAGAAGAGATCTCTGCCATGGTTCTCTATAAGATGAAGGAAACCGCTGAGGCATACTTGGAAAACAAAGTTGTGAACTACTACTACTCACTGGCAATGAAATACTTTTTAAAAATACAGTAAAATACATGTTAAGTACTTAAGTCTCCTTAAGTAACCTAGTCTCTGTAGGTCACCCATGCTGTGGTCACTGTTCCTGCTTACTTTAATGATGCCCAGCGTCAGGCTACCAAGGATGCTGGAACCATCGCAGGCCTGAATGTGATGAGGATCATTAATGAGCCGTAAGTATACCAGCCGAGAGCAGCTGGATAAATACAAATGTTTTAAGAGGTAAAAATGTATGTTTTAATTTTAACCCTCAGAACGGCTGCTGCTATTGCTTACGGTTTGGACAAGATGGATGGTGAGAAATACATCCTGGTGATGGACCTTGGTGGTGGTTCCTTTGATGTGTCCCTCCTCACGATTTACTGTGGTCTTGTCAAGGTTATGGCCACAAATGGAGACACCCACTTGGGAGGTGAAGACTTTGACCAGCGTGTCATGGAGCACTTCATCGAGCTGTACATGAAGAAGACCGGCAAGGATGTGCGCCAAAACAACCATGCCGTTCAGAAGCTGCGTCGGGAAGTTGAGAGGGCCAAGAGAGTTCTGTCTTCACAACATGAAGCACATATTGAGATTGAGTCTTTCTTTGAAGGTGAAGATTTCTCCGAGACCCTGACCCGTGCCAAGTTTAAGGAGCTAAACATGGTGAGAAAAAATATTATTCTACATTATGCAAACATACTGTATTGTGCATTTTTCTTGTTATTCCGCTGTGCTACATTGTGCAAATGTTACCTGCATTGTACACAAATTCCCCCCTTCCCCCCTTTCTGCAGGATCTTTTCAGGTCCATCCTGATGCCTGTGCAGAAAGCTCTGGAAGATGCTGCACTGGAGAAATCTGACATTGATGAGATCGTGCTGGTCGGTGGCTCCACTCATATTCCCAAGATCCAGCAGCTGGTGAAGGAGTTTTTCGATGGAAAGGAGCCCTTCACAGGCATCAACCCTGAGGAGACTGTGTCTTACGGAGCTGCTGTGCAGGCTGGCCTGCTTTCCAGACAGGTTGATATAGGTATGGGAATACCTTATATATATAAGAAGAAGAATTTATGCATTCATGCACCAACCTGTCATATAAAGAAAAGTAACTCTTGATTGCTTTAAATAACGAACAAATTGGCAGTATAATAAATGTACCCACTTGTCTGGAACATATGGACGACACTGATCCATAAACTCGAACCTGTTGTGTCTCGTGAACAGGCGACCTTGTTCTTCTGGATGTGTGCCCCCTGTCTCTGGGAGTTGAGACTGTTGGAGAAGTGATGACCAATCTGATCCCCAGGAACACCGTGGTGCCATTCAAGAAGTCTCAGATCTTCTCCACGGCCTCTGACTACCAGCCAACTGTCACCATCAAGGTCTATGAAGGTATGCTCCGATTTCCTCTGACTGTGTAACTTTGACCTGACTGGCATTCCTCCAGCACCCCGTGGTGTCCCCCAGATTGAGGTGACCTTTGAGATTGATGTCAATGGTATCCTCCGTGTAACTGCTGAAGACAGGGGAACCGGCAACAAGAAAAAGATCACCATCACCAACGATCAGAACCGTCTGACCCCAGAGGACATTGAGAGGATGGTGAATGATGGCAGGCATTTCATTGAAGAAGACATGAAGTTGAAGCAGCGCATCGATGCCTACAACGAGCTGGAGAGCTACGCCTACTCCCTGAAGAACCAGGTGGGAGACAAAGAGAAGCTGGGGGGCAAGCTGTCTGCCATTGACAAAGAAGCCATCAAGAGGGCCGTGGAGGAGAAGATTGAATGGATGGAGTTCATTCCCGGAAGCCAACACAGAAGTATTCAAGGCCAAGAAGAAGGAGCTGGAGGAGGTTGTTCAGCCCATCGTTGGCAAGCTCTATGGCAACGCAGATGGACCACCTCCAGAGGAGGGTGAGGGCGAGCAGGACGAGAAGGACGAATTGTAGTCGTGGTTCCAGGACAAGAAGCGAAAGAAGGACCAGGGGCACGAGAAGGAAGAGAGGGAAGAACAGGATGAACAGAAACAGAGGGAAGAACAGAAGGAGAATAATGAGCAGGATGAGAGGGAAGAAAAGAAGAGGGAAGAATCTGTGGACTGTATGTAGGTGTGGCTGCTATGAAACAACCTAATGTCTCTCTGTTGGACTTAAAAAAAAATAAATGTAAAAAATCACCACCAACAAGAAACAATGTGCAGTTTACACATAAGTATTTGAAATGATTCTTTATTGATTATTTAGTAAATGTACAGCATTTTCTGTAAATATCAATAATGAAGCCAAAACTTCATTCAAACAATAAATCCTTCAGTCACACACAAAAAAATCATCTGATTTTACTCATTATTTTTAGGTGATTGGTGCTCATACTGTACATACTCAGTCATGCAGGTGTTTAGACTCGGACTTGACACATCTCATTGGTGTTTTGATTCATACTAAGAGGTATACTTAGTGATAGCGGTTCACATTAAAGGAGCCTCTTTGATGAACCAGCATCTGCAGGTTCTGTTTTATGTCTGAAGTACTGCTGAATCTCACATTTCTGCCTTTCGTACCTGTGATCATAATAAACCTCAAAATATTCGTCATATTCCCCCTCAAAACCACATTTTATCAAACTCCATTTAGAATCTTCATCTACCCAATAATGATATTGTGTGTAATAACTAGTACCACCAAATTTTCAGTTTCAATTTCCCAGTAAACTTTTTTACTGCACTTTTCTTTGATCATTTCCTTGTGCTTTTTGAACAGCAGGTCCAGGTTGGCCAGGTAATCAGAGAGGAGTCTCTCCACAGGGTCACAGGTCTGAATCCCTCTGAGTCTCACCAGGTGAATCAGCATCTGGATGTGGAAGGCTGCTCCATTTACCCAGACCTTCAGAGCCTGTGACGACATGTGTCCATCCCTCACCATGGAGTTCTTCAACTTGGTGAGTGCAGCGCTCAGCTGGCACTCAATCCTCTTGATGTCGTTCTTCAGCTCAGAGTTGTTGTTGATGTGCATTCTACATCTCTTCAGACACTCGTCAATCTGATCCCAGACCTCAGAGGCCTTCTCCTCAGCAAACACACATTGCAGAGTGTCCTTTATGCTCTCCTCAGGTGGACAAAGCATGTCGATGAGGACAGCGATTGCCAGCGCTCCGAGGCCTGCCAGTGCAGGATCTGGTGTCATGTCACTTAGCTTCCCCACCAGGTCCTTGATCCAGCCTGCAGCATCGCCCCAAGTCTTCATCTTTCTATTCTCGTAGTGTTGTCTCAGGTTGTCTGAAGAAGCCAGACTGGTGAACGTTACAATACTGTTGTTGATTCTCAGATCTGGACCCTCATTAAGGTCCTTCACAAAATCGTCTAGTGCTCTTCTCTTTCTCTCCCTCCGTTCCTCCTCGCTCATCCCATTACTCATCTTCTTGTTTTCAGGATCAGTTCAAAGATGGAGGTTGTAGTTTTCTGTGTAACACTGCAACACACAAAAACAACACACGTTAAACATTTTCATCCAAATTATCTTGGCTGCATTCATTGAAGCTTTGTGTCTGGACATGTTGAAGTAGTGTACATGGAGCTGTAGTCAGATAAATACAGCTTTTTTTTCAGTCTTTTTAAAACCAAAAACACAGGAGCAAAAGTGTGTGAAGGAATGTATTAAACATAGTGTTTGTCTGTCCTAACGTAAGACACATGGGCCCTATCATGACAGTTTAAAACGCATAGTGGTTTCCTTATCAAACGTTGGGCGGACGGCGCAACAAGGTGTTCCTAGGTTTCTTAATAAGACATGGGTGTGTTTTGGGTGTAACACCATTTAAACCAATGAGAATGACATCTGTCATTCCCTTTAAAAGCGTGCAGCACAACTTCAAACAGTGCATTGGTATTTTGATAGTCAGTAGCGCGAGACCGTATGGAACAGTTATTCCACTAAACCATGCTTTACTAAAACCTAGCAGAGTATAGCCTACACACATTTGCACTTGTCTATTAATTGAACTTATTGGCAAAGTGAAACTAACTTCAATTCAATTCAATTCAATTCAATTCAACTTTATTTCGCCATGTATACAGAGATACTAGGAATTTGATTTGGTCTTCTCCATGCAGGCAACTCCTGCACAAGATCTCCACGGCCGCCACACAAGCGCCGCCATCAAAAAGGGGGGAAAATACAGCCGTATTCACCGTGGTCTCATAGTCAACGACAAAACACAGTTACTTTCACTATTGATTGAAAATAGGTTACCATCAAAAACATGGGGGGGGCGCTGTGGCGCAGCAGGCTACAGCGCCCGTACCATATATGTGCCCACGTGGACCCAGGTTCGAATCCGATCTGCGGTCATTTCCCGATCCCACCCCATCTCTCTCTCCCGCTTGCTTCCTGTCACGTTCCACTGTCCTGTCCAAATGTCGCCATGTGCCAGGTTGGAAAATAGGGCCCATTGTCACATTGGGCTGTTTTTCAGTTTAAACTGAGATGCTATAGACCAAAAAATTATACCCAAAATGCAATGCACAAAGAAAAAAGAACAGCTACTCACAGCTGCAGAACATTTGAGAATTTAGAAAGACAGTCAAACCATGTGTGGCAGGTGGTACTTTTTAGGGGCTTTATGAGCTTGGAATACAAATTTTCATCAGTGTCCCACTCCCAGCAGAGGGAAGCTTTGTATTTACCAGACTATTCAGTCTAAACACCTGGCTCGCAAAAACATGCTTTTCAGTTGGGATGAATTTTATTGACAATTTTAAAAACTATCACCTCTCTCTCCTGCACCCAACATTTTTTCTGCCAACCTTGAGCCGAGCCTCTGACAAGCACTTAGTAGCCATACAACAACTCAGCTAAACCAAAACACTCTCCTCAGGCTGAAACAGAGATATGCCCAACCCCCCCTGCTGTGGGGACCTCTGGTAATCACCCGCTATCCTCCACTGAAATGCAGACCTTGGAGAAACACAAACAACTAGCTCAACAATGCCCAGCCCTGTCCACTGGACAAGATAAGATGGGTGCTGCTGAAATGACTCAAAGTCAATCACTGGCGTCAAACTCCCCGGAATCTCAGCATGAGGAGACAGCACCTTTCAAAGCTGCTGAGAGGCTATCAGATAGATAGATAGATAGATAGATAGATAGATAGATAGATAGATAGATACTTTATTGATCCCCAAGGGGAAATTCAAGAAAGCTATAGCGAGATTCAAACTCTCAACCTAAGAAACATCCGTATAAGGCATTATCCCACTAAGCCACTGACAATCCTAAAGAAAGGTCATGTTGTAACACCAGTATCAATACCCCTGCCCACCTCAGTTGACTCCTTGCCACTACAAAGTCCCAACAACATGGAATACACTACTGGAATACCTGCTGAAAGTGAAGCGTATGCAACAAACTCCCCAGGACCTCAGCAGGCAGATGGAGACTCTGGACCAATATTCATCCCCATCTTCCTTGATTTCCCATCACTACCCACACCCAATCACCTCCTCACCCAATCACCTCGTCACCCAATGAAACTCCCCAGGCCACCCAAACAGGGTTCTAAATTAACACCCGCCAACCCGCCAAATGCGGGTTAAAATTCATTTTGGCGGGTGTTAATAAAAACTTAGTAGCCAGTTCGGCCGGTGATGCATGAAGTATTACGTGCATGATACATAAGGCTCTGCTCTCGGTCATATGTCCCCCTGGCAGTACTTACATTTCCCATGACCACTGATGACGTTTTATACGCCCTTTGGCTGCACGCAGTTTGTCAGCGCGAGAGACGATGGAAACGAACCAGAAAACTACCAGAAAACGAAAAGAAAAAAGAAGAACGAACGGAGCCAGAGCAGACTGAAAGAGGAGGCAGTTAGCCAGTAAAGTAAAGTAAAAAGTAGGCACAACATGTACATAACACAAATACATAACACGTTAGGAAATATTAATGCATTGGGTCATTCCACGTCAATTCAACCAGGGCCCACGCACTTAGGTCTCAAAAAAAATATAATAGAAAAATTACCAGGTGTACCTATGTTACCCAGGAGACACACTGTAAAATTAATTTTATGTAAGATCAATACTTTCCAAGATACAGACAGTTTTACAGGGGGAGGGGGGTGTCGATTTTGTTCAGCCTCTTTTTTTTTGTCAAAGTTCACAAGCCCAAAGCACTCACTCACTAATCACTAATGTTTCGCTTGTGTGTAAAATTGAATAAAGTAAGTGCATTATTTACTAAGATGAGTGCACCATTTGTAGCAAAAGGTGTGCACACAAGGGCGGATTATCAGATGTGAAATGGGCCCCCCAGGCACAAATGTGCACACTGCACAGATGTGAAATGGGCCCCCCACTTCAAAAGGTCGGTAACTCAGCTTTAGGTCTGGGTCTGGGGGCATGCTCCCCCAGAAGATTTTTTTTTAAATAACCCCTTAAAGGAACCGTATGTAAGAAATGTAATTCAATTAATCATAAAATGGCCCTGATTTGTCACTAGACATTAGGAAATCATGCTAATTTCAAATACTTATATCACTGACAACAGTAGTCCGACCAGGATATCGTCATTTAAAAAAGTGAAGTTGCAGCCCTCAACTGATGTTGATGTTTACATATTTGTGTTTTAGCCTGATCCGCCACCTTCCACCTATCTAGTAATCACAAAGTCAGTAGTGTTTCGGCATCTGGGTTGCCAGCTCTGCTTTAGTTACCACATCTGCGGTGTACACCGCTCTACAGTATTTTGAAAGTGATTGTAGTACCAGTTTTGGCCAAAATCCTACATACGGTTCCTTTAAATAACAACTTCTGGTGAGATTTTTGGAAAGAAGCATTAACACTTTGAGACCTTGAATGTGTCATTGTATACATCCTATATCTTGTTTTTGTTCATTTTCCAAGACAGTCTGGGATTTGATCTAGCATAGCTTATGTCTCTTATGTCAGCCTTTATATCAAGGGGAAACCATTTGTGTTTTTATGTCACCAGGAATCAATAACTTTTGATATTTAGGTGGGATAGATTGGAATTTTCAAATATAATAATCTTGACGGTGGGATATTCTATGGCTCACCAATTTACGAGATATATGTAGTGAGTGAGACAAATATTTTATTTATTAGGCTAATTGTTTTTTTTTTCCACTTGAGTAGCCTATTGCCACTGAACCATTGGATCAAGAATGGGCATGCCGAGACCAACTTTTTTTTTTTTATAAGGACGGCAAGTTCATTATTTTGGGTTGCTATTACATTATGGTGGTTGGCAGCTCATTGTCTGCAGCAGTCTTATATCTTTAGAAAAAAAATATGTGTAGTAGCCTATACTCGCTCAAATTGATAACACTCATTTATAATAAGCTAATTTCATTCATTGTTAACATGGTCCATGGAGGCTCAGACGGGTGTCCCGGGACCTGATGAACACGCCGCTAAAAAGCACAAACGAGTGCGAAAGATGCAGCCGTGACGACAGGGAAAGTGCAGGCAGCCACGAGAGTGATAGGTCGTATAAAATGAACGTTGCTGATGTCTGGGTTACACAAAGCTACAACGACACTTCATTATGTTAAACATACCATTTTGCATGGTCTGCGTAGTAGATAGTACAGTACGCTGTGTTTGGAAAATAGGGTCCCGCTGGATTTTCATGTAAAAATTGATTTTTTTGCATATTTTGCTAATATGCCCGAAATTGCACAGCGTCTATTGTAATAGCTCCTGTGTCCTCATACTGTGACCTATCATCAAATGCCTGGTATCCCCTGAAAGCTGAGACCTTGTAGAATTTTTAGAAACTGTCAGAATGACTCTGTTATGTACTGTCAAGGTGCTACAGTAGCTGGAATATTGCTTTTTCTTTCAGGCGGTTATGTAAATCCCTGGAAATGGCCACATTTCAGATGTGAAAGTCCCTAAAATGGCCACTGAAACACATCAGAGGCCCACTCCCAGGTGTTGTGAAGATAAATATCTAAGGAAATGTTTGTACAATGAAGTATGACCCCTTTAGAGCCATTTTTGTGTGGAAATGCTCAGCTGGTTCAACCTCCATGTTCTTCTTCTTTGCCTGTCTTTTCGGCATGTTTTCTGCTTTCTTCTTCTTCAAAAGATCCAAATGATCCTTGAATTTACCCTTGGGGATCAATAAAGTATCTATCTATCTATCTAACTGTAAAAATTGCGACTGTATTCCTCTGACGAGCCGGTCATACTAGTAAGCTATCGTTACGCACAACGAAGGTGGACTCAATTTCCCAGGTGGTTTCACCGGAGGTGGTTGTACCATACGTCACTCGAAAGGTCTACTCGTTGGCTACAAGACGATCTTTGAACCATCCTCGTAGCTTGTCATAGGCCAGAGCTATTGTCAATCAAAGCTAACTTATCCATTAGGCAGCTCGCATGGCTATCATGCTTCTAACACGTGTTTCTCGACAACGGTACGTCACACAAAGTTGTCACTGGTGTCTACGTACTCAGGAGAGCTTCCTGAACACGCTGAGTGGTGTGAATCCCGGTGTTCCAGTTTAGATGGTGAGCAGTTTAACTGGTGATATTTGCATAAAATCAGTGAATATTCAACAAGACCCTGCCTACTTCTTAATCTGCTCTGCCTCCGATAGTGCAGGTTTATATTAGGCTACATTTTCACGAAGTGTTTGCAAGTGAGACAATGTAACGGATATCGCTGAAAACATCACCAGTGTATGTCTAATACATGTCCGTTTAAGCATTATCCACAAATATGACACATACTGAATGAATGGAAAAAAATCAAACTAGCGATCTAGCTGGGATTCGAACCATGCATGGACAAGAAAGTTGATTGGATTAGTTTCTACATCGTCTATACCACTACACTAAGAGCCGCGCTGAAATTGATGCCAGATTGCTATGTATATATTGAACTGTTAGTCAAAGTTAACACAGGTTAACATAAGTGAGAAATATACGCCCATGTTAACTGGTGCCATCACAATTTAACATGGGCATATGCAAGCCTCAAAACAACAAAATAGGTTCATCTTTGCCTCACATACCAAAACCTGATGTACAACAAACTGGCATGTCCCACTAACACTTTATTCCGTTTTGGGGGTTAATAATATGAAATATGTCAGTCATGTGCAAAAATTCTCATAACTTAGTGTCATGTCTCGGTGAAGTTATGCTGTGAGTGAGCTGTCTAATGATTTGAAGTGAACACATGAAACTTATTTTCTCCGAGTTAAATATTATTTAATTTGTTGGTCCTAATTTGACGACACAAAATGGTTATCATGGTAGCATATATTACAAAACTTTGATGGAGCTATAGAGAGTTTGATGACAGATGCTGTTTCAGATTCCCATGTAGCCTAAATTAGAAAATAGTTTAGCCTACTTACTGCTCGTTCAGCAGCCTGTTGCAAAACATTCACTTAGCCTAGATGTTTGCTATAATGAATATCTTGATCAATTGACAAATAAGCTGTCACAAGACAACATAGACCTACATTGATTTAATAGGAACACCATGCTATTGCATAGATACAAAGTAACCAGTGGTGCAATTGGTTAGCAGCGTGGACTATTGCTGCTAGCTTGCTATTTTAGTGAGCAGTTCGAGGCCCAAGTGATCTTCATAATTTTTGCTTTCTGCACAAAAAACGAGCAACGTCTGATGGGGTCATTTGTTACTGTTTGTGATGCAAAATTAATGAGGCAAAATTAATCTGCATTATTCAAGGCATGCATTCGCTGTGTTTGCTCATGTTATAGGCTATCACCAGTTAACATGGACATCAGGATAGCTAGTAAGCTAGTAGACTAGTCTAATAGACTAATAACAAGCGTTGCTCTCTGTCGTGTAGTGGTGATAGTGCTTACTGCCTAGAACATTTTGCCTCAGTGAGACTCATGTTCGAAACCCAACAAAACCTTCGCTGATTTACTTTGACACATTTCCTGTTTGCACAACATTTTGTGTGGATGCTTAAGCAGACATGCATTATAGGCTACATAGCGATTCCCGCATGTTCTCGGCAAGATTTTGCTTCATATTCTGTCGTGCACTGCAGGCTTGTGAAATTGTGAATCTCCAGCACTGGAAGGGCGGAAGCAGAGCAAAGCGTTGTTAACAAGTAGGCAGGGTCTTGTTGAATATTCACGGATTTTATGCAAATATCACAAGTTAACCTGCTCACCATCTAAACTGGAACACCATTTTGTGTCGTCAAATTAGGACCAACAAATTAAATAATATTTAACTCGGAGAAAATAAGTTTCATGTGTTCACTTCAAATCATTAGACAGCTCACTCACAGCATAACTTCACCGAGACATGACACTAAGTTATGAGAATTTTTGCACATGACTGACATATTTCATATTATTAACCCCCAAAACGGAATAAAGTGTTAGTGGGACATGCCAGTTTGTTGTACATCAGGTTTTGGTATGTGAGGCAAAGATGAACCTATTTTGTTGTTTTGAGGCTTGCATATGCCCATGTTAAATTGTGATGGCACCAGTTAACATGGGCGTATATTTCTCACTTATGTTAACCTGTGTTAACTTTGACTAACAGTTCAATATATACATAGCAATCTGGCATCAATTTCAGCGTGGCTCTTAGTGTAGTGGTATAGACGATGTAGAAACTAATCCAATCAACTTTCTTGTCCATGCATGGTTCGAATCCCAGCTAGATCGCTAGTTTGATTTTTTTCCATTCATTCAGTATGTGTCATATTTGTGGATAATGCTTAAACGGACATGTATTAGACATACACTGGTGATGTTTTCAGCGATATCCGTTACATTGTCTCACTTGCAAACACTTCGTGAAAATGTAGCCTAATATAAACCTGCACTATCGGAGGCAGAGCAGATTAAGAAGTAGGCAGGGTCTTGTTGAATATTCACTGATTTTATGCAAATATCACCAGTTAAACTGCTCACCATCTAAACTGGAACACCGGGATGTACACAAAGGCTGTAATGTGAGGAGACACGGTGGTGGTGGGGGCATTTGGAAACGTGACTAGTGATACAAATTGTAGGTTTTAGCCGTCCGGGATGGGTTTCATTCAGTCGACACGGATCTCAAATGAATCCTGAGGCTCATGGCTTTCCAATGGTGTATGCCATGACTATGTAGCTAGCACAATGACTCGGCTACGATATACTTTACATTGAGATTAGTGATTGAACGAGTGATTTGGGTCGATACCGACCCTGTGCTATGCAGAACAGGCTAAGGAACAAGATTTTTTTTGTCTTCAAATTTTCACGATCCATCTTTAGTGTTTTTTTTCTGTATGTTTTAAAATAAGCGATTATATCTAGTCTGAAAAGTGATTTTCACATTTTCTTCTAATTTTTTGACAATTAATTCCACTTTTTGCACAGAAAACCCCAGATAATGTAGAAAGATTGTTGGTTCTAAAACAATATCCATAGTTTTCAAACTTTGAGTGTCTGAAAAGTGTAAAAACACCTCCACCCTTGTTGCCTATGTCAAAAACGATTTCTTAATCTTTGCGATTGTAGTAGTAGCAATGTGTAACGCCAGACTACGCCACCCTAGGACTTGCACCCAGAGAAGTATACCTAAATTTTACCCAAATTTAGACCAAAAGCTCACAAGCTCGTTACTAACTGCAACAGAGACGTGGTTCCAATAATAAGTTATGTTTTATTAAATACAAATTGTATGTTCTCACAACAGATAGACAAGACACTTTCACTCACACCATATAGATGACAAGGGAGGGTAGAGAGACAGTGCTGAGGCTTAGCAGCAGGGGGACCAGGTATCACAAGTCAAAGGGGGGGGGGGAATCCCAAATAGAACACTCACACGTGTTTACACATACACGGCAACACAAAGGCTAAGACAGCACACTTCAAGAAGCACACGTGAGCACTGCACACAGTAGGGGGACACCACCACCTGGAGGATAGGACTGTCTTCCCTGACTTGGGGCCTCAGCACCTGGAAAAAGGAGAACAGGGGGAATGAGTAGATGGGTGAGGATTATACTCACATATGCACAAACAGAAAAGAAAAAACACATGCGAGCAGGTGTGGTAGGCCGACTAGAAGGATCACTGGTGATCCGCAGCAGTATACTAAAAGGCCTCCCACCAATGTGTAACACAGGAAAAAGGAAATAATAAACAAATAGAAACCGGAACTAGTTATAGGCCAGCTACAAGGATCACTGGTGATCCACAGCAGTATAGAGAAGGCCTCCCACCAATGTTCAACACAAAGACATGGAGATAATAAACAAATACACATACAAACTAGTTATAGGCCAGCTACAAGGATCACTGGTGATCCACAGCAGTATAGAATAGAAGAAAAGGCCTCCCACCAATGTTCAACACAAAGGCATGAAAATAAACAAATACAAACAAGAACTAGTTGCAGGCCAGCTACAAGGATCACTGGTGATCCACAGCAGTATAGAAAAGCCCTCCCACCAACGTTCAACACAAAGACATGAAAACCCCAAAAGAAAAGACAGACAGGAACAAAACAACACGAGTATGAAAGCTAAAGCTAGGAGGGTCTTAACACCAGCATTTAGCAGATCTCAGCTATGCTACACAAGGCCTATACCTGTTTCTAACCCAAAACATAGACAGACAAACAATAAAAAAAACAATAATAAACCACACACCAAACAATAAATCACACCAGCATGCTACATGCACACCGTCATACTCATTCACACACACATACACAAACAATCAATCTAGACACAACAAGAGACAAGGCACTTAGCCCATTAAAATGCGTTGTCGGCGTCTTCACGGCCAAAATAGGCGAAGCACTGGTCTTGGAGAAAAGCGTGGCAAAACAGCAGCGGTCACTAGCCCCAAACTCACGGTATCTACGAAGCATAATCAGATAACAGTTAGAGCCAGCCATGAAGCAGAAAGTGAGAAGGCAGAATCCAAGGTGGCTACCTACCAGGAAATCAGCTGTTTCCCCTTCAAATCAGACACTCAGCTGGGCACCAGCGAGTTCTTTAGTTTAGAAGATCACCTCGACAAAACGTAATGCAAGCACTCCACCGGTACAAACCACCGAGCGGCACCAATTACTGCCAGCAACAGGTAGAAGTGCTACAAAGCCATACATAACAAGAATAAGTGATCACAATACTACTAATAAAACCAAGCGAGTAGGAGATAGTGTAGAAAGAGTAGACATACCGACAAGCAGGTAGACGGGACGTAGCAGGAAGTAACGAGGAACTGACGAGGAATGAGGAACCGGGGCGTTTCCACAACAAACATGGTTTGGCTCTGTCCATGCGTTCCACCACACTTTTCTTGATGCTTTCCTTGACCCAGGGCCAGGTTAAGGTCATCTGGGGCCCGGGGCAGAGGCCTCCCCTATATTTTTTTCAATATATATTACTATTATTATCAATATACATAAGACAGAGAGAGAGAGAGAGGCAATTAAATTATGACAGATAATGTAAAAATGAAATTTGCATTTATATTGTGGAACTGTTAATAACCAACATACTGTAACAAACTGCTAGGTTGTCTTTATTGGTTACGCACCAAAACACACGAACAGCATTATGGGAGTACAGTCATAACAGCTAGGCTCAGATCATTACACAGCCCCCCGAGACTTAGTCCATGTCCCCTTGACTCAAGTCTTACCCTACGTCAGTCCATGAGCCTGGCTGGGACGCGACGCTGTCGTTGTGGGCGCCCCGCTGTCGCGGCGGTGACTTCCGGTGAAGGCTGCACGGTGATCGGTGTTAGCCACAGCTCCATTGTCACCAAGTTCCACAGAGTCAGTGTCAAAGTCTCCACGACCCTCAGCTGAGGCCAGGGGTCGATACGGGGCCAGTCGATCACGGTGGAGAGCCACAACTCTCCGACGCTTAATCAGTCTCACACGATAGACCACATCAGACAGCTTCTCTAAGACATCGCACGGCCCGACCCACTGGCTAGTGAGTTTCGGGGAAATGCCTTTCTTTCTCTCTGGGCAGTACACCCACACTTTATCGCCGGTCTGGAACTCCTGGTCGCGACAGCGCGTATCGTAAGCTCGCTTTTGACGTATTCCAGCTTCACTCATAGCCTGCCGGGCCAACTCGTGTACTCCCTTCAGTCTCTCGCGTAGCTGCTTGTAGTATTCCAGCCCTGGCTTACCTCCAATCTCCGCTTCCGGAGGCGAATCGAACACCAAGTCCACCGGCGTGCGCAGCTCTCGCCCGAACATCAGAGCTGCCGGTGTGCATTTCGTTGACTCTTGCACCGCTGTGCGATATGCCCAGAGCACCAGGGGCAAGTGTAAGTCCCAGTCCTTTTGTCGGCGGTCGGCCAATATGGCCAGCTGCACTGCTAGCGTCCGGTTAAACCGTTCGACCAGCCCGTCGCTTTGTGGATGCAGAGGTGTCTTTCTCGTTTTCCGGATGCCCATGCGCTGGCAAACCTCAGCAAACACCTCCGCCTCGAAATTCCGCCCTTGGTCGCTGTGGAGCTCTTCCGGTGCCCCGAACCGGCAGAACATCTCAGTGACCAGTCTGTCCGCTGTCGTGTGGGCGCTCTGATCTGGCACTGCATACGCCTCCGGCCACTTAGTGAAATAGTCCATAGCTACGAGCACGTATCGATTTCCCCGCTCTGTGACTGGCAGTGGGCCCATGATATCGACGGCTACCCGCTCCATGGGAGCCCCGACTGCGTATTGCTGCAGTGGAGCGTGCGAGCGTTGCGTGGGGCCCTTCTTCGCTGTGCAGGCGTCACAGCAGTGAACATGCAGTTCAACGTCCAGCCTGCATCCCGGCCAATAGAAGTGGCTTCTCAGCAACTGGAAAATGTCAGATTGTCTATCGGGAGCTCGCCTTTGTCTATACAACAGTCCTACTGTGCTACTATTCCCGGCCACTGTGAATAAATCGCTTTGGTCTCTGGATCGAGTGCTGATACGTCAGTCTATGGCGGTCGCTGACCGGCTTCGATCCATGACCACACTCGGCCGAGCGTGGCGTCCTCCGATTGCGCCTTCCGGATCTCCTCCCTTGACATCACGTCCACCGGCGACTGCGCGTCCATGGCTCCAGCTGCCGCTCTGCAGTGCTGCGTTGTGGCGTTGGGCTGCGGTGCGTTGTCTCCGGTCTCTCGATCACTGTAGCTGGTAGCGGAAGGCGGCGAGACGACCTCGGGGTGCTGCTGGCGAGCATTGACTCTCTCGCTGCCGTGAAGCTGTCGAGCGGTGGCTCTCTTGATGGCGCAGCGCTGGCGAGCGTTGAGTCTCTCGCTGGTGTGCTGCTGGCGAGCGTTGACAACAGCGACTCTCTCTCTCTGCCAGCGGTGATGCAGCCTGTAGCCGACGAGCGGGCTCTGGTTGAGCCGCGGCCAGGCTCCTCTCCTCCCTCCGGTGGCAGTGCTGGCACTGGTCTGCTGCACCGTGAAGGCGACCCGCCCGGTGTCGAATCTCCATGTTGTAGTCCTGGAGCGCCTCCAGCCAGCGAGCCAGCTGGCCCTCTGGTTCTTTGAAGTTCAGCAGCCAGGTGAGCGATGCATGGTCCGTTCTCAGCAGGAACCGTTTGCCGTAGAGGTAGGTTTGGAAATGGCGCACTGCCACCACCACAGCCAACAGTTCTCTGCGGGTCACGCAGTAGTTCTTCTCCGCTCGGTCCAGTGAGTGGCTGAAGTATGCGACCACCTGCTCGCCCTGCTCGCCTGCTTGAGAGAGGACGGCGCCGACGCCCACGTCGATGGCGTCGGTGTCCAGGATGAACGGCAGTTGAGGGTCAGGGAAAGCGAGCACTGGGGCCTCACATAGCGCCCTCCGCAGCTGCCGGAATGCCGCGTCGCACTCTCGCGTCCACTCGAAGAGCTGGCCTTTGTGCGTCAAACGATGCAGCGGGCTGGCGACTGTAGCAAAGTCCCGGATGAAACGCCGGTAATATGACGCCAGGCCCAGGAAGCTCCGCAGCTCAGCACCATCGGGCGGAACAGGCCAACGTCTCATCGTCTCCACCTTAGCTGGGTCGGTGGCCACTCCGGCGGCCCCCACGACATGGCCCAGGAATCCGGTTTGCCTCCGGAACAGGTGGCACTTTTTCGGGTGCAGTTTGAGCCCAGCACCCCGTATGGCGTCGAACACCTTTTCCAGATGTCCTATGGCACCGGTGAAGTCTGTTGCATGACACAGGATGTCGTCCAGGTAAACCACGCAGCATGTTCGTGGAATGCCCGCCAGGACACGCTCCATCAGCCGCTCAAAGTTCGCTGGCCCGTTGCATAGGCCGAACGGAAGTACCCGGAACTGCCACAGCCCTTGCCCGATGGTAAACGCTGTCTTTGGCCGAGCTTCCGGGGCTAGCTCAATCTGCCAGTAGCCACTGCGTAAGTCCAGCGAGCTAAACCAGCAGGAGCCGGCAATGCTGTCCAGCGCATCGTCAATGCGGGGGAGCGGGTAGGAGTCTTTCCGGGTTACCTGGTTGAGGCGCCTGTAGTCAACACCGCCACGAGCCGTCCTTCTTCCGGACGAGTACAGCCGGCGCAGCCCAGGGACTACTGCTTGGCTCTATCACTCCTGCCGCGGCCATTTCCTTGATCTTTTCTTTAGATGCTTGTCGTTTGGCGAACGGTAAGCGATGAGGCTGAAGTCGGATGGGGCGAGCATTTCCGGTGTCGATATCGTGTTGGACCAGGCTCGTTCGGGTGCAGTCCTCATCTCTTGCAGCGAAGATGTCGGTGTACGCTGCTAGTAGTCTCCGCACCTGGCTACCCTGTGCTTCACTCAGCCCCTCACAGCTACGAGTGCAGAGTTCATTTACGGCTTGCCTTGTCTCTAAAGAGGGCCGCGCTCTCTGAGCGGAGAGTGGTGTTTGCTCAACCCGCTCTCTTGGCTCCTCCCTGGTGGGTGTAAGCTGAGGAGTGGCGGCCTCAGCGAGCGGACCTGGATGAGACCTGTTGTTTTCGCGGGCTTGAGTTTCGCGGGCTTGTGTTTCGCGGGCTTGTGTGGGGAGGGGCGGAGTCTGGGATGACGAGTACTCTTTGCGAGTTCGCTTCCTGCGGACTTGTGTGGAGCGAGTTGGAGAGTTCTTCGTCGCTCCAGCTCTCCGCACTTCATGCTCTGTTTTCCCCGCCGTGTGCAACACTACGCTGCTCGTCCCCAAGTGTAGTGTGAACCGGGAAATGTCCACCACAGCCCCCCATTTCTCTAGCACGTCCAGGCCGAGAATGCAATCATCCTGAATGCTAGCCAACCAAAGCCGGCGGCTTGCCGTCTCACCGTTGATGCACACGCACACCACTTTTTGTCCATACAGTTCCGCTCGCTCTCCGGTAACTGTTGTGATGCACTTTTTTGTCTTTTCCCAGCCTCTGGGTCTGGCTACAAGCGTGCCGGGTAAGAGACCGGGGCGCACAAGCGAGATGGTGGAGCCAGTATCGATCAAGGCGCGACACCGAGTCCCATCTAGCGTGCAGTCCACATACAGTCCTCTGGTTTGGCCGAGCCGGCCCAGCCGTATGCAATCCATAGCCCCTCCCGCCGTTCCACCTTCTTCTAGTAACTGGGGTGCGAGCGTGAGGGGTGCCGGGGCTGGGCAGTACCACGCGATTGGTCCCGGCTCGCCACACCGGTGGCATCCGTCTCCGCTGGCCGGCCTCTTCCACTCGCGTGGGCGCCGTTGTGGTGGCTGTGCCGTGGTCTGCCGCGTCACCTCCAGTTCCTCCCCGTCTTCCTCCATCGATGTCTGGCGTGCGCAATGCCGCGACTCTGTTGTGCGGAAGATGTTTTCCACCCGTTCGGCTTCCGCGAGTACCACGGACAGCGAGCTGGGGGCACTCAGGCGAAGGTGTTCTTTTAGCCGCTCTGGGTGGATGCCTCGCACGAACGCTTCCAGTGCCGTCTCTTCATGTAGACCCTGGCTGTACGTTGGGTAGCCCCGCCGGGCATACAGCTGCAGGTCAGCCGCGAACTTGCCCAGTCTCTCGTCCTTGTGTCGCCGTCTGGAAGCGAGTTGTTCTTTGGCATCGCTGATGAAGATTCTCTGGCCGAATCGTCGTTGCAGAGCTGCTTCGATTGCGGTCCAGCTTACTTGCTCCGCCGGTGGCAGGTCTTCTAATACTTGTAGCGCTTCCCCCTCCAGGGCCAACGCCACCTGTACGCCTGTTCTCTCCGCCGACCAGCCATTCAGCTCGGCTGCCAGCTGGACCTGTACCAGGTATGTCGCCAGTGGCCTTTCGCCATTGTAGTGGGGCAACTTTACGCTGGGGCGCCCTTCTACCGCCGCCGTTGCACCGAGGACCGGCCGGTTTCCATCGCTCCCGTGTGGAGCGGGTTCAAGTGGCGGGATGCTGCCATCAGCCCGGTTCGTTTCCTCCTGTGGCCGGGGGCGGGTCTCTTAATCACGGTCACGCTGCAGGCTGGCTCCGTCTGCTGGGCTCAGCAGGTGGCCATGGGCGAGCGTGCTGTCGAAGAGCCGTCTTGGCAGGAAACTCATCATCGCCAGGTAATCAGTTGCAGCTTTCTCCTCCCATCCAGTAGGGGTCGTCATCCCATTTCTGACACCAATGTAACAAACTGCTAGGTTGTCTCAAAATGGTCTTTATTGGTTACGCACCAAAACACACGAACAGCATTATGGGAGTACAGTCATAACAGCTAGGCTCAGATCATTACAATACAATTGTACCAACATACAAAAAACAAGTAGCCTACAAACATGGGGCAATGCACAAAAAAATCAACCATGAAATATTATATTATTACCATTAATGAATTACTTAAACTAAGGCTTGAAAAAAACTGCCAGTGGTAACCAGGTCAGCCTAAAATGTGCAAATCCCGAACTCTGAACTCATGAAACATTGTAGCCTAGAGTTTGGCACGTACGCACACAGCCACATCATGATACATTGTTAACACACAGCCCTAGCCAGCCACGATGTCAAATACATTGAAACACGCAGTCTAGCACACACACAGCCCAGCCACATCAAATACAAACAAGGGGGGTGTTGGAGCCGATAACGGTAACGTTGTCAGGGACAGGGGTGGACGTGGACTTATCACTATTTTGATCCTCGTTTTGATAAAAGTGGACAAGGCGCCTGCAGGAATGAATGCGATGGTATGCACACACCCACCTAACTTTCAACGCTTTGATAATATTTGTTAAAATATCAGTTAAAAAGTAGTCTACATAGTAGGCTAATGACATCCACATGCAATATCTTTACAACAACAACGCCTAACAACGACCTATTTATTTGGACAACTTTAGCCCTATAAAGGCTAAAGTTACCTTTAGTTTTGTTCACGTATGGCTTTAAACAGCGGTAATGCTAGCCATTTTGACAAGCACAATAATCTTGCCTACCTTGTGCTTGCGGCTTGCCCATTTGAAATAACTCTTCTCGCGTTGCTGTCTCCATCCTTTCTGTTTTCGTTGTTTAAAAAACGTGGTATATCCATGATGAGTCTCGAGTTAATGAATTAGCTTATAACATTGTGTGCTGATAACCAGCATAGATGGTAATAGAAAACAACAAGCTAGCCGACAACTTCTGTAGCATGCGTATGTAGGCTCTCCTGCTCAAACAAAAGGTGCGCGCGTGCATAGTTCTGCATTAAGTTGATTTTGATAACGTGTTTACAAACTTACTTTACAGAAAATTGTAAATAGCCTACTGTCATGCAGTTAATGGAATACTGTGCAGAGTTGGGAAGTTATGGTAGCCTAGGCCTATTTGGTATGAACACACACACACAGGGGCAATTCTCTCTCGAGTAGCCTGATGATATAGCCTGGGTGTTCCCATGCTGCCTTGCCAGGCTACTGATGATACGCACAGTGCGTACTTGGGTACGGCCGTGGTTTTGGCGCGCCTTAGTGAGAACGTCTGGCTGCCGCTCTCTCTTTTTTCGAGCTCCGCTTTCATATTTCCTAATTGTCTCATGCGAAGCCATTGTTGTCTGTGATAGCATGCATTGATAAGGGGAAAGACGTGACGATAAGACATTTGTTTTCTTTTTTAAATGTCCCGCGCCGGGGCCCCCTAGTGGCCGGGGCCCGGGGCAGCAGCCCCTTTGCCCAATGCACAAAAAACGCGGCCCTGCCTTGACCTGCCATGTCATTCTGTTGTCTACCTTAAAGGAACACGCCACCCAATGTCAGTAGTAATATATGTTCTTACCTTAACTTTCACGAGTTGAGTCATACCTCTCCCGTGTCGTTACGTGCACTCAAACGCTCTGGTGCGTGGCTGGACTGTGTTAGCATGTTGCTATGCTAGCGGGCTTTGCCGAAACTAAGTGTAGAAGTAATCAAAAACATCCACGTTTTCCCGACTTAAATACAGTTGCACGAGTAGTTGATAGAAATGCTACGGCCACGCAACATGAAACGTGGCGATTTTCCAAGCGAATAAACAGGAGAACTACAATGTGTGGCGCAATAGCACTTGGGAGTACTTCGACCTAGCGTAGTAGTATTGTTAACACCTAATTGTAGATCCTATCCACCACAGAGTTTAGAATCCATGCTGGATCGACCCTCAGACTCTCCCTCCCCTCTGAGCGAGAGAGAGGCACACACACTAGAGATGCGCTGATGGGCTATTATTTCAACCATAACTGCATAGCAAAACTTATCATCCATCAGCACCAAAGTTTTTTGACCAATTTTCAAAACTGCACCTGCCCACCATCCGCTGGTTGTTTTAATGTAGGCTATATGGGTGATGCAGCGCTGCTGACGTGAGGCTACAAAGCCCTTGCCTGTTCTAGAAAGACTGATCCAATGCAGCAAATATATTAAAAGGCTAAAGTCGTACATTGGCTATGTTGTAGCCTATCCCCAGAATATCAGCAGCAAACTCAGTCTCTGTCTCGCAAAACAGTCTCCAAATAAAACGCACATCGGCCTGTTGCCTATTCTGCCAGCTTGTGACAATATATCGTCCAAAATGCTTGATTGCATTGCATTCTCCACATTTTAGCTAAATTTTCATGTACCACATCAGCATTTTTGTTCAGTGAATCTTTTGTTAATTGCTTTACAATTACCGTCGGGCCTATAGGCCTATTGCCTGGCTTGCCTCAGCTTCGGTCACGTCCTTTTACAATTTTATCATTGTAATAAAAAACGCAATTTGCCACATAATTTCAACATGCTCCTGGCCTACTAATTAATGCCTATTGTACTTTATTTTTTGCAAAAAGAAAGAAATCCTTGATAAAATAACAAGTCATTCACATTATAGGCTACTTTACACACTGTTATGTCAAGGTGACTGACAAGCCTGTTCTGAAGACTCCCATTCATTTTGACTGCACGAGCGCGTCTTTTTCAGACAGACAGCGCAATTCATTTTAAAGCAATTTACAAAAGATTCACTGAACAAAAATGCTGATGTGGTACATGAAAATTTAGCTAAAAATGTGGAGAATGCAATGCAATCAAGCATTTTGGACGATATATTGTCACAAGCTGGCAGAATAGGCAACAGGCCGATGTGCGTTTTATTTGGAGACTGTTTTGCGAGACAGAGACTGAGTTTGCTGCTGATATTCTGGGGATAGGCTACAACATAGCCAATGTACGACTTTAGCCTTTTAATATATTTGCAGCATTGGATCAGTCTTTCTAGAACAGGCAAGGGCTTTCTAGCCTCACGTCAGCAGCGCTGCATCACCCATATAGCCTACATTAAAACAACCAGCGGATGGTGGGCGGGTGCAGTTTTGAAAATTGGTCAAAAAACTTTGGTGCTGATGGATGATAAGTTTTGCTATGCAGTTATGGTTGAAATAATAGCCCATCAGCGCATCTCTAGTGTGTGTGCCTCTCTCTCGCTCAGAGGGGAGGGAGAGTCTGAGGGTCGATCCAGCATGGATTCTAAACTCTGTGGTGGATAGGATCTACAATTAGGTGTTAACAATACTACTACGCTAGGTCGAAGTACTCCCAAGTGCTACTGCGCCACACATTGTAGTTCTCCTGTTTATTCGCTTGGAAAATCGCCACGTTTCATGTTCCGTGGCCGTAGCATTTCTATCAACTACTCGTGCAACTGTATTTAAGTCGGGAAAACGTGGATATTTTTGATTACTTCTACGCTTAGTTATGGCAAAGCCCGCTAGCATAGCAACATGCTAACACAGTCCAGCTGCGCACCAGAGCGTTTGAGTGCACGTACCAACACGGGAGAGGTATGACTCAACTCGTGAAAGTTAAGGTAAGAACATATATTACTACTGACATTGGGTGGCGTGTTCCTTTAAGAGAAATGTGTCTTGGAAATAATCTTATAATAGTACAGGCAACACAGTACACCACTGGGTGTCATAGGCATGGGTAGTTGAGTAACAGTAGGCAAAATTAACAAACAAAAGAATATAAGGTACAAACAAACAGACAAACCACGGATGGCCCTCTCACAGCCTGAACTAATACAAAAAAACAAATAACTCAAGAGAAAACATTGCTCAAACACTAAACCATGTGCATTTGCTCTCTTTAAAAGCAACGGGTTATCCACAGCCAACAGGCCGGGCGTGCAAGAAGCAATGAAGTCTTAGAATTAAGAATAAAGCCATGTTCTTCCAACAACAACAATGCAAGGATTAAAGTTATCCGTCGTACGACGGATTTCCGTCAATTTGATTTTAGAAATGTCATATTTGAGATCGATGCAGATCCGATGAGAAAAAAAATAGGAGGGGGAACTATCACCTTTTCTTTTCCTTTTTTAAGGCAACTACAAATATTAGGTCCGATGAATTAATGTGTGTGATGGTAAATGTTTAAAGACCTAATAGTGTTCTTGAGAACTTTCTGTGTCTCAATCAGTGACCGCTTAAGAAGATAGCCTACCTCAGCCATGAGTTTCGCTTTGTTTATGTTGTAGCTACACGCTTGTCTCATTGGCCTGGGGCGTTTGCTTTAAAAAAAGAACACGTATGGAGGACTAATAACGGTCTAAAAGTTGGATTATAGTGACACAATCGAGACAGCTGATGAGGTTGGCCAATCCGTTTAACTTTTTTGGATATGATATTGTGAGCTCTATGTGCGAATTCGGAGAAGAAGCGTAGGCTGTTCTTTCCGTCCATCAATGTAGACAATTTCTTACTATCGCGAACTCTTGTCAGGGGAGGTCATTCATTTTGGGTGTCACCTATGACTTGAACAGATAGCCTGCTATGCCACCCCATGTAGGCTACTATTATTGTTACAGTTTTTAATCAATGCAACTAACATTATGTGTAAAGCGACGCAATATAAACCGTATGCAACTTATTATATATTATATATATTATCCCGTCTGTTATGACATGTACAACAATGTTTTTCACAATTTGCGACGGAAGGTTTTGACTGAGCATGTTAACATAAAATAATTATAATATTGTCAGATCGCGAACTGTTTAGTAAGGGGGTCAGTCGTGTTTGTGACGCACAGACAGCCTTGTAGCCTATTTTGCTTAGGCCTCACTTTTAACGACAGTAGGTTGTGAGTGTATGTTGACAAAAAATAACCATGCAATTAAAATAGTCAACTTTGCTATAAAATATTATTAATTTATAGCACAAAACCATAACCAGTAGGCCTACCAGAACCTCGCATATTAGCGTCATTTGTGTGCGTCTATTTGCTAGGCCACTAGCTGTCATGGATGGATGCGTTGTTGCTAAAGGAAGGCAGGTGTCAAAAGTTGAAGCATCAGCTCTGGTCTGAAGCACTGGTGTGAAGTAGTACGCAAGTAAAGATGAGCAAGTTTATGTGCAAGGGTATTAGGTATTTTATTTTGAAATACATTCTGATGTATTTTTGCCCATCCCTGCCTGTTCCCAGCATCAGAACACTTTGCTGGTTAGCTTGTCACCTGTGACGCTTTATGCTAGGCCTAAGTGACTGACCTATCTGGGTGCGTTTGGAGATGCCTGATGAAATCAGACGTTGTTGAATAGGCATAATTTATCCTGGTGTCACACACCTTGCATGTAGACTGTTCGGTTATTTCCTCTGTGCACAAAGTTTTTGTAACCGAGAGTAATGATAAAAGGCACAACTCCGGGAAGACTTCTTGTCGCCATGGTCAATGCATTTATATCTGTGAGTGTGCGCACATAGCGCATGCGTTACATTGCACATTATGGCAAAGGGGCCATGCCGGGATGGGCAAAAATACATCAGAATGTATTTCAAAATAAAATACCTAATACCCTCATTTTTAATGTATCAACAGGGTACCCGCGGAGTCTTAAAAGTATTAAAAAGTATTAAATTTCATTTTCCTAAATTAAGGCCTTAAAAAGTATTGAATTTCACCTCAAAGTCTGGAATTTTTTCACGGAGGTCTTAATTTTTCAAATGATCAGTAGATTTAGTCTAATATCACGTAGCGTAAATCACAAGGATTAAAGTTCTCCGTCGTACGACGGATTTCCGTCAATTTGATTTTAGAAATGTCATATTTTAGATCGATGCAGATCCGGCGAGAAAAAAAATAGGAGGGGGGGGGGGGTCTATGACCTTTTCTTTTCCTTTTTTAAGGCAACTACAAATATTAGGTCCGATGAATGAATGTGTGTGATGGTAAATGTTTAAAGACCTAATAGTGTTCTTGAGAACTTTCAAGAAGATACGTCAGCCATGAGTTTCGCTTTGTTTATGTTGTACACGCTTGTCTCATTGGCCTGGGGCGGTTGCTTAAAAAAAAAAGAACACGTCTGGAGGACGGTCTAAAAGTTGGATTATAGTGACACAATTGAGACAGCTGATGAGGTTGCCCAATCCGTTTTTTTTTTTTTGGATAGGCCTATGCTATTGTGAGCTCTATGTGTGAATTCGGAGGCTGTGTTCTTTCCATGCACCAATGTAGACAATTTCTTACTATCGCGAACTCTTGTCAGGGGAGGTCATTCATTTTGGGTGTCACCTATGACTTGAACAGATAGCCTGCTATGCCACCCGATGTACTATTATTGTTACAGTTTTTAATCAATGCAACTAACATTATGTGTAAAGCGACGCAATATAAACCGTAGCCTATGCCTCCCGTCTGTTATGACATGTACAACAATGTTTTTCACAATTTGCGACGGAAGGTTTTGACTGAGCGTGTTAACAGTTCGCGACATTATTGTTTTATGTTGAGTAAGGGGGTCAGTCGTGTTTATGACGCACAGACAGCCTTGTAGCCTGCTTAGGCCTCACTTTTAACGACAGTAGGAGCGTATGTTGACAAAATATAACCATGCAATTAAAATAGTCAACTTAAAACTTTGCTATTATTAATGTATAGCACAAAACCATAACCAGTAGGCCTACCAGAACCTCGCATATTAGCATCATGATTTGTGTACGTTTATCTATGGCTGATCGTTTTTGCGCTAAGTAGGCTACGCATGTTCTTTCATAGCGCAACACGACCTGTCCCTCACCATATCGCAACTTCTTGTCAACCTTATACAATCTGTTGCTGAAGACAAAAGCGCCCTCTCCAGATTGTCGTTATCAGATGCGCAGACCTCCTGCATGAGCACACACAGTATTGCTGCTCATTGGAAAACTGAGTTGTCTGTAAAACTCAAAATGACCATGTTTTCATTAAATGCGGATGAGGCAACAAATGGAAATATGAACAATATCTAGACTGTTCTGATTCGTTACTTTGATGAGGAAATGTGAAGTCTTGCATAGATTTTACTTGGTGTTGAATTGCATATTAACAAGAAAATAAATCTCCCCTTTAAATACTTTTGGCCTGAAGTAATTAAATAAGAGTGTAGAATAGAACAGCAATGGCTAATCAGCAATGGTCAGGGATGGTATTGAAATATTGTTTTGTTCATCAGGAAAACTCAATCGCAATCAAGAACACTCTCAATTCGCTTATTCACATGGCGGCCATTGGCGGCTAAAACGAGGCTACAGGGTACACAAACCATAGGATTGTTATGTTCTATGCATTCACCTGTAGGTGGCATTAATTATATAGTAACTTAAGAGTACCCTGTAGCCTCGTTTTGGTGTTTATTTGGTGCTTTATTTTTCTGTTTGCATCTTTTTGTACATTATAAACCAATAAGTCGCGACCGCAAAAGGGGTGCTATCTCTATAGGTAGATATGAACAACGTATGACTTATGGCCTGAAAAAAGTTTTTTTTTTTTCACTTTAATCAACTAGGTTCTATTCCGTGTAAATTTGTCCATGAAGCAGGACATTCAGTCACGTTACTACCGCGACAAATCTTTGCGTTGCCACTGCACTGCTGTCATGTTCATGTTGGCATGTGCAAACACTTGTAAACAGTAAATATTTGCAGGGATGGATTACTACACGGGCCTACTGGGCCCATGCCCAGGGGCCCAAGCGGTCAGGGGACCCTGAAGCTCAAGCCTTTGCATGGAATCATTGCTTCAATATCAACAAATCAGGATGTAGGCTATGAATCTGATTGAATTTAGTATTGGCCATCCCCAAAATGCACCAGAATACAGGAAATCACATCAAACAAATTAAAACATTTCTGGGGGAGGACCCCCAAAACCCCCTCCCACATATACGACAATTAGTGGGGGGCCCTTAATACATCTGGGCCCAGGGGACCGAAAGTTCATAATCCGCCCATGATTATTTGAGGTTTAATCTTACCTTTAATATTATTTATTCTATCCGAATGGGTGCGATGTAGGTATTAAATTTCATCTGAAGTGGTATTAAAAGGTCTTAAAAAGTCTTAAATTTAGGTCTGACAATTCTGGGGGTACCCTGATCAAAATAAACTACAAAATACAGTAACCATATTATGTATCAAAATAAAATACTGTATTTTTGTATTTAGAAAATACTCAAAATACTTTTTTCAAGGAAGTAGCCTATAAAAGCACTGCAAAAAAAAGCTTTTTAATATCCCAAACATTTAGCCTATTAAAACTATATAGTAAAAAACAATAAAATTTGGCCCATCATACCAAATAGTATTACCGTATGCAAGTTCATGTAGTGTGATCAGAAGAATAATTCAAGAATTTACATTTTCATTTAGTCATCTAGCTGATGCTTATCCAAAATGACTGACAGAGCTCTCAATTAACCACATTATAATCAATAGGCCAAAATCATAATTGTGTATCTGTGCCGAATTTCGTAATTCAAGTCCAGTGCAGAACTGAATAAGAAAATCACAAGGCTATGTATCTTGAAGTACCAGTTGAACACCTTGTCAGTAAGTAGATGTGGTGGTTGCATAAAAATGTGAGTAGGAGGACTGTAGGAAGGAACTAGATGGCAAAATGACCCACCGCTTGATTACAGCTACTCAGGGGCGTGCAGAGACCTTTGAAGGTGCAGGGGCTCAAATCTAAAAAAAGGGCACATGGAACAGACGTTTCAGAAAACATGTTAACTTTATTTAAAACTTAATTTTGATTACAATCCAATAGAGAATAAATATAGGCTACATGCAAATTACATCTAAATAAAACATCTTCCATCTTATTGATTAAATTCAAAGCTAATTTTAGCCTAGAAATCTAGACGCACCCTAGCGGCAGCAAATACGTTATTGCCTAGTCTGGCTTGTCAGGCTATAATTTTAATGTTTATCACAGTGAACTACCACCATTAGCAAGCTGGTGTCTTGCAGATTCACGTGCTGTGCGTGAGTGAAATGACGCATAATGTAGCCTAGGCCTACTGTAAACAGAGAACAACGTGTGGAATTGGGTTAGTTAAACAACTACAGTAGCCTATGTCGTCGGCTTATGACGATTTAGAAAAGGTTTGCCTACTCTGTTTTAGGAACTAGGTCTACTACTATAACATAGTAACCTAAACAGAATATGTTATGAACGTTCAGCCTTTGATTTTCGAAGCTGCCAGGTTATTGAAATGGATGGACCATGACGGGTTTGATAGCCTACTTCATTAAACATAAAACAACTTTAAACATTTTATTCTCTATCTCTAAGCTGAATACTATTGCATGTTCAGATAGGCTAACTGCCAAGTGACCTTACCGTGCTCCCAAACGTCTCCTGCAGCACTGTGCCTGCGTGCACCTTCTGAGAGTTCACTGAATGTATGACGTCACGGATTGGTGGCCGCAAGGCATTTCAATTAACAGACAATTGTTATTTTTGTACATTTCTAATTTCATAAACTATTAATGAGACATTTTAGGGAATATTCACGTTGAAACTAGCGGAAGTATTAAAAATTTTAAAAAGTAAAAAACTGGTCTTGTCAAAAGGGCACTTGGACATCAAAGGGGCAAAAGGGCAGGTGCTAGAGCCCCTGTAGCCCCCCTTCTCTGCACGTGCCTGCAGCTACTCAGAGCACTGTATGGATTCTAAACTTTGGCTTTCATACCAAAACACCAGACCATGACTGTAGAACGAGACAGTATTGTGACACATACAGTAGACCAGCTTGCTGCCGGTGCTGATCGCCTATACCACCAATCAGCACACCTGTAAACAAAAAAAAACAACAGCCTGGGGGGCAAAGGGCTGAAGCCCAGAGGATCATGACACTATCCAAATTTTCACAAAAAAATATGGATACAGTCTGAATCTGCCAAGAATGGGCACAGTCTTGAACAAGGTCTAACAGACAAGCTAGAGAACTAACAAGTTACACTCTAAACTCCACAAATATTCAACAAAAACGATGCCAAAGAACATGGTTTAAATTCTAAAACAACAAGCTCACATGTCAAAGAGAGAAAGAGAAACTCTTAAAAAGGTACTATATCCTTGTGTGTTTTATGTTTACTATGCTTTATTGCCCTTATATGCTTTTATTAACTATTACTGTTTGCTTTTGTTTATGTAAAGCACATTGACCTCTGTGTAATGAAATGCGCTATATAAATAAACTTGACTTGACTTAACAAAGAGCAAAACAAGGACAAACAATGATAGTCTTTGGCGACCTCTAGTGGCCAACAAGTAGTCTGGCTCGTGGCAGTACTTCTCTCTGTGGATTATTATGACCACTGCGCAGCGAAGCGGCGGTCATATAGGTTTAGTCAGATTTTTTTTTTTTTCGCATGTCCAAATTTCCGTCAAGGATTAAGACCGCATAAGTAAGACCGGGGTACACAAAACTTGGTGGGCATGTAACCCCACATGGATAGCATGGAACCATCGTTTTTCGTTTTGATCTGTAGCCCCCCCGCTGGACTGGACCCCCCGAAAGGAGGGTAGGGCAGACACAGTTTTCTGTGAATATCTCGAGAACCGTAGGGTTTAGGAGGACCATTTTTTTTGTATGTTGATCTCAAGGGGCCATGTCAACCCATTCCATAACCACTCATTTCATGTATAGCGCCACCTAGTTAAACACAAAAAAGTAAAAATGAGGTGTTAAATCGCAGGTATCTGTGACCTAACATAGTCAAAACTGCACGAAATTGGAAGTGTAGGATCATTATGACACCCTCTGAATGCACGCCAAGTTTTGTGGAATTCCGCTCATGGGGGGCCATACAATAAATTAATTTATGTTACTATACACCAACTGGCCTGTAGGTGGCCGGAGACAGTTTTCTGTGAATATCTCGAGAACCGTAGGGCCTAGGAGTGTTATGTAAGTTGGTGCATAGAAGAACACGGCAACACAGAGGTATAAAGTTATCCACTTTACTGAACTCTTAACTCTACAGTCTTACATTGTTCTCTGTAACTCTCCTGCGTCACACTTGCCCCCCTGACCCTTTGCGTCATCAGTCACAAACTAATCCACACAACATCCCCCTTTGTCAGAACTATCTATACAAGATATGATTAACATTATCTCAGTAACACACATGTACTTTGGAAACTTTGGAAAATCAGAATTACTCAAAAATCTAAAAACTCAATAAACAACATTACTTTGGTTTCTGTTCTTACTGTAAAGCTCTTCTTTCAGCTCTATAAATCAAGTCTCTGAGGTTTAACTATTTCTCTGCCACTCCTGGTTCTGGTGGCAGACTCCGAGTGATCAGGTGACAGGTGTGGCATTGGAGGGGCCTGCCGTGAAGGTGAGTGTTCTTGTGCAGGAACCTCTGAAGTTTCTGGTTGACTGACTGGGTTTTGCATAGGAATGAGGTGTTTTCTGTTCCTAAGCATTACTCCCTGTGGTCCTTCCACTAGATAAGATCTCGGGGCCGCATGGGGTGACATAACAGTCCCTTGAGCTTTTACATCAGCCATCCACACCTCAGTGCCTGATGAGAGTGGGCACAGGTCATGAGTGCGGTGTCTTTTGTTGAACACTGCAGCATCCTTTTGTCTTCTTTCTCTTTCCAATGCAGCTATCTTTTCTCTGTCTGGGAGCTCTGGAAGCAGCGTTGAAGGAAACTGAGGAACTCTTGTCCTGAGCCTACGCCCCATCAGTAGCTGTGCTGGGCTATACCTATTGGCCAGTGGTGTTGCTCTATAGGCAAGCAGTGACAGGTAGGGGTCTTTTGCCTTCTTCAGCATATTTTTCACAGTCTGGACATGACGCTCAGCTTCACCATTACTTTGGGGATACCTAGGGCTACTGGTGATGTGTTTAAAGCCGTATTCCTCTGCAAACTGAGCAAAGTTGTTAGATGAGAACTGAGGTCCATTATCTGAGACAAGGACTTCTGGGATCCCATGTCTCGCAAAAATTGATTTAAGATGCACTACTACATCCTCGGATCTTGTGGGGGTGAGCTTTGCTATTTCCACAAAACGTGAGTAGTAGTCTACAACTAGTAGGTAGTTACTGTTGTCTAATGTAAACATGTCAGCACCCAATTTTTGCCATGGTCGTTCTGGCAACTCAGACCGCATGAGTGGCTGTGCAGGATTGTGTCGTTCTTTAATGCAGGTTCCACAACGCAAAACAAGCTCATTTAACTGTCCACTCAAACCTGGCCACCATACTGTTTCTCTGGCTCGTTCTCTACACTTCACAACTCCCTGATGTCCCTCATGCACTTTCTCCAGAACACTGTTTCGCATTGCTGAAGGTATCACCAGTCTGGGGCCTTTGAGTAGGAGACCATCTTGTACTGTAAGTACTGCTCTTTCTCGCCAGTACTGTCTGAGAACTGCATTCAATGTGCTGAACTCTGGCCATCCGGTTTGGCACATAGTCATGACATGCGAACAGATGCTGTCTGCTTTGAGCTGCTCTCTGAGCTCTGCTAGGTAAGTCGGACTGGCAGGTAAGTTACTCATAATACAGTCCACATACATGTTTGTATCTTCCATTAGACCTTTGGCTACACTGCTGGCTCTGATGCCATTGTTTACAGGCGCACGTGACAGTGTATCAGCTGTAAGCAGTGTCTTACCAGGAACATGGTGGATTGAGTAGGAGTACCTCATGAGCTTCATACGAAATCTCTGGATCCGTGGCGGTAGTTCAGACAGCGCTTGACTTCCCAATAAACTGACCAGAGGCTTGTGGTCAGTCTCAAGGTTAAAATGCTGTCCAATGAGAAAATCTTTGAATCTCTCACATCCCCAAGTCAAGCCAAGAGCTTCTTTTTCGACTTGTGCATATCGCTGCTCAGTCTCTGTTAATGATCTAGAGGCATATGCAACTGGCCTCCAGTCATCCTCTTCCTTTAGTAGGAGGACTGCCCCCAGCCCATACGAAGACGCATCAGCTGACAGTTTCAGCTCTTTGTTTGGATCGTACAGGGCTAGAACAGGAGGGGATGAGAGCTCGCGTTTCATACGGTCAAATGCATTTTGCTGAGCATGTCCCCACACCCATTCATTTTTCTTTGAGAGCAGGTCCCTTAATGGCTTGTCTTTCTCTGCTAAGTGAGGGATGAATTTCCCGAGCTGAGTGACCATACCAAGGAAACTACGCAGTTTGCTGACATTGGACGGCTCTTTCATGTCCAGTACAGCACTGGTTTCCTCCGGGTCTGCTTTCACGCCATTAGCAGAGATTAGATGGCCCAAAAAGTTCACTTCAGTCCGGTTCAGTTCACACTTTTCCAGATTCAGTGTGATGCCCGCTTTCTGGAGCCTCGCCAGCACATTGTGGAGTCTGTCGTCGTGCTCAGCCTGTGACATGCCCCATATTAGCACATCATCAATGTGACACACTGTGCCTGGGAGTCCCTCCAGAACAAGTGACATCCGGCGCTGGAAATGTTCTGGAGCTGATGTTATTCCAAATGGAAGTCTATGGAAACAAAACCGTCCAAATGGTGTGATAAATGTGGTGTATTTAGCGTCGTCTGACAGTGGCACCTGCCAGAAGGGGTATTGGGACACGTCTGGGCGTTGACAGGGAATATGGTGTGGCCCCAGGTTTCAGTATGATGGTGTATGGCTGCTGCACCCTGCCTAGACCATTGCACAATGAGGGGTAAGTCTCTTTCAGCGTTTGGATGTCAATGCTGTCAAGTCTAGCAACAAGCTCCATTAGTTATAGTTATCAATTTAGTTATAGCGGGCCGTCCTAGTAGAGGAGTATGCAGATCACGGACAACATACAAGTCTTCCTGAACAGTACGCTCGCCCTTTTTAAGTGACTCTTTAGCCACTCCAATGACAGTGAGACGACTGCCGCCAGGGCCGAAAAGTGGTTTCTCAGTCTGGGTCAGTGGGCACCTGTCGCCAGGTTCTATCATGTCTTCGTAGGTCTGATGTGGGATGACTGACACATCAGCCCCAGTATCAATCTTAAACCTGACTTTTTGGTTCCTGATCTCTATATCTACAGACCATGGATCTGTTCCAGCCTCTACAGAACCCAGGAAGAGTCCTTCAGTCTGTGCATCAACTACTGCATTCATCGATTTAGCTGCCCTACAAACTTTTTGAAAGTGGCCTTTCTTTCCACATGTGTGGCAAACAACATTTTTGGCAGGACATTGCCATTTTGGATGAGATGCATTTCCACACTTGACATGTTAATCATTCTGAGTGCTCCTTTGGCTCTGGGCCTCTATGCTTGGTCTGTGTGTGTGGTTTGGGCTTTCCAGGCTTTTGGTGTTTGCCTTTAAACGTTACAGCATCCACGTCCATGGTGCTTTTGACCGTGTGAGCATCCACCCGTCGGTCTGACTGTTGCCTCTTTACAGCTTCAGATTGTCTTGCCATAGTGACAGCTGTCTGCAGGGTTAAGTCTTTGTTCAATTGCATCTTTTCAGACAATGCCATGTCTCTCAGTCCAACTACCAGTCTATCACGAATCAGTTCGTCATTCAGTGTGCCATAATCACAGTTTTGGGCAAGAGTGTACAGAGCTGTAATAAAACAGTCCACTGTTTCTGTTCCTAACTGCACTCTTCTGTTAAATTTCACCCTCTCATAAATGACATTTTTCTTCGGGACAAAATATTTGTCAAAAGCCTCTTTAACATGTTTGTATTCTTGTCTTTCGGCATCACTTAAATTTAGTCCACGCAAAATGTCGTCTGCCTCATCACCCATACAGTAGATAAGGGTGTTTACCTGATTAGCATCAGGCGAGAGGTGGAGGTTGCTAGCTAATCGGAACCGTTCAAACCGACGTATCCACTTCTCCCACTCCAGCGGTTTTGCGAAGGTGAACGCTTCAGGTGGTTTGATAGTGAAAGCAGCGGTCGTCATGACGTTGGGTTGAGCTTGTGGTGCTGCTGCAGCTGCAAGTGCCCGCCCGTTGCCTTGCTCAGATCTGCCCCTGTCAGTAGACATCCTAGCGCCTGGGACTCGCTGGCTTGCCGCGCGTTAGCAGGTCACACTTTCAAAAAGTTGCCGTCAGCTACTCACTTTCCTCTCCCAAAAACAAAAACGTCCGGTAGCTCCTGTCACTTGCGTGGCATTACACGCACTTCTGACACCATGTTATGTAAGTTGGTGCCTAGAAGAACACGGCAACACAGAGGTATAAAGATATCCACTTTACTGAACTCTTAACTCTACAGTCTTACATTGTTCTCCGTAACTCTCCTGCGTCACACTTGCCCCCCTGACCCTTTGCGTCATCAGTCACAAACTAATCCACACAACAAGGAGGTCCACCTTTTTTTGTATGTTGGTCTTAAGAGGGCATGTCAACCCAACCCATTACCACTTATTTCATGCATAGCGCCACCTAGTTAAAAATTAAAAAGCAAAGAATTAGGTGTTTTCATCACAATATCTCTGGCTGACATGGTCAAAACTGCACGAAATTGAAAGTGTAGGATCATTATGACAGGGATTCCCGGGACACTGAAAGACCGGGGTACACGAAACTTGGTGGGCATGTAACCCCACATGGATAGCATGGAACCATAATTTTTTGTTTTTGATCTGTAGCCCCCCCGCTGGACTGGACCCCCCGAAAGGAGGGTAGGGCAGACACAGTTTTCTGTGAATATCTTGAGAACCGTAGGGCCAATTTTTTCCGTGTTTGCCTCCAAGGGTCATCTTAACCCATTCCATGTGTACACATGTGCATAAACAGATACACACTCACACACATACATTCACAGTAATCATACTTATGACACATACTCACACTAGACATATGTACGCATGCATGCACATGCACAAACACAGGCACATACGCAGGCACACACACAAGCACGCACACACACACACATAAACATAAACATGTACACGCACACATGCACACAAGAATTTCTATTCTATTATATTATATTATATTCCTCCCCTTAGCGTGCCCATGCGCCTCACATACTCTGGCGTCCCTCACGCAACCACCAGCCATACTTCTCCCATCCCAGGGTGCCCCACACTCAGGGGTCAATCTATCCTGGGGGTCTACCGTCATAAGGCAAGTCATCCCACTTCTGACTCCATATATAGTGAAGGGAGAGAGCAGTAGAAACCAGGTCTCCGGGGTCCCAAACCTGCAGTATGACCACAACTCCAAAGAGCCTGGCTCATTGTTATAAGTCAAAGTGCATACTCAACTGTGATGGCACTCCGTCACAGGAAGCATGCAATGTAACAAAGATAGAGATGCTAAGTAGTATAGAGTCTTCATTGTCCAATAAGGATATTCTTTTTCACACACATCATTACATTCCATGCAGCCTCTATATATACACAGCCTCATACATATAGCATATCACATGTAACATATAACATAACACACACCATACCCCCTCCCCCCACACCTAGTTTCCCTCCCTCCTCAACACAATGCAAGCAAAAGGTGGACAGTGCAGACAAACTTAAACACAAAAGAATAGGGGGGATGGATGATTGTCACAGGAGTTTGTTTAATCAAAGTCCTTTTAGGCAAGTCCCTCCACTCGGCGGCCATATAGCAACGCTTTTTGGGCACTCATCGGGCATCCTACTCAGCAGAAATGCGCGTGCGCAAGGCTTCACGACACCAATCTTGCTCCAGCGGCGAGTTCACAACACGTGATTGGCAAGATGTCTTCACAACACACCATATGATTGGCTCAATGTATTCACATCACACCACATGATTGGCTCAATGTATTCACATGTCGACGTTTTGCCAAGGAAGGGGTGGGATATGTGTAGACATATTGGCGTTACAAACTAGCCCCATGCATTTCTATGGAGGATTTTTTGAGTGCTGTGTCTCCTCATTAGAAAGTCTCTGGTTTAGTGCAGTGATAGCTGAGGGTACAAAACTTTTCTTAAAGTGCGCTTTTATCCAGTCCAGGGCTCTGTATCGGCGGCCAGATGGGAGTAGGGATGTAACGATTACCGGTATAATGATAAACCGTGATAAAAATGTTGACGATAACAATTACCGTTTTCTTTTGAAATATCATAATTATCACGGTTGATTACCACGGTGTTGAAACCGTGTGTTTAATCCTTCCCAGCTTCATCCGAGCCTGCTTTTGACATACAGTAGGCCTGGTACAATGAAGCAAAATTGGTACCCTACTGATTCTGTTGTCCAACTGATGGTTTTAACTGCTATTTGGATTAGGCTACAACAGGGCCGTAGTCACCATAGACATTGAGGGGGACGTGTCTATATTCAAATATGACCAAAATGTCCCCCCCAATATACGGACATAGAAAAATAAAGAAAGAATAAAGCGCTATACTAGGCCTACAGGAAACCAACACGCATCTGAAATGTAATCAAACGTAAATAACGCACAAATTAGTGACCTCTGGTTCCAGAGTAGCCTACACCCCTGAGTGGTTTGTCCTGGTGATTTTCCGTTTTTCGTTAGTGGTGTGCGCATTCAAAAGCTTCCATTTACTGCACCCTACTGCGGTGAGGTAGGGCTGTCAACAATATCGCAAAAGCTACCGGTACAATTTTCACAAAACTTCTTGGAAAGGTGTAGCACAGGCTAAGGAAATCCCATACATGTTTGGAGCCGAGCAGACTGAAAGGGAACATTTTCCATATTGTAGCCTATTCTCGCAATGATAGCGAAAGTGAAACGTTTTATTTTAAATGATGAATTTGTGCAAGCCTGTGTCATTTCTTTCACGTCTTTCAACATAAATAATGCATTCATAGGCTAGTAGTAATGCCAGAAATTACCGTGTATAGGCCTCTTAGAAATGATTGTTGCATCTTGCATATTTAGATGCGCACTCAATCGCGCATCCATGCAGGCAAAACGTGATCAAATGTGGCGACGGCACACAAGTTGGAAAAAACTTTTACAATACGTGATAGCCTACAGTTAATGTGAATCGCGGACAATAACCAAAGAAAGGAATTTGCACCTCCATTCACCAATTAAACGCTGTAGTAGGCCTAGTGTTTCTACATGTTGGCACAAAACGTCATTTCTGTCAGAAGCCAGTCTATAATGCATACAGGGGTAACATGAGTCAGACAGAACAAACTTCTGTCTGACTCATGGTAATATGAGTCAGACAGAAGAGGGGCCTGTCTTAGTAGCCTATTCCTGAATCCTGTCCCTTTCAAACTACGTTAAAATGGTGTGATTAGCCGCCAGCATAATCTAAATTAAAAGACAAAATCTTATTAGGCTCCAAACCTATGAGTCTAAGCCTTAGTTTAAAAAAATCTTCATGTGTAAGTAATAAGGCAAAGAACCACATTCTGTGTAATATAGAGGTTATCATAAGATACTCTAGTTTGAATTTTTTGAACACAAATGGAGTCACGGGTCCAGGGATGGATTACTGAATGGGCTTACTGGGCCCAAGAGCTCAGGGGGCCCTGAAGCCCAAGCCTCTGTGTGAAGTTGCTTCTTCTCCACCCTTCTCTTTTCACAAAACTCACCGGGGGGTGCATCTGTGTCCAGGGGTTCATAATCCATCCATGCCATGCCTATGTCCGTCAAAAGTTTGGAATAACCTAATTGACTGACCTAACTAACGACTTGTTTGTGATTTTTAATAATATTTTTGCATGGTAGGAAATGTATTAAAATTCTGTTTGGGGGTCCCTCAGACCCCACCACAGATTTGGTCCCCCCCAATGTTGACATCATGACTATGGCCTTGGGCTACAACTGATTTTAAAAGGCGGAACATTTTCACAGCAAAACTTGCACTGTATCATTTAGCCGCTCTGCGTTTTTCTTTTTTATCTTCGCGTCCACATTAAATCCATTCCACTCACGTTATCAGAAGAGCACAGTAGCCTAAAGTTTTATTTCTCAGGGTAGGAATTTCACGGCGGCCACGTCGTTGCCCCTTGCGTTGGCCGTGATGTCCCTTTGAAAATCAGAGGTTTACAAGCAACGGTGGCCTTGGTGCCCTTCTTTCAATATCCTGCTTTGCGTCCTACTAATAGCGATTTTTATTTAGCCTATGGCCTGTCAAAATATTCACAGCGCAAATTCATTTAGTATTTTATGCAGTGGAGAAAGTGACAGCGCAAGAAAGAAAGTGCGTCTAAATTCACCCATTCTTCTCAGTTGAACTACTCGCGAACGAGCCTACTTATCACGCAGACATCAGTATCACATGAAAGAGCTTTTTCTCAGCTTTTAAACGATGTTAGCCGCGAATTGCTATGGTGAACGGTTCGCGAGAAAAGTAAATAATATAATTCAATTTAATCATAAATTCTACTGAAGGTTTTGCGTCCATCACCCTACCCATTCCTCTCGGTGAAATACTTCACAAACCTTTCGTTTAACACATAACAAACCATATATCAGAATAAACAGCAGACCTTACCGAACACAAAGATGTAAAGCAGTCACCTGTACAGTTAGCCGTTCCAGAGTAATCCAGTTTTGAATTTGCAGTAAATTTCGACATGCATGGATGTCTCCAAATTTGGGCTTTAAGTTTTACAATGTGTTTAAATTGTTCCACATGATTTCATAACGGGCCAAATACAAAATAAATGTTACAAATATCACCTAGATATCGGTAAATCAGAGGACAGCTGACTAAGAGTTTGTGAAAGTACATCACAAAATGCTAAGCATGCATCTAGGCTATTTGAGTTTCTTAAAGCTGAACTGTGCTTAAATTGTTCAATACATGATTTCATAACAGGCCAAATATAAAATAAATGTTAAATATAGCCTAGATATCTGTAAATATTAGATGATCAGATCATTTGCAGTTCTATGTAATATGTCATGTTTCATGTTTTTGTAATGTTTCATACAGTGATGCAGGTCTACTGCAGTAAATAGGCTATACAACTTTGATCATTTTTATAGCCTACTACTGTATAGTTAACTTTGGCCTTGGTGCCCTAACATGTGGCCTTTGTGCCCTCCACCAAATATGCTCAACTGAAGGCCAAGTGGCCTTGCTCCCAGAATGGTGAAATTCCAAGCCTGTTCTCACTCATTGGATCCAGATAACAGTAATAGCAACCTCCAAATAATGTTAGGGTAAGTTAAGCTATAAGCACATACCCAATTAAACATGAACGGGACACTTTTTGAAACTATTTTAGCTTGTGTAGGCCTATCAGTGCTTTCTGAACATATTGAACACACTTTTAAAAATACCGTGATAATACCGAAAACCGTGATAATTTTGGTCACTATAACCGTGAGGTTAAATTTTCATACCGTTACATCCCTAGATGGGAGTAGGGTGAAGAACTGGTTCAGGGGATGGTCAGGGCTGCTTACTATGGTGCGGGCAAGGCGTGTGGTGGCTGTGTCATTTGCATCAGTGAGGCTGGGGGTGGGAAGCTGTATGGATGCTAAGTGTGAGATTTTAATGAGTTTGTTCTTGCTGGTGACATTTAGTGATGAAACAGGGGGAGCAATAGAGTAGAAGATAGATAGATAGATACTTTATTGATCCCCAAGGGGAAATTCAAGAAGGGGTTGGATGATGCTTTTTTAGAGTAGCAGAAGGAGATGGGGGGCAACATACAGTGATCTTAGTTTGCGTATAGTATCTCTGTTGTGCACGTTTCTGTGTGATGTTCATTGAAGTTAAGCTTATTGTCAATGGTGAGACCAAGATATTTTAAAATGCTGACCTGTTCAACTGGTTGGCCATGGATGGTGATGTGAGTGAGTCCAGGGGGTGATTTCGATGCATGCGTGATGGACTGGTGGTAAGCTGTGATGGAACTGTTGTCTGTAAGTAGTCCTACTATGGCTGTGTCATCTGCATATTTGTAGTAAGTGGGGTTGGGTAGTGAACTCTGGCAGTCATTTGTGTAAAGTGTGTACAGGAAGGGACTGAGTACGCAACCTTGGGGGGTTCCAGTGTTGGTGATGATGGTTGATGATGTTGTTGTCCCTATTTTCACTGTCTGTGGCCTGTTACTGAGAAAGTTGTTTATCCAGTGGATGAGGAGAGGGGTGACATTCAGGTGCTGTAGTTTCTTGATGAGTTGATGGCGCTGGATTGTATTGAATGCAGAGCTGAAGTCAACAACAGAACTGAGGCGAAGTTATGGGGAGTCTGGAGGTGGTGAAGGAGGGAGTGGAGAAGGCATGCCACTGCATCCTCTGTCCCCCTTTTCGGCAGGTATGCAAATTGGTATGGGTCCAGTTGTGTGCAGACAGTAGGTAGGATGATTTTCTGCATGCATTTCATGACTATTGGGGTCAACACATCACATTCTAAAACTGATAGTCTGGTCCTTGATTGTGGTTGGCTGAATCGCGTTCGATGCCATTTATAAAATGCCATAATTGTAAAATGCAGCATAAAAATACGCCTTGACCACATTTCGTTCTATATTACTGGGAAGAGGTACAGAAGCCTGCGCTCCCGCACCACCAGACTCACCAACAGCTTCATACACCAGGCTGTTAGGATGCTGAACTCTCTCCCCCCTCTCTCCCCTCCACCCTCAGCTACATAACATCCTGGACTTTGGACCCACAATGGCTGCCTTGCACTACTCCACTTGCACTACTCCACTTCTACACTTGCACACTTTGCAACTTGTTGTTCTTGTCCTGTTGTCCTGAAAACACAACACACTTCTGCTGCTCTTACATAACTTGCACCACTATGCCACTTGCTTACTTAGGTCAAACAAAACTACCTCAGCCATTTATTGGCCTGACTTTTGCACTATTATATTGACTGTCTATGCACAATTGCACAATTTCAACCCAATTTTGCTGCTCTTATTTCTTCATTTTATGTGCCTTCTTATTTACTTTTTATTGTTTACTTGAATGTTATGTTTGTCTGTGGACTTAATTGGTAAAATATGTCTTGTCTCCACCGTGGGATAGTGAGAAACGTAATTTTGATCTCTTTGTATGTCTTGGCATGTGAAGAAATTGACAATAAAGCAGACTTTGACTTTGACTTTGATTACTGTGCTATTACTGCTTTCGACGTTGTTTGTTGCAACCATTCAGATAGAATAAATACATTAAATACAAACAAATATATTTCTTGGTGGAAGAATATAATATAATAGAATATTCTATAAATAAATCGTTACATTTCTCGTTGCTGTACCTTTACTTTATGGAACTTCATCAGGTATTTATACAGTATAGTAACACTTTTAGAAAAGCAATAAGCCACTCGAGTCTGTAGGTTACACTGATTTTACAACAGCTAAGGGGGGTTTTAGGCACTTAGCTGTTGTGAAATCAGTGTAGCCTAACCTACAGCCTCTCCGGGCTTATTGCTTGATTTAATTCTTCCATCTTTCCTTGAAGACAAGAAGTTGAAAGAGTGCATCAATGCCTACAACGAGCTGGAGAGCTACGCCTATACTCCCTGAAGAACCAGGTGGGAGACAAAGAGAAGCTGGGCGACAATGACAAAAAAAGAATCGAGAAGGCCATGGAGGAAATTACTGAATGGATGGAGTTCTTCCCGGAAGCCAACACAGAGGCATTCAAGTCCAAGAAGGAGCTGGAGGAGGTTGTTCAGAATCAGTCCATCATTGGCAAACATACGGCAATGCAGGTGGACCTCTTCCAGAGGAGGGTGAAGGTGAGCAGGACGAGAAGGACGAATTGTGGTTCCTGCTTCTCCAAACACACACAAACACACACACTGGTCTCCCCGATGCCCTGGCCTGTCTGGTGGTAGTGGCCTAGGTTTAAGTGGATAACAGGGAATAAAATCAGATAGGCCTATACCAGGGATGGGCAAACTACGGCCCGCGGGCCGGATGCGGCCCGCCAAGCACTTTCATCCGGCCCGCCGAGCATTTCATTTAGGCTAGTTATCAGGCTGCTCGCTATTTTTTTCCTGCGATAGACGTTGGTTAGCTTTACTGCAAACTGCTTTTCACTCTCCTTAGATAACGTTTACAATGTCAATGTCAAAACATCATGTTAAATAGAGATAACATCATGTTAAACTAAGTTAACTCTTAGTTATCTCCTTTGCAGCAGATCTAACGTGAACATATGCAATCCATTTAATTGGGAACGCGTCTGCACTCACGAGAGGGAGAGAGAGCCGCAGGTTCCAGCTGGCTTGTGATTGTTGATAATTGATATCTCCTCCTTATAAGAAAGTTTTAAAAGGAAATCATGAAGGCAACAGTAGTTCCCACTACTGACCATTTAAAAACTGTGAGAGGGCCCAGCCGTAGGTACAGCACTAGCCATAGTGGAGCAGGCAGAAGATCATTGAGAAATAAACGTGAATTAAAGCGACTGTCTTAAAGCGATAGTGTACAATTTATACATTTGTTAAACAGCATAAAATTAGCAGTATTTTTAAAACAAATTAGCAGTATTTTAAAACAAATACTTTTCATACTAAATTATAGGCTATAAAAAAATGTTTTTTTTTAGGCGTGCGTCGTTGGGGGGGTTGTGTGGCCCGCCGGCCAATTTTCAAAACCCAATGTGGCCCTTGAGCCAAAAAGTTTGCCCACCCCTGGCCTATACTGTGCAAAAGTCTTATGAAACGATTTGCTATAGCAATGTTACAAGGACCATACATATTTCTCATTCTCCTTTTAGAATACCACCAGTAAATACAGGAATGTAAAGCACAGTATTTTTGTTATGGTTCGAGTCCGACTTTGGCCCCCTGTTGCATTCGTTGTTTAGCAGTGTTATAATGACCATCTTGCATTGCAATAAGAATAGTAAATATGTCATCATATTAGGCTACTTAAACAAAAAAAATCTAATGTTGGCTTCAGAGTTTGTTTTGAAGATATCCTCAAGAACAAGAAAATGGTTATTTTTGAGATCACTGAGCATATCACACTTGCACTGTTATTTATGCATACTGCATTCTAACATTTATGCATTAATGTTTTATGAATTTGGAAATAAAACTTCATAAGTTGACTTATCAATCACATGTCCAGTCTTTTCAGGGTAGGCTAAAAATGTTGAATACCTACGCAAAATTACATGTATTAATGAATGAATAGATGAAATTAATGACAATTCATTACAACGGCACCAAAGTGATCACTTCCCCTGGAAATATCAAATAGCTGCAGCCAACCTGCGTGGAAGACGACGCTCATGAGGCTACTCCCTCTCTAGTAGCCTAATTAGTTTGGTCAGTTTCGCTTCCTGGTATCAGGTAGCCTTCATGGGAAGGGAACAAATACATAGCCACCCAAGCTGCAGTGAACCCCCTGTCCCAACATCTCTTCTCATTCATACTGACTGAATGAAGAGCCTGTTGTTATAGGCTTAAGTCAGTGAGCCTAGCTACGGCACATTCATGTGTTATCCAATTCAAACCCAAGACAATTTTCTGTCATTATATGATAGTCAGTAGGTCTACGTTTTTTTCATTTGAACAGGCTATATGGACATAATGGGTCACGACACTATTTCAAATAGGCCTATAGGCTATATTTTCATAAGGTAACTTAGCCAAACCAAAGTGTTTGCATTCTTCCAGCAAACCATCTGAATTCCGGTAAAGATCAACATGCTGCAGGCTACAACCGCATTCAATGACTATCGGACTTTACTGACATCTGTTCACCTCGACAAGAGCTTTCTTTCTCATTCCTGTCATACCAAGGAACAAGCTGGTGTTTGGAGCACCTTCTCAAGCCTAATATATCGCCTATTTCACTACTGTCAGGTCAAATGGTCAATGGGCGATATCGTTAAATGGCTTCCTGTTGGCGTGTTTGACACGCTATCCCATTAGTTGAACGAACAGTGATAACTTATTGTAAGACTAGTGAAGTTATCAAAGCAAAGCATTTTTGACTTGAATTCTTCCTTAAATATATAATTACACTATCCAAGGCTTACGTTTTTGCACAATATGCGTACCGGCATTCACATAATTGGGTACGAGGCTGTCTGGTTGACAGCCACGTTACCCAATCACAATGTAATACTTATGGGTTAGTGGTGACGTTAGTATGACTAGTACGTGTGCAAATCAGCAGCAGCCAGCGGGCACGGTTGCACCAATGAATGCTTTCCAACAAGTTGCTCAGCCACCAATAGCAAGCCTCCACGACGGGAAAGAACTCACTGCTTAAATACAGACGACATCATTCATTCAGTATCATTTAGCAAATGTACAGTGCAAAAGGAGGACATCAAGAATTGCTTAAACGTGTGTCAAGCTACCCAAGTAATTCCAGCAAGTGATTCGCCTGGGATAATTAGCAGAAAGGTAGGTTTCCCCATGTAGTGTGTGTTTTTAGCATATTCTGTCTATGTACATTAAATGAAACATAACAATAGAACGTTAGTATTAAGGACGCACTGGTAACGTTAACGTTAGCTGCCATAAGCTAACCTCACCTTTGATGAAACTGCTTGCAGCTTGTGAGGTTAAACTTCAATTATCGCAGTGAAACATTTAGGTAACTGTTCAGTGTCCTGTCATAAGAACAATGTCAAAGATAGCATGCTAATCGAAATTGTGGTTGCTGGCTTTCGAATATGTTATGTTACAAAAATGGTTCCTAGCGAATTTAGAAAATGTGCTGTGTTAACCTGTTAAGTCACTCTAAACATCTTAATCTTGGCTAATTGGGTAACGTAACAGTCGTGTGAAATAATGTCAGCAAATTATGCTCACTTGCATCATTTCATAGTCTTACTGGGCATGAACTTCCATTGCTCTAACTACTTGTGTTAGGCACGCCGGAGTCATGGCCACTTGGCACATTTAACCGGCATCTTTGAACTCCACCCCATCACCATTTTAGCTTGAGAACAATTTTGCCTCTTCGCTAGCAATATAGCTAACATAGCTGACTTAGCATCGACGGAGGAGTTCCAGTACCTTGCTATGGCTACTAATTAACGTTAGTAAGTGTCGGATGCCAAATTAATCGACTAAGTGCGAGCATGATTTTTTGCTCTGGATGTGTAGTTTCCCAATTAGCTAACAGCTAATGCTAACGCTAAGGTATCCTGCGCCTGTGGGCATGCCTGAATACGTTACGCTAATGATATTGAAGCTAGTGAAATTAGCCAAGTTGTTGCTTATGCAACACAGTTTCATCTCCGTGATGGTTTTTCCTCAAGATCATAGTAACGTTAAAGTTAAGCTTCCAAACGTCATTTCACGTCGACCACACAGAAATTGGGAGCTGCTTACAAATGTTTGAATTGAAGGGGTCTTATCAATACTAAGTTGTCTTTTTTGCCATTTTCTCTTCAGACTTCCTGACTAGACTAAGCAAAACGCCTCAACCATGAGATTGCTCCTGGTCTGTCTAGTGGTGTTCGGCACCGTCTTTGCCGATGATGATGACAAGAGGGAGAGTGTTGGTACAGTGGTGGGGATTGATCTTGGAACTACCTATTCCTGGTAAGATATTTTTTTTTTTTTTTTTTTTTTAATGCCTTTTAGTCTTAATGGCTCAGTTTGTCAGGAGATGGTGAAATTATTTCAGATTTGGTGATTCGGTGCTTTCTGTCTTTTTCAGTGTTGGAGTGTTCAAAAATGGTCGTGTGGAAATCATCGCCAATGACCAAGGTAACAGAATCACCCCTTCCTATGTGGCCTTCACCGCTGAGGGAGAGCGTCTTATTGGTGATGCTGCTAAGAACCAGCTGACCTCCAACCCTGAGAACACCGTTTTTGATGCAAAGAGATTGATTGGTCGCACTTGGAGCGACTCCGCTGTGCAGTCGGATATCAAATACTTTCCTTTCAAGGTGAGCTTTCCAAGCACCTCATTATTCATATCCCATCTGTTTCATCATTACTGTATGAGGTGAATTTCACCATAAACATGTATCCTCCTCCAGGTCATTGATAAGAAGAGCAAGCCTCATATCCAGCTTGACATTTTGGGCCAGATGAAGACCTTTGCTCCTGAGGAAATCTCTGCCATGGTTCTCACCAAGATGAAGGAAACCGCTGAGGCATACCTGGGAAAGAAGGTAAATGGGCACCAGCTTCTACTACTGCACCACATCTACTAAACAAGACTGCCAGAATTATGTAGGGAATGAGCTAAAGTGACACAATGCAATTCTTTCACCGTATAATAACAACTTGAAACTCATTCTGATGCTACACTAACTTACAATATGGGTAATATTTTTTTTTAATTCTTAGTTAATAATTAATTAAGAATTGCTGATACACGCATGAAATGTTACACATTGCGCTATGTAACATTGTTGAACAGGTAGGATCAAAACACATTTGGACTAACCTGGTACCATCTTGCCACTAAAAGTCTTTGAATATTGACCCCCAAGGGGCATAGACATAAATTCTTCCATGGTATTTCTTTAATTTTAAAGGGTATCTGTTAAATGCAAAACTATTCTGGTCTCTGTAGGTCACCCATGCTGTGGTCACTGTTCCTGCTTACTTCAATGATGCCCAGCGTCAGGCCACCAAGGATGCTGGAACCATCGCCGGCCTGAATGTGATGAGGATCATTAATGAGCCGTAAGTATACCAGCTGAGAGCATACGTGTTTAAATTGGCTCTACGTTTATCTTGAAGAGATATTAAATGTGACTACTTTTCATCCACAGAACGGCAGCTGCCATTGCCTATGGTTTGGACAAGAAGGGCGGTGAGAAGAACATTCTGGTGTTCGACCTTGGTGGTGGTACCTTTGATGTGTCCCTCCTGACTATTGACAATGGCGTGTTTGAGGTCGTGGCCACAAACGGAGACACCCACTTGGGAGGTGAAGACTTCGACCAGCGTGTTATGGAGCACTTCATCAAGCTGTACAAGAAGAAGACCGGCAAGGATGTGCGTAAAGACAACCGTGCCGTTCAGAAACTGCGTCGTGAGGTTGAGAAGGCCAAGAGAGCCCTGTCTGCCCAACATCAAGCACGTATTGAGATTGAGTCTTTCTTTGAGGGAGAAGATTTCTCAGAAACCCTGACCCGTGCCAAGTTTGAGGAGCTGAATATGGTAAGACGATATTTATATTCAACATGCCAACACTTTAAGAGACGTTTGTCAGAGCAGTGTATGGACAATTTAAGTATTTTTGAGTCGAGTGACTGACTAATTTTTGTTTTTTGTCTCTTTATAGGATCTCTTCCGTTCCACCATGAAGCCAGTGCAGAAGGTTCTGGAAGATTCTGACCTGAAGAAACCTGACATTGATGAGATCGTGCTGGTCGGTGGCTCCACTCGTATTCCCAAGATCCAGCAGCTGGTGAAGGAGTTCTTCAACGGAAAGGAGCCCTCCAGAGGCATCAACCCTGACGAGGCTGTGGCCTACGGAGCTGCTGTGCAGGCTGGCGTGCTCTCTGGAGAGGAGGATACAGGTATGTGAATACCTTATTGTGTTATTACTACTACTAAATTATTATCATAATACATTGTCATATAATGAAAAGCCACTAATTTCTTTAAATAACAAACATTGCCAGGCGAATTAATGCACCCACTAGTCTGAAACATATGAAGGCGGCACTGATCCATAAACTCAAACATGTTGTGTCTTAACAGGCGACCTGGTTCTTCTGGATGTGTGCCCCCTGACTCTTGGAATTGAGACTGTTGGAGGAGTGATGACCAAGCTGATCCCCAGGAACACCGTGGTGCCAACCAAGAAGTCTCAGATCTTCTCCACGGCCTCGGACAACCAGCCAACTGTCACCATCAAGGTCTATGAAGGTACGCTCCGATTTCCTCCAGCTGACTGTTGCAAGATATTAAATTCGCCTTGACAAGATGTGTTTTAAGACTCTTTCATTCATTTCCTTAGGTGAGCGCCCTCTGACCAAAGACAACCATCTGCTGGGTAACTTTGACCTGACTGGAATTCCTCCAGCACCCCGTGGTGTCCCCCAGATTGAGGTGACCTTTGAGATTGATGTCAACGGTATCCTCCGTGTAACTGCTGAAGACAAGGGAACTGGCAACAAGAACAAGATCACCATCACCAACGACCAGAACCGTCTGACTCCAGAGGACATCGAGAGGATGGTGAATGATGCTGAGCGATTTGCCGATGAAGACAAGAAGTTGAAGGAGCGCATTGACGCCCGCAACGAGCTGGAGAGCTATGCCTACTCCCTGAAGAACCAGATAGGCGACAAAGAGAAGCTGGGTGGCAAGCTGTCTGACGAAGACAAAGAAGCCATCGAGAAAGCTGTAGAGGAGAAGATTGAATGGATGGAGTCCCACCAGGAGGCCGACACAGAAGAATTCAAGGCCAAGAAGAAGGAGCTGGAGGAGGTTGTTCAGCCCATCGTTGGCAAGCTCTACGGCAACGCAGGTGGACCTCCTCCTGAGGAGGGTGGTGAAGGCGAGCAGGACGAGAAGGATGAATTGTAGGCGTGGTTCCTGCTTCTCCAAACACCCACACACACACACACTGTTCTCCCTGATGCCCTGGCCTCTCTGGTAGTGGTCCAGGTGTACATATTGAACTGGAACGAGGGACAATTGTGAGGAAAAGGTCGAAGGGAGGACAAGACCAACAAGAATCTCCTCTGCAAAAAAAACTAAACAAAAGACTTTTTGGAGCGGTAGAGAAGTGCGGAGTGTGCTCTTCACTCGCGAGTGGAGATTTAGTCAGCCTGGATCGAGGCTTACTGCTGTTCTGAGGCAGTCCGAAACGGGGTTCACTCGGGTGGGCTTAGCGGGGAGGGGGTAGCCGGGTTCTATGGGCATGTGGGTAGTCATGTTCTTCATCTTTACAGTTTATTTATTGAAATCTGGCCATTGTAGAAAATTGTTTCTACAGGAAATAAATGAAAATACATGTTTGATAATAAAAAAAAAACTTTTCCTGAGTCAATTTCTGATTCCTAAACACATTCACATGTGTCACCTCAATGAAGGAACACTGCAGTCACTGTAGACCTATAATGGGAGAGGAGCAAACAAGCAAGAGTTCTCACACCTGAACTTAGCTGACACAATCTAATTAAGACAATAATTAACTTATTAGAGGTATGCCTTTATCAAGTAATTTGTTTTAGTACCATTTGGTACCATCATCTTCACCATTTTTATGGTAGGCTATATTTGCCTTATTCAGGTGGTGGCCATTGTAGGCTAAAACGAGGCTACAAGGTACACAAACCATAGGATTGTTGTGTTCTATGCCAGTAGGTGGCGAAAATGCATGAATGATATATTCAGTGTACCCTGTAGCCTCATTTTAGTTTACACAATGGCTGCCGCCTGAATAAAGCAAATAGTCATATGCAGGATGATGCCTAGCAGCCATCCAGGATATGCATTATTATTATGTAGTTCCAGATACGAACACCACAAAAAGGAAAGCAACCTTCACAGCACAACATTGCTGGTTATATTGCACCAGTTGGCATGTTAGCAAGCTAGCTAGCAGTGCCAATAAGGCTCTGGGTGATGGTTTACTGAACAGGCCTATCTGGCTTAGGGGGCCCTCGAGTTCAAGTTTACGTATGAAATCACTATGTTCCCCACATGAATGAGGCCCGTCAGTCTAAAAAACAGGTTATGTGATATGTCTTAATAGGGCCCCTCAATCATATAACATGGGTTGTTATTCATCCCTGATATCTGAATGGGGCCTCTAAGTCAAATAACACAGGTTACACTATGTGCGCAGGGTTCCCACACATTTTCCATTTCAAAATTCCATACTTTTTTCATACTCAAATTTTCGGTAAATTTTTTATTTTTTGTATATTTTTAAAGTATATTTTTTGGGCTTTTATGCCTTTAATGCGACAGGATAGTGGAGAGTGACAGGAAGTGAGTGGGAGAGAGAGTCAGGGTGGGATCCGGAAGGGACCACGGGGCGGGAATCAAACCCGGGTCGCCGGCGTACGGTGCAGGTCCCCCAGCCAGTTGTGCCACGGTACATTTTTCTGACCATATTCTAGACATTGTCAAAGGAGCGTTCTACTAGCATTGTGAAGAGCTGTATAATAATGTTTATTATTAACTTGGTAGCCCTTGGATACTTTTCGTTGGGGGAAGTGCTGTGTTGGAAGGTGCACTCACATTTTTAGTTCTCTGTAGATACAGCATAGCCTACATATGTTGGAGACTAGTGCACTACTGGCAGAGGCCTCAGAAATCACCATAAACAATATTATTTGTTTGCAATAACAGTTTATCAGATAATGCAGTATCCATGTCTTGGTATCTTTCACAAAATCAAAGTCTACCAGTGTTTTAGACGAAAATAGCAGAGCTACGCAAACATACCAGTGCACAATGGTGTAGGGCATAGAACAGGAGTTCTCAATTTGGTTTTGGTACCAGGGTCCCCTTGTAGAATTGTTTTTTCTGAGGACCCCCATTCAATTGTATCTTGATGATGTGGACAGACAGTTAAGCTAAACAACAGGGAATGGTTCATTATGACCTGAGTGAAGTGATTAGTATTGTAGATGCAATAGTCTGGAAACACAAATATTTCTCCATACCCTTGTTTCTTTTTTCCATACTTATCCAGACTTGGAAATTACTAAAATCAAATTCCATACTTTTCCAGGTTTTCCATACTGCGTAGGAACCCTGTGTGCGACTCATGCTTTGTAATTGGCATCTATTTTCACAGTAAGATGCCTTGAATCTGTTGATGGTTGTCATTTGTAATTTTAAGTCTCAATCTGTCCATTTCTTTCCACATCATTTCAGGGTTTTTTTTCCTTGTGTTCCAGGTGTAGTATATGCATTTAGGTAACCTATTTCTATTGCTTAGGACTTAATTCAGGGTATAGTATACACATTTAGGTAACCTAATTTAATTGTTCTGTACTTAATTTAGTCATCACTGTTAAGTACTTGCCGTAGTAATACTAATACTACAGTACTAATGATGGGATAATTTGTCCTCAAATCAATATGAATATCAAACATCAGATATATATTAACAGGTGACAGTTTATTTATACACAGAATTACATAAGTTGGTTTATATATATTCTATATAAGTATAAACAGATGTATAGTTCTTGTTTATGTCACAACTGTGACAAGGCAGTCATTGAATATCACTCCCTCTGTGTCCATTCCCCCAAACATGAAACAGAGATGGGTGTCCTCTGGGTTCTGGCCCTGTGCTGCATCCCCGTCCTCCGTAGGTTCCGTTCTTACACACCAGGGCACCACGCACATGGAGTGGTCTAGCCTGTTCGGAGGCAAGTCCCCTTCAAACTTCAGCAAGGTCCATCGCTGTTTATCTGAGCAGGCAGAAGCAATGCACATTCAAGTCATCATATTACACACACAGCTGCACAGCAAAATATGCATATTACAACATTAGATTTTTCTGCTCAAACACTTACAACTGAAGTGTGTGTAAAGTGTGTGTAAACTGTAGGTAATAGCTAATTAGTATAATATTAGTTTTATCATTTGCTCTTATATAACAATTTTGTATTTTTTACTTTTAATGTGTCATTCACATTACTTAGGATACACTGTTTTGTGTGCAGTCGTTGATTTTACTGATAAGCAGATTCTGTGGGAAAAGGGGTCCACCACCAAGGGCTGTATTTGCTGGGAAATGTTGATCTATCTGTCATTGATATCTATCTGTCATCAAGCCTGCCCCATGCTGAATAAGCGATTGTGATTGGTTCCTGGGTTTTTGTAAAATTGGAAATGGGTGTCAATGGCCTCCTTGCCAGACTGACCTGCAGAGCAAATTCAGATTTGCTAACTGGGTCGTCTGGGTTCTCCAAGGCTACTGTCTTAGGGCAATTCCACGCAAAACTGTTACGTCCATAACGCAAACACAATGCCATGGTATGGTATGATGTGAATGATGATTACTTGAAATTTGAGCATTCACTCTTCTTGGAACTTACATGAAAAACGTTTCACATAATCATTCGCATCATACAAATACCATGGCCATTTAGTTGGCGTTGGACGTGACAGTTTTCAGTGGAATTGCCCCTTACAGGATTTATCTCAAAAATGAAAGACGCCTGTATTTTGATTTTATGATTGTTTTGTATTGCTACCACATGATCTTATGAGTTTACTTTCCCTGCTGTAAATATCTTGTTGCCTTGTTGTCTTGTCAGTATATAAAATGTAAAAAAAAAAACTGTGAATCATGAAAGGGATAATGTATAGAACACCGGTCATTATTGGGAAAATAAGTCCCGACAGGGCGAACCGGACCCCGACGCGCAGTGGAGGGGTCTTGTTCCGCCCTAAAGGGACTATTTCCCAATAATGACCAGCATTCAATACATTATCCCGCTTATTACACGGCTATTTGCCAAAACGAAATAATAAACTCTTCACCATATGACTTTAGCCTACATAGCCTAGCCTATTTGTTACCGTTCATTGTGGCATTTGCTGAGAAACAAATACTGTAGTTCGCAACAACACACGCTGAACTTGAATCAAACATTCTTTACAACACAGCTGATCAACCGTCTGCTTTCACTTTTGAATGAAGTTCCAGTCCTTGCGTAGTGATATGAAAGACCTGAATTAGAAGCACAAACTCCGTTGCCATTGACAACGGTCATTCATTTTTTCAGAGGTCCTTTCCTCGAAAATAATGACCGCTAGAATTTTGGGAAATCCCATTCAAGTCAATGTAGCGTTCTACTTCAATTGTGAAGAGCTGTGTAATAAAAAATGATAAAAATCACTAAGGTCAAGCAACCTCAGTGAGGTGCTCTGCTCACCTGTCTGGAACTTGTACATTGCATTGGTGGCTCCTTCTGGCGTCATGCCACCAAAGGTGTAGATGTTCTTTCCCAGCGCCACTGCAGAATGGGCTGCTCGTCCAGAGGGAACATCCCCCTTGGGCTTCACCTTCTCCCATCTCATGGTGACTAATAGGCCAGAGAGAGACTCACTTACTGAATGACCAGACCACCACTGGACTGGGCTACCCACTAGCAGGTACCGTCACACCGCTGTGACCAATGACGGGTACATAAAGTCACACGGTGTGATGAGAATGTTTGACAATTAACACTCTAAAGAATATCTGGGTTCAGGCAGAGCGTTCTGGGTTCATGAATTCAACATGGAATTTTAGAAACCTTTAAATTGCTACAGAACAGAATCTTTTTTTAGAATATTCCAAACTACCCTGCTGATAGGGGTTCCTACACCATAGATATGAATAACATAGATATTCATATCCATGTCCCACACCATCAAATTCAATGACATTGCAAGAACTTTCTTGGCCCAATTCCCTCAAGTTTAGGGACTCAACACGGACTACTTTGAGACATGGTTAATTACTGTTGCAACAGAGAAAATGTTTATAATGCGAATGATCAGACAGACAGCAATTCAAAAGAGAGAGAGGCATGAATATGTGATTGTTACAGTAATGGTAGACTACATGCTCTCTTGTCTTTTCTAGCACAAAATAGATACATTCAAGAACTTTTAATGATCGGTGTCTATTTATGTCTACTTTCAACTTTCAAATGAATTGATTTATTATTTCTCAAATCCACACATTTTCAAGGATTTCAAAGACCTATGGGAACCCTTGTCAGAAACACTCAAAACTCTACATCACACCACATCACAGGCCACGTTGCTGATGACCGATGTCTCACCTGTGTCGAGGGAGTACATGTCACTGTGAAACTTGTCCCCTTCGAGGCCGCCATGGATAAAGATGGTGGATCCTACCGTCACCACTACGTGCCCGTGCCTAGGGGAGGGGGGCCTTCCTTTGGTCGCAGGTTGGGACCATGTCGATGTAGCTGCACAACAATATGGGTACATGTTGCTGATTGGATCATAAACGGCCACAGCAACAAAGAGGAATGACTGATTCTTCTCTGTTATTGTGTTACATGTTCTTACCTATATTTCTAATATGTTGCTAATTGGATCATAAACGGCCACAGCAACGAAGAGGAATGACTGATAATGACTGACTCTTCTCTATTATTGTGTTACATGCTTCAAATGTAAAGCACTTTGAGCTGTATTTTGTGTATGAAAGGTGCTACAAATAAAGATTATTATTAAGACCTGCTGTCTTTTTGTCTTTTGATTTCAAGGTTCTGCTACGGTAGACATATTTAGTCTTGTTGACTGAAATAGTCAGTAAAGGGCCGTTCACACACATATGTGTGAAGTGCCAGGGTGAGAATATGTTTGTGTGTGTGGATTGTATTGGATATATTATTGCTTTTACATTTATTGAAATGTATTTATTGAATGCACTGCTTGCGATGCTAACCAATTTCGTTGTAACCTTTGCAATAACAATAGCGGATGAATGTAAAATTCACGATAGAGAAACAGTAAGATTGTTGTTTTGGATTTTACAGTAACAGGTTTTAAAAAGGAACTACGATGCATGAAACAGAAAAGTCTTGTAAAAAGTTCAGCAGATGCCACTTGAGTACTCCTACCAGTTCATAAACAGGCTATAAAAAAAACTATAAAAACTACAATAAAATCTCAACTGAAACAAAGTAAGACAAAAAAGCCAGTTGGAATTGTCATGACTCACCTGTATCAAAGACATGTAGTTGTGGATCAGACACAGGCATGGAGCCAGCATCTCCCCCAGAGAACACAAAGAGCCGGCCCCCAACGCAGGCTGTGCTTGTGTGGTACGTCCTGGGAGAGGGCGGCTCTCCAGTCACCGACACAGTTCTCCAAGAGCCACCGTCTGCAAACACATCACCACACATCGACATGTCAGGCACCTCCGTAAAGCCAGACACCTTTGATACACAGAAATTATTAGTCACCATTAGAACACCAACTGTACAATACTACAATAGCACCACACACTCTCCACACAACCTTATCATAAAACACATACAGTATGTCATCATTGACGGAACTGTGCTTAATCTGGTAATTCATACAAAGCAGTCCGCCACACAAAAAGAGACCATGTGCCATAGGTGTAATGTTTGTGTGTGTGTGTGTGTTTGTGTATTTTTCATGGATCCAATCAGAGACACATACTTAAGAGACCGACTGACATACAACCAGACAGCAGGCATTACAGCAGGTCGCTAGGTTACCAGACACCAGCCAGTACAGCAGTCGCTAGGCTACAGGACAGCAGCCAGCAGTCGCTAGGCTACCAGACAGCAGCCAGTACAGCAGTAACTAGGCTACCTGACAGCTGTAGGACCTGGACACAGTTGCGGTTCCCACTCGGTTCAGCTCCGGCAAACACCCAGAGGCTCCTGGGGCTGCCGTCCAGCGAGAAGCTGCAGTGCTCATAGCGAGCCAGCAAGCCCTGCCAGTCCGGGACATCCCACTCATGACGCTCTGAATACAAAGAGGAAAAGGATAATGTTGATGAGCAATGCAAGTGATGCAGAGTGACTAGTATGTTAAGAGTATCTCTGGCATGGTTTTCTTGGGCTGGCCAAGACCAATTCATTAAGATTTCATCAAAATTATAATTTCCAATCTCATGTTGACCTAAATTAATTTATCATTATCGACTGGGCATGACAAGTTGTGATAGATTATAGTTCCTGCAGTTCTCAGTTCTTCTTTGGGAACTGAATCTCTGCACGGCAATGACTTTCAGAACTAAAACAATAAATCAGGAGCAAGATTCTCTGTGGATTCAGACTAGATTACGGAGGCATTCTGATATGGTAAAACTCTTTCTCAATGGCTTGTTTTACCTAGGTCAATGACACTGGATTCAGAAAAGCTGCCATTTGGGTTTGCGCCTCCTACAAGGACGATTTTCCCCTTTCCTCCCTCATCAGATGGTATAAAAGTACAGGTGTGACCCACACTGACACCTGGGCTTTGTCCTCTGGGCACCAGGGCATACCTACAGTAGGCAGCATGACAAAATTTAATGTGGTGTTACTCGACCAGTCAACATTCCGATTCATACTGAAATCCCAAAACACAACGGTTTGATACAAGAACGGAATATCAATTTACCATTGTTTATCTCGCGGCTTGTCCTCTGGTTCTAGTATCGGAAGGAGTTCCATTCCTATGTGGAAATAATGAAAAACAATGTTGACACACCATGAGCTCATGATTTCTTTAAATTGGTTGACAGTATATGTTGAAGTAACCTAATAGGCCTAAGCTAAGAAAGTCCTCAGATGTCAAAACCTCAGATTTCAACGTCTTTAGCTAATGCCTGTGACTAGTTTAGGGACTGGAGTTACTGCATGTTAAGGTAGATAGGATCTGTACAGATTTTATATTCGCTTCAGGTATTGTATGTATTTGGATTTAACGTTAAGATTTTTAAGCAATGCTGTATAGTAGCCGGGTGGCTGGCTATGGATGCTAGCTTGAATGACAGCTTGAATTCATACTTGACGCACATTACACCAACTTAACGGAGTAAGCGTTTATTGTTTAAGACTAGTGACATATTTCTTGATGTCTTTGTTGTATACATTTAAGGAATTATGAAAACTTACCTGTAGATTGCTTAAACTGGCAAAATCAATGATCCTAACAGTGCATGGTACAAGTTAATTTGCTTTAGACAGAACCATCAGAACAACATGAAGAGTCGCGGGTATATTACGTATTGTATGTTGTCTTGGCAACAGTTCACGCGGGAATGTGCACAATGTTGTGCTTCTACATTGTCACACGAGGGCGCTGTAGCTCTTCATGTTGCAATGGGGTTAGGCTGCCTGACAGGGCTTGATGTAATGAGAGGTTCAGAAATATGCATAAATAAATAACACTGGCCGACTTTGCCAATGAATTCTTCAGGGGTGGGTTTTTGAAAACATTCTAACATAAATTCCGTTCCACAACACAAGGTTCTAAAATCTATTAGTTAATTTTCCAACATTCCTGTCACTGGTGACGGTAGCCTACACCTTTAAGGGTTAAAGGTGAGACATGTGGCTTTGTTGGCTGGAGAAAGCTGGAGCCAACATAGGCCATAAATTACTAGACTTTAAAAAGTGCAAAATGCCATTTGTTGGAAACACAACAAATCATATTAACAAAATTCTTATTGTGATCTTGAGGAAAGCATAATTATCATAAAAGTAAGAGAAATGCCAGGTATTTTAAGGATTTATGTCAAACTGTCAAATCAACACAAATTATATATTTATATATTATAAAAGTGGTACAGTATGTGATACAAATAAACAAGGAACAATGATTAGGCTATTAGCTTTCTGATGCCCTGCGTTTTAAGGGCCATAATCACAAGAACAGGTGGTTTCACAATCAGCTAAGCGCTTTGTTTCAAGTGGCCTAAAATTAAACCCTCTTGAAATATAATTTTTCATGTTTTTTGTTTAATCTACATCCATTGACGGATTTAAAAAATAATTCAAAAAACAGTATGCAGGGCATCAGAAAGTACATAATATGAATAGCTTTGAATGCAGTAGCCTATGTTTGATCATTATAGCTATGTCACCTTTGGGTTCTCAGCATATGTCAATGCCTCCACCATCTTTGTCCTGTCATTTGACGTTCTGAACAAGCTCTAGTCATCTTTGTCCAGTCATTTGACGTTCTGAACAAGCTCTAGTCATCTTTGCCCAGTCATTTGACGTTCTGAACAAGCTCTAGTCATCTTTGTATATATATAAGTATATATACTTTTTTGATCCCGTGAGGGAAATTTGGTCTCTGCATTTAACCCAATCGGTGAATTAGTGAAACAAAAACAGCACACACACAGTGAGGTGAAGCACACACTAATCCCGGCGCAGTGAGCTGCCTGCAACAACGGCGGTGCTCAGGGAGCAGTGAGGGGTTAGGTGCCTTGCTCAAGGGCACTTCAGCCGTGCCTACTGGTCCGAAGCGCTAACCAGTAGGCCATGGCTGCCCCAATGCTCTTGAGTTCTACATTAGAATGTCTGATGACCAAGGGTTTGTGCCATGTGCTGTGATTTTGGAATCCACAAATACATATTTCATACAACTGAAAAGCACTTGTACTTGTTAGTATTAATATAATATATTTTCTTTATTAGATGTAATACATCTCATGAGGGGTTTTAGTAATATAGTGGTACAAAAAAGAGCATAAAAAACATTTATAATAAAGACACCTGACCCTAACATCTGAATCAGGCATGATTCGTTCACATTTTATTTATATTTCACACCATGGGGGGTTTAGTATATTAGTAGTGTAATAGAGGGCATATAAAACTATCTATAACAGAGGCATCTGCCCCTGACATCAAATTCAGGCATGATTCTTCTGGAGCCAACTGCTATCCAAACACAGGACATTTTAAAATCAAGTGTTACACAATAAACTACATTTTAAAAAGAATTAGGCTTAGAATGTAATGTAGTCTTGTAAACAAGCAGTAAAATCACTGTTTCTCTTGGTTTCCTCTCACTATCTGTGGAGGTTGTCCACGCCCCTCCAGACAGGGGCACTGGCCCCTGCAGACCGCCCATCTCCCCCCTTCCTCTTGGCCTGTCGTCTCTGCTTGGCCTCTGTCAGAGCGTAGTACTTGGCAAACTTGTTGACGAGGATAGGGACGGGCATGGTGATGAAGAGGACTCCTGTCACGGCGCACAGACTGGCAACTGCCCTACCAGGCCACGTCTGTGGATACATGTCTCCGTACCCCACGGTCGTCATGGTAACCACGGCCCACCATAAAGCCGAAGAAATGTCAAAGAGAGAGTCTGCTTCAGCCTTCTCTGCGAAATAGACCAGGGTGGAGAATGCGAGGACAACTACGGAGAGAGCCACGCCCAGGAGGAAGAGCTCATAGGCGCTGGCACGCAGCGAGTGGCCCAGTGCCCGAACGCCCGTCACGTGCCGCATCAACTTAAAGATCCGCAGGAGTCGGAGGACGCGCGCCACCATGGGCAGACACCTCAGGAACCTCAACGCCAGCTCATGGACCGACCAGCCCAAACACAGCTCCACGTAGAAGGGCAGGATGGCCAGAAAGTCAATGATGTTCAGGACGTTCAGGACGAACTTAAGCTTGTTTGGGCAGCTGATAATGCGAATCAAGAACTCAGCGGTGAACCAGATGATGCAGAGAAGCTCTATTATACCCAAAGCACGGATAGGATGCATGTACAGAAAAATATCATAAGCATCCACATAGGTTTCATTTCCATCTTCAATGTCCAGTGTCCACTGTTCGGAGTGGCTGTGGGTCCCCACACAGAAACAAATAATGGAAATAAGGATGAAGAGCAAAGAGAGAATGCAGATGATCTGTCAAAGGAAAGGAAAAGAACACATTACATTCTTCTGCAGCATTTAAAAAAGTAAACATCAACACACAGGAATGTTGTACTAAGCAAGGTAAGAGGCAGACATTGAAATATAAATGATATATGCCAGGGGTCGTCAAATGGCAGACCGCGGTTCGAGTCTGGACCCTGACGTGATCCTATCTGAGCCCGGACCATAATAGCCTAATTTAGATTTTCACGTAAGATTTCAAAGCTGCGCTAAATGTTTCGTAGGTTAGGATAACAGCATTTACTTCAGGAGCTTCAGCAACCATAATTTCGCTTGCTGCTACTCAGCCAGTGAAATCTGTGCATTCTGATCGAGTCGAGTCAGTAAAGTAAAGTTACTATCAGGTGAAGAGACTCACTGATAGCCTGAAACGAGCGAAGAGAGGAGACGGGACGAGAAACAATCAGATGGAAGTTAGCAATAAGTAAGTTATTTTCAAATCATGGATTGCTCAAAGAGGAGAAAGCTAGACAGCGAGAACAGAGCTTTATATAACGATACAGGGGCAATACCACGCAAAACTGTCATGTCCATAACGGCAACAAAATATGCTACCATGGCATTGTGTTGCCGTTATGGATGTGACCGTTTTGCACGGAATTGCCAGGGACCGACTCTTTATTCTGAGACAGGCGATTTTTAAAAGCGCCAATTTGAAGCACCTCTACTAGACAAAGCATATATTTTGAGCAAGCATAGGCAACAGTGAACTGAGACCAGAGAATATTTTACGATTTAAGAGGCAAGATTGATCCACCAGAATCTATAGTTAGGCCTACAGTACATCCATTCACTGCCCAACAACGTGAAGTTCCTGGGTTTTCAGGATTTCGGGTCAACATAAAAAAAATTAAACTTGCTGATTGATGGGTTCAAGGAACCAGCTGTGGACTATCCATCAATTGTCTCAGCTCAAATTTTATTTTAAGTTCACGTTAAGATCTTAAAAATAGCCAAGGCTACTCAATTTTTCTATATATATATATACAGTGCAACCGGAAAGTTTTCAGACCCTTTCAAGTTTTCCACATTTTGTTATGTTTCAGACTCATCTTAAAATGGATTCAATTCATTTTTTCTCATTAATCTACACACAATACACCAACACTCCACAAAAAAACAGGTTTTTGGAGTGTTTTGTAAATTTATACAAAATAAAAGACTGAAATATTCCATTTACATAAGTATTCAGACCCTTTGTTATGACGCTTGCAATTGAGCTCTGGTGCCTCCTACTTCTATCAATAGTCCTTGAGATGCTTCTACAACTTGATTGGAGTCCACCTGTGCCTAAATGAATTCACTGGAATTTATTAGGAGAGGCACACATCCCTTTATGGTCTCACAGTTGATGGTGTATGTGAGAGTGAAAACAAAGCCACGAGGTGAAGAGAATGGTCTGTAGACCTGCGAGACAGGGTTGTGTGAAGACACAGATCTGGCGAAGGATACAAGAACATTTCTGCAGCATTGTAAGTGCCCAAGAGCACGGTAACCTCCATCGTTCTCAAATGGAAAAGTTTGGAACAACCAACAGTCTTCCTAGATCTGGCCGCTCAGCCAAACTGAGTAATCCAAGACGGATGGCCTTGGTCAGACAGGTAACCAAGGACCCAATGGTCACTATGAGTGACATCCAGAGTTCCTTTGAGAGGATGAGAGAAGCGTAAAGGAGGACAAACATCAGACACACACACACACACACACACATGCATACATACTTACATACATACCTATACACGCACGTTAAACATTATGATGCTCTGGACCTTTGCTTGAGGAAATTTTCCGTAACTGGACCTCGCTGAAGGTTAATTGAATACCCCTGATATATGCAGTCGTTCAAATAATGTAGTCCTTCTGTATTAGAAAATGTGGGGAGCCTTGGTAGTTAAGCTGTGTTGTGTGGGCTTCAATAGGATACAAGATAGAAGCCTCTTCTGTCAGTTTAATGACAACTGTAACTGTAAAATGTAACTGTAACTGTAAAATGTTTTATAATTCAGTGTTTCCCATACATTGACTTATTTGTGGTGGCCCACCACAATATCAACATTGACCACCACACAATGATTTTCCATGTACTATTTTCAATTGGATGGAATTCGTTCATTGTAGAGCTATGTGCACCTTTGTAAAGCCTCTCCTTGTTTATCTAGAGCTATGTGCACCTTTGTAAAGCCTCTCCTTGTTTCTCTGTCTCTCAACGAACCTACATGCATGTTTAAAGACAACATTAATAATCCTACAAGGCATAGAAGACTACTGGAAGACTAAATTATGCTTAAATCTGGTTGTTGTAAATTGTGCATCATAACCCCGCTGCGCTAATTTGTTAAAAACTTTTGTATTCAGGTTGATTCTGCAAACCTACCACCACAAATAGAATTAAATTCTATGGGAAACACTGTAATTAGTGTAGTCTACTCAACATCACACAACTCATTAAACAAAAAGATATGTGAAAGATAAAAAAAGAGATCGTGCATGGAAATATGGATTACAGCAATTATCACAACAATAAGAAAGAACAAACCATGGCTGCTACAGATGAATGGGGATCATCAAAGAGAGCCCACATTTTTGGCATGCAAGCTGTCTGCATCCTCCCCGGTCCCTGGGTGCTGTAGTCTGGGGATCCCTCATCCGGCTCGAACTGAGCAAGCGCCTCCTCTTCATCCTGATGCTGTCGGAAGTTCTTCCAGCAACACGGCTCCACGTCGGTTTCGCTGACTCCCCAGAAGGAAAGCTCCTCTTCAAACGATTTACCGCACACATCTGCCGGGCAGTGCAGTTTCCCGGTGCGGTAGTAGTTTAAGATGGGGGCGAACGCTCCCGGGTCCCGGTCGAAGAAAAACTCAGAGGTCGAATGTTTCTGTGAGTCAGAGGCTAGGTTGGCGAGGCGTGTGCCCGGGATGGACATGAGGGTGCTCTTGTAAGTTTCATGTCGCACGCCACCAACATTAATTACAACCCTCTCTGCTTCAGAGCCTGCAGGTCCAACTTGCATTGGGTGAGCATGTGGGCTGGAAGCACTGAACATCTTTTATGATGAAATCCTGGAGGCAGTTTTATTGCCTGTTTTACAAACACTGGAGTTAGTGATATTGTTCTGGAAAAATATATTTATTAGCATTCTATAACATGTATATCTGTCCTTTACTGCATACTGTGACAATTATTTTTATGATTCTTCAAAAGATAGCAATTAATTGACATCAAAATCCACGCGTTATAGGCATTGCGTTTGAGTAGCCTATGGAATTGCTACTCAAACGCAATAGCCTATAACGCGTGGATTTTGAATTAACAAAATAAAACTCTCTTGACGCTTATTGACTTTTTCTTTGGCTATGACGTGAAAAAAGTTTTTGGAGGGGAAAATATATGTAGGCTATCTGACTGATATCCAGCCATTTACAGTAGGCCTAAATCAGTGTTTCCCAAACTTTTTTTCTGGCGACCCACTTTTTAAAAATGACAGACCATCGCGACCCATTTCACTTCAAATCTACCCTGCAACCACCAACATTGTTTTAGGCCACAGGTTCTCCAACTTTTCTATGCCTCCCCCAACCATACATTGCTATAGGATCTAGATAGATAGATCCTGCTTTGAACACGGTGTTGCATTTTGAGCACCATCAGCGTGAAAAGTTGGAAATGACTACTGAAAAGATACGTTTTAATGCGCATCCGAGAGTTTGGGGAAATTCTCGCATGTTGCGCATTCGTCAGCATAGTAAAGCTGTTTCTGTATTTCTAAAAAAAAATTTGTAGGCTACGTTGCGTTGCAGACAAATAACACTGTGGACGTCAATTCCGATGACAGCAAATAACTCAAGTCGTTATATTGTATTGTTGTATTATATTATATAGTCGTTATATCAGAACAAGGCTTTTGGGCAATAGCCGGAAGAATGCGCCTTTACTTTGGAGTTCGCGAGGTACAAAACGAGAGAAATAGTGTTTAAAATGTCTATTTAAATTGTAGCCTAATATAATGCACTGTTGTGCATTTTAAATCAGAAATAAGAATGTGAGGAGGTTGCTATTAACTTTAAAGATTGCATCTACAATCGAAACTCTACATGCAAATTGAATATCCTTATCCGGTCTATGGATGTCTGCTTTAGTTGACAGCACGGTCACTAGATTTTAATCGGTTAAGTTGAGGAACTGGTATCTGTTAATGTTCGTGCAAATAGGCGGATTCATGTCCCTTGCAGTTTGCAACTGCGAGGTACAGGTCATGGCAGGCGCCCCACAGAACGGTTTCATTTTGAGAGGTAGATATCCATGCTCTGGCTCCCCCTCTGCGATGCGTTCGTCCCCCAGTTTCATGAGCTTTTATGACAAAACCGTAACTGTGGTAGTTAACAAACTACATCCTAATAGAAAACTGTTTCTTTCCTGGTATCAAATGACAAATGGTATCAGACCTATAACACAACATAAATTGTGCTGGGCTGGCGACCCAAATAAATTCTCCTGCGACCCACCCGTGGGTCGCGACCCAGACTTTGGGAAACACTGGCCTAAATTACCAACTGGTACCGATAGAAGCTGGTATAGGCTGTACAGTATGTAGGCTACAATCATGTTTAGGTCTATTTCTTTTTTTTAATCAAAATGCTCAAAAAGGGTTCAATCACCGTTTAAAAACAACGCTTATGTTACCTACCTTCGAATGATGCCGGGAAAAAAAACTTTATGCGAAAAACACAGTGGATTCGGAAGAGCCTGGTGTTTAGGTAGGCTAGAGGTAGACTGTAGGCTAATGCGTGCATGAAACTTCATTGGGTTCTGGGGTACGAGGCAAGGCTATGGGTCCAGCCCACTAATTGTGAACAAAGTAGCTCATCCCAAAAGCCAGCGAGCAAGAGAGCATTGACAGAACTAGATTTGCATTTCTTGAAGGAATAGCGTAGGCCTACCACTTGTGGATCATTCGGGGTACATTTTGCATCTCCATGATAAAGATTTTAGCATATTTTGAACAATTATGCTAATAAAACAACTTTCATCAATAACAATGCTTTATACTTATTTTAGACCCAATTTATCCACAAAATATTAACTAAATGACTTTTACACCAATATTATTGGCTGTCTCCGACTACAGATTCATGCATTCAACTTGACTAAACTTAATGTTATCAAGTACGATCTATTTTTTGTAGCTAGATAATGTACTACCCTTATTAGACATTCTCTGGTACTAACTTATAGGTGGGACGAAGCCGCGTAGGCTATCTGTTCAATGTTGAAAAATGAGAGATGGATTAGCCTACTTGTTTTTTTACTATTCAGTAGGATACATTTAAGCGCTATGCCATTTGTTGCCACTGCCGTTCGTGACGCAGAAACTAGAAATATTAGTTTTATCAGAGAATGTCTAATAAGGGGAGAACTGCCACTCTCGGAAAACTTCCGGTTTCTGAACTGGTTGCAGTTCCTTCTGTGGTTCCACATGAGGGCGCTCGTCCACGAGTGCAGAAGCATGGAGGTCTATGGAGCTGTACCCCTCAAAATCCACTTTTCTCAGGATATAATTTTTTTCAAGTAATTTGAATATTGTATTCGAAAGGGGAGGCATGGAAAATACACTTGGTTGAGTATTATATTTTTTAAAGTCACTTAATTGTTCTAAAAAGCCTTTCAAACGTGTCTATGACGTCACTCATTAGCACAATGCTAGCGTGTTATGGGCAACAACGACCCAAACTGTAAATCAAAAGGACATAAGTACTCGTTCATTCAACTTTTGACCTATAACCCATGTTGAAGTTATATAAACTACAATCAAATCTGAGATTTGTCAACGACAATCAGGTGAAAGAGACAAATTTAGCCGTCTAGCTCCATTGACTCCCATTCATTCTGCACTCATGGCGATCGCCCCCAGTGGAAATCTGGTGGAACTGCAACCAAAATTCGGTAAGGCTCTCCGTAGACGGGCTCTGGTTTTATTAACTCTTGGTACAGGCGAACGCAGTTGTCGCCAATGTCAATCTACCATTAGCATAGTACGATACTGACATACGAATATTACAAGCCTATCAGATTTGGCTATACGAATCAACCCTAGGGGTTACAAACTTATTCAAAATCATCCCCCCCTCTGGTTTTTACAAAAATCGCACCCTGCTTACACCCATGGTTACACTCAAGGCTTCAGTGGTGCAACCTGATCACTTGCCTGCTGAATATGTTTGTGCAAGCAGTCTTTATTTGGAGGTAAGTCCCTCTCTGAACATTTTCCTGCCTTAAAAAGTTTGGCCCTTGCAATGTTCAGTTATTTACAGTCTTCTTGTTCATACAGATGACATGTGAAGCCCTTCAGTGCTTCACAAAGGTCTGAAGATGGGGGTGAAGCTAACTCCTAGGTCTTGGAACAGACGCAAGTACTCTACAAACTAGTTTCTTAAAGCAACACCAAAGAGTTTTTTGTGCCTTAATATAATGCAACACTGTACCAAGTGAGGTGATGTACAAACGTTTCGGTCCTCAGACCTTCATCAGTGCAAACCATACACAAAGACGTGACGCCTATTTATAGTCTGCGTCTACTAGGTGGCAGCTCTCAATCAACCTGACCACTAGCTAGGTAGGTTGAAGTGTAGACTCAAAGAATCATGATTTAAGATGGCCCTCAGGCTCATTAGTAGGCTACAGTAGACAGTCGGACCCAAAATAATGAATGAAATAAGAATCACAGGAAAAATAGAAAAACAAGACAAACATAAGGAAACAAGATTAACAATAATCAAGTGAATATTAAAAAATAGATGGATATTCGGATATATAATCAGCAGATTGAACATTCTCAGATAAAACCAGCTCAAAGGAAGCAAGACAAGTCAGTCATCATTTAACCCATGTGGATGTAATGTTTTAAGATAATAGATCCACCGCGCTTCGTACTGAAGGAGCGTCTGTCCTGTACAGCTCCTCCTGCGGGTAGAAGAGACTATCTATTCCTATAAATTTAAGCTGCGGTGTTCATTGAGGCGGATTCTTAACTGTCTACGGGTGCAGCTTGTGTACTGCAAACCGCAAGGGAAATATAATAAGTAAATGACATTAGTCGAATTGCATGTAATGAATTTTCTGATGTTGAACTGTTTACCAGTGGAGTAGCTAGTGAATTTGCTGGTCTTGGTGATCGAGGTACAGGACATGCAATTGCGGCAGGGAAAGAAGCCCGTCAGATCATCCAAGCGTTCGCGGGGACGCATTGAGTGATTGAAGGTGTTAGAGTGGACCAGCCTGTATTGTTATAAATATGTGACCTGCAATGGGTGAGTCACATCAACTAAACAGCATTTACAACAATAACAACAACAATGGCTAAACAAAATCAATCTCGTACATTTAATCTAATGTCATCAAGTTTGTTTGTGCAGTTGTCAAATGTTACATTGAGAGATTCAATTACGCTCAATGTTTAGTATAAAATAATCAAATAATTCTAATAAAAAACATGAAACAGAATTTAAAAGGATTGCTACACACTCTAATCATTAAGAGCCACTTTTCGAAGGTGCTGAGCAACGGTCTAGAGAGTATAGGATAGCTGGATTAGCTGCTTCTGTTCCATCTATTACACTGTGTGTGTGTGTGTGTCTCTCTCTATCTCTCTCTCTGTCTGTCCATAACATCTGTTCATGCTGCTGCTGTTATTGTCAACAGAGTCACATGACTGAATCTTGTCTGAGCAATTATTGCACCTGTCAAATGTGTGTCCTTATGTAATATTTAGTCTGAATTGTGAACACAAATAAATAAGTAGTAAAATGTGTGTGTGTGTATACAGTTGCAGAGTGTACAGTGTGTGTACAGTTGCATATTCATAATTTCTTGGAAATTTAATTTAAGAAATTTAAAGCTGCAATGACCTTTCTTAGCAAGTAAAGTCAAATAGAAGATGGTACAGAGAACCAAAGTTATAGTCTGCCCTCTGCTACCATTCACTGATGGCGTGGCACATATTTCATGTGGCTGGGGTACCAGGGTTATGCCAAAACGGAAATCCAGCACGGGCTTCACCCCAGCAGGCATCGAAAAAGTATACCGCTGCAGGAAGGATGTGAAGAAGAGAAAGAGTTCCATCTTAGCTAGGCTTTCCCCGAGACACACTCTTTTCCCTGAGAGAGAGGTAGAGAGAGAGGGGGGGGGGGCATTCATTTGGTTGAAATGAGGTCACAGGCAATATGTATGGTGATCTAGCACAGTATGACACAGGTGAAATACGGTCTGATTTTACATTGAGCTCTGTATCATTTTCTCAGTAAGTCCATTTGAGAGAGCAATGTTACTATAAAATTTGAAAGTGAGATGGTATTACAGTATAGTCTGTAAATATAAACATGCCTGTAGTGGATCTACATAAAAAATCATACATACTGATACGTAGATATGCTATGATTCATCAACATTCTATGTTTAAAGCAACACCAAAGAACTTTTCCTCTGTCGCACGCACGCTATTTGTTTATCCAGCAACGGCTTTGCAAATAACAATGTCCATAGACAAGGTAGAATATGTTGCATGATTTTATGAAAAGTACGATGTATTGCGACATCATGCAAGTCAAATTTGTACCCTGTTACGAGTTGATGAACCAGGAAAACAATTTTGGAAACATTATTTTAAGGTACAAAAAACTCTTTGGTGTTGCTTTAAATCCTCTTTTTACCTGCTGAGAATGGGATGAAGGCAGGATTCTTCACAAACTTGCCCTCCTTGTTCAAGAAGTGTCCTGGGTTAAAAGTGTGCGGCGTCTCCCATTCCTCCTTGTCAAACATTACTGATGTCAAATTCGCGATGTTGCCGATCCTCTGAATTTCGTGGATGACCGCATCAGTGTAGGGCATGTCCGCCCTGTCTGCCATGGTAGGCAGGCGTGACTGACCAATCACTCTCTCTCAGCCTGGACCATTTCTGTTGAAGTAAATGGAAAGAGCGGGGGGGGGGGGGGGGGGGGGTATCAACGTTATTAAACAATATTAAGTTTAAGCACAAGGTTTTTTGGGAAGTGGGGGGGGGGGGGCATTTGTCAGCTGTGAGTTACAATAAGATGAAATACAAGTTTGATCTATGTTGTCTAATTTATTTTAAATCTATTTCATGCATCGGGCGCCCCAGGGGAGGTCCAGGCAGAAAATGATGGCTTCAGCAGGATCACTCCTGAAATGGAGACATTTAACGTGTGTGTGTGTGTGTGTGTGTGTGTGTGTGCGTGCACTGCAGTGGACTCACGTTACCTTGAACCTCAGGGTACTTGGCCATGTAGAGAAAGCTCCAACGCAGGGTGGTGGACGTGGTCTCGGAGCCGGCCACAAACAAGTCCACCGAGCACATGATCAGATTGTCCTCGGTGAAGCCAGCAGCTGTATTCTCCTTGCTCTTCAGTGCTTACACACAGGGCCAGGTTAATGTCATCTGGTCATAAGGTCATCTGGGGCCTGACTTTAACAAAACTGTTAAAAATTATTAGCTAAGTTAGCTAAGTAACATGGTTAGCATAGTTAGCATGCTAGCATGTTAACATGCTAGTTAACATAGTTAGCATGATTACTAAAAATGATTAGCTAGGTTAGCTAAGTCACATGGTTAGCATAGTTAGCATGCTAGCATGTTAGCATGTTAATTAGCATAGTTAGCATAACTACTAAAAATGATTAGCTAGGTTAGCTAAGTAACACGGTTAACATAGTTAATATGTTAGCATGCTAGTTACAATAGTTTGGCATACCTACTAAAAATGATTAGCTAAGTTAGCTAAGTCACATGGTTAGCATACTTAACATGTTAGCATGCTAATTAGCATAGTTAACATACCTACTAAAAATGATTAGCTAGGTTAGCTTAGTCACAAGGTTAACATAGTTAGCCATGGTTAACATAGTTAGCATAACTACTTAAAATGAAAACATTAGCTAAGTTAAGTAACTTGGTTAACATTATTATCTTTGATAACATAGTTAGCATAACTGCTAGCAAACATTAGAGCCATTCCAACTGTCAGTTATCCTCAATTATCTACCTAAATAATTTAACCATTTAAATTATCCACCTATTTAACCGTTCAATCATTCCAACTATATTAAACCTTATCTACCAAGCAAATCATTTAACTATATAAACTATCCACCTATTTAACTGTTCAGTCATTCCAACTATATTAAACCTCATCTACCTAGCAACCAATATAGTTTGTTTTTACTCTGCATGATATTTTACATAATATTTTTTGCATTTTCATGCACTGTATTTCCTTCAGGAAATGCTTTTCTAGTTATTATTATTATTATCAATATACATAAGAAAGAGAGAGAGAGAGAGAGGCAATTAAATTATGACAGACATAATGTAAAAATAAAATTTGCATTTATATTGTGGAACCGTATAACCAACATACAATTGTACCAACATACAAAAAACAAGTAGCCTACAAACATGGGGCAATGCACACAAAAAAAATCAACCATGAAATATTACCATCAATTACTTCAACTAGGCTTGAAAACTGCCAGTGGTACCCAGGTCAGACTAAAATGTGCAACTCCCAACTTTGAACTCATGAAACATTGTAGCCTGGAGTTTGGTGCGCACGCACACAGCCACATCATGATGCATTGTAACACGCTGTCTGTAATACACTGTAACACGCAGCCCTAGCCAGCCACGACGTCAAATACATTGAAACACGCAGTCTAGCGCACACACACAGCCCACTCACTCAGCCCAACCCACAACCCACTTCACTCAGCCCAACCACATCAAATACAAACAAGGGGGGTGTCGCAGCCGATAACGGTAACGTTGTCAAGGGACAGGGGTAGTATGCCTAGACGTGGACTTATCCCTATTTTGATCCTCGTTTTGAAAAAAGTGGACAGGGCACCTGCAGGAATGAATGCGATGGTACGCACACACCCACATAACTTTCAACGCTTTGATAATATTTGTCCCGGTTAGGTTCCTGCATTGGTCAGTTAAAAAGTAGCCTACATACTGTAGTAGGCTAATAACATCCACATGCAATATCTTTATAACAACAACGCCTAACAACGACCTATTTATTTGGACAACTTTGTATAGCCCTATAAAGGCTAAAGTTACCTATTTTGTTATAGCGAAGGCTACGTTCACGTATGGCTTTAAACAGTGGTAATGCTAGCCTAACGTTTTGACAAGCAATAATCTTGCCTACCTTGTGCTTGCGGCTTGCCCATTTGAAATAACTCGCTTTGCTGTCTCCATCCTTTCTGTTTTCGTTGTTTAAAAAAACGTGTTATATCCATGAGTCTCGAGTTAATGAATTAGCTTACCATTGTGTGCTGATAACCAGCATAGATAGTAATAGAAAACAAGCTAGCCTACAACTTCTGTAGCATGCCTGTGTATCTCTCCTGCTCAAACAAAAGGTGCGCGCATGCATAGTTCTGCATAAAGTTGATTTTGATAACGTTACAAACTTTACTTTACAGAATTGTAAATAGCCTACTGGCATGCAGTTAATGGAATAGGCTACTGTGCAGAGTTGAGAAGTTATGGTAGCCTAGGCCAATTTGGTGTGAATACACGCACACAGGGGAAATTCTCTCTCGTTGTTGAGTAGCCTGGCTGATACGCACAGTGCGTACGGCCATGGCTTTGGCGCGCCTTGAGAACGTCTGGCTGAAGCTCTCTTTTTTCGAGATGCGCTTTCATATTTCGTAATTGTCTCATGCGAAGCCATTGTTGTCTGTGATAGCATGCATTGATACGGGCAAAGACAGGTGACGATAAGACACTTGTTTTCTTTTTTAAATGTCCCGCGCCGGGGCCCCCTAGTGGCCGGGGCCCGGGGCAGCAGCCCCTTTGCCCAATGCGGCCCTGCTTACACAGATGAAAGAAAAAAGAAAAGACAGAAGTGAAAACGTGCCGTTTTGACAACACCTTTGTGTCATTCTTGTGGCCAAGTGAGCAAGTGTCATTCTGATGACGTGTTTAAACCAAAGGACCCATAGGGCATAAAGAGCATGTCATCTCATGTCACAGGTCCAGCACACACACACACACACACACACACACTTCTCACCTTTTCAATCTCAGTCAAATAGCAGTCAATGTAATCCCTTGGCTCTGAGGGTTCCCAGTCTCTCGTGCTGCTCGATTTCCTCCCTCAGGAAAACTTTCACATGGTCATAGATTTTTCTGATGGTCTGGTGAGGCCCAGGTAAGCGTTTCATCACCACCGGGTAAGCATCGTACAGCTACAAAAGGTAAGCCACACAAGTTCCTTTTCAATCACCACTTAACTTAAGTCCTTCTTCTACTCATAAACTATTCTACTTCCGAGAACAGATACAGTATTGCTATTTGCAAAAATTAAATGAAACATAGAGTGCTGTTATCATTTAGGATGAGTACAATACCTGTGCCCAAATGGAGGCTTCAAGTTCAATAGTATCAAACATAGTCATCAGTGTTTGGAACTTCTCGTCGGTGTATTCAAATCGATGCCCAAAAACAAGGGAGCAAATGATGTTGGCAACAGCGTAGTTTGTAGGCAAGTGTGGATTGAATGGTTTACCTAAAGAGACAAGGAGTAAGAGATAAATAAATGCTCTATCCCTGTTTATATATTCTTATTTATAACAGGATCATTTATCACATCTCACAACCTCACCACAGTTATATAGTACTTGTTATTGTTATTATTATAATGTCAGGGGTGTGCAGGAGGACCCAAGTGCAAGACTCCACCAAGTCAAGTCAAGTCAAGTCAAGTTTATTTATATAGCGCATTTCATACACAGAGGTCATTCAATGTGCTTTACATAAACAAAACCAAACAATAAAAACAAATAAAAGCATAGAAGGGCAATATAGTCAAAGAATAGTTAAAAGGTAAAGATCATAATAAAAAGAAAACATAAAACAAGGTAAAATTATTTAAAAATAAAGAATAATTAGTAAGCAAAACAAAGGCAAAAGTAGTAAAAAAAAAGTAATAAAAGACAAAGTAGAATAATTATCAAGGCAGATTCAGAATTTGTAACTCGGCACAGTTAGCAGAAAGCATCTGAGAACAGTTTGGTCTTAAGTCTAGATTTAAAACTGGCTACAGTTGGGGCCTTTTTGATGTCATCCGAAAGTAGGTTCCACAGCTGAGCCGCATAGCAGCTAAAAGCTGCTTCACCATGTTTAGTTCTAACTATAGGTTTTACTAGCAGGTTTTTCACCTGGGACCTGAGAGGACGAGAAGGTGTGTACTGCTGAAGCATGTCTGACAAGTATTTAGGTCCTGCTCCATTTACTGATTTATAAACAAGCAATAGTGCTTTAAAGTCAATTCTGTGACTTACTGGAAGCCAGTGCAAGGACTTAAGAATTGGAGTAATGTGGTCAGTTCTTTTAGTTTTTGTTAGAATCCTAGCTGCTGCATTTTGTATCACCAGAAGCTGTTTAATAGTCTTTTTAGGAAGGCCTGTGAACAGTCCATTGCAGTAATCAACCCTGCTGGAGATAAATGCATGAATGAGTTTTTCTAAGTCATATTTTGACATCAGCCCTCTGAGTTTGGCAATATTTTTGAGGTGGTAAAAAGCTGATTTAGTTATCGCTTTCATGTGGCTGTTGAAATTTAGATCACTGTCAATTAATACACCAAGATTTTTAACAGTATCCTTTGCCTTCAACCCTTTTGTGCCAAGGAGAGTGGCAACCCTAAGTCTTTCCTCATTTTTACCAAATATAATTACTTCAGTTTTTTCTTTGTTCAGCTGAAGAAAATTTTGAGACATCCAGGTGTTGATTTGTTCTATACACTGACACATAGATTCAAGAGGACCATAGTCGTTTGGTGATAGAGCTAAGTAAATTTGTGTGTCATCTGCATAGCTATGATATGAAATCAAATTATTTTGAATGATTTGTCCAAGTGGGAGCATATAGAGGTTGAATAATAGTGGCCCCAAGATTGACCCCTGGGGAACACCACAGGTCAAGGACGTTGGTGTTGAGGTACAGTTTCCGATGGCAACAAAGAAGCTCCTTTCTTGTAGATATGATTTTAGCCAGCTGATAACTATGCCTGTAAATCCAACCCAGTGTTCTAGTCTGTGTAGTAAAATATTGTGATCAACAGTGTCAAAAGCTGCACTAAGGTCCAGTAGCACTAGGACTGATGTTTTACCTGAATCTGTGTTTAGGCGTATGTCATTGGAAACTTTAATGAGAGCTGTTTCAGTGCTGTGATTTGCCCGAAAACCAGACTGAAAGTAATCAAAATACCCATTTGATGTTAGGAAGGTGGTTAATTGATTAAAGACTACTTTTTCAATAATTTTGCCAATAAAAGGTAGATTGGATATGGGCCTGTAATTGTTTAGCATGGAGGCATCCAGGTTATTCTTCTTGAGAAGTGGCTTTACAACAGCTGTTTTCAGTGACTTAGGAAAAGTGCCAGACAGCAGTGATACATTTACAATTTGAAGGACATCCGCCGCTATGAGGTGAAAAACAGTTTTGAAGAAATTGGTAGGCAGAGTGTCTAAGACACATGTGGAAGAGCTGAGATTCTGTACCGTTTTTTCAAGTGTTTCGTAGTCTATCAAGCTGAACTCTGACATCAAGTTTAGTTTCCCTCTGTTTGTTGCTGGAAGTTCAGGTTGTTGAATTTGTAATTGAGCAGATATGTTGAGTCTGATTTTGTCAATTTTACCTTTAAAAAAAGATGAAAACTCATTGCATTTATTAGTTGAGAGAAGTTCAGGCGCTAATTGTGAGGGGGGATTTGTTAACTTATCAACAGTTGAAAATAGAATACGAGTGTTATTTGAACTTCTATTGATAATGTTAGAAAAGAAAGACTGTCTTGCTTTGCATATTTCAGAGTTATATGTGCGGAGCATATCTTTATGGATTTCATAGTGAATCTGAAGTTTGTATTTACGCCATTTTCTTTCAGTCTTCCTACACTCTCTTTTTAGAAGTTTAACTGCTGGATTTTGCCTCCATGGTGCTTTCTGTTTGTCCTTAACTTTCTTGAATTGTAATGGAGCAATGTCATCCATAATGTTTGCCATTTTTGCATTAAAGTGATCAAATAAGTCTTCAGAGTCTGACAGTTGACTTGACTTTAGTGAAAGTGCTTGCTCAAAGAGAGCACTTGTCTGATCATTTATGATTCTCCTTTTTACCATCATAGCTGTGTTTTGAGTGTGTGGGGACATAGACACATCAAAGTAGGGATGTGACGCTCGAAGCTGACGTTTCGAAACAGTGTCGAGCTTCCGAAACGCAAGTGTTTCGAACAGTGTTTCGAAGTGTGGTTCAAAACGCCCATGTCACGTGACCATGGCTTAGTGAGGCTTCGTGGTGTTTCAATTTGGTTTGGACAGGTGCACAGCCTTACCGCGCGAGCCAATTACCCGAGTAAACACCTGTTTGATCTAAATTACAAAGTCCCAGAATGCTTAAAAGTCATTCAAACACATCCTATCTTTGTGGGTTTTTTGTGAGGAGAGAGATTTTGAGAGATATAGCGACATAGAGACATATAGAGATATAGCGATTTATAGTGCATTCTTGTGATTGATAGGTTAGTGATATAGATTAGTTGACAGGCTAGAGACAGACAGTGAGCGATAGTTTAGATAGATATAGTCTAGTGACGTTAATATTTAGATAGTAGCAGAAGTAAAAAAATATATGACTGATGCCTTTATTTCAAGAACAGCTGACCCTTTGAAATACTGGCAGGAGAGGAGAGTGGTTTATCCAAACCTAACTGTGATGGCCAAAAAATATTTGTGCATGCCAGCAACAAGTGTGCCTTGTGAAATAATTTTTTCCAAGGCTGGGGAGGTTTATTCAAAAACAAGAAACAGATTAAATGCCAAGATGGCAGAACAACTGTTATTCCTAAATAAAAATGTATGTTGACATACAAAAAATGTGTTGTTTATTTTTCCCATGTTGTACCTGTTTAGTCTAACGCATGTATCCTTTATTTCCCTACAACATGTTCCCAAAAAAAACCCTGGGCCATAAGCATAGCCTACATTTTAAAACCATTGTAGCATTTTCCTCTCCAGCATATTCCAAAGGATAATGTACTATGAAACTGAAATAACAAAACATCTAACTGGCAGATATAAAAATATTCTTGTTATTGAAGGCATATAGTCTGAAATTTCTAAGCACCAGCAGGGAATCGAACACCGGACGCTCCAGCCGAATGCAAGTGTGTTAACCACTCAACCACGTAGCTGTGGACGAAATCATGTGTTCCATGTTGGCTATTTATATTCTTCGTCTGAAGCAGTTGTGCTTCACGGTCAAAATGTGATGGTGACATCTAGTGGCTAGTTTTGCTAACATGGAGTTACGGGTGTCGGATTGTTTCGAAACCTCGACACATTCCGGCGCAATTGCTTCGAACGTTTCGTTGTTTCACAAAGCCTCGTTCTGCCCATCCCTACATCAAAGAACACGCAGAAATGATCAGATAAGGCCAGGTCTTTAACAGCTGGCAGAATTACAGACAAAACAGATTTAATTCTTAACACAAACTTTACAACACTTTCTTACTTACACACGGGACTTTGACTAGACAAACAGAGAGACGAGCCGACAGGGAACAGGAGGGTAGAAATACACATACCAATTAACAGAAAGATAGAGGACTGGACGAAACCAACGAGACAATAACAGGGAACAGGTGAGGAGGCAGAAATGGAGGGAAAACAAACAAGACAGGAAGCACAGACCAAATAAGGAGATGGGGCGGAGACAAAGACAGGTGACAGGCAGGGAACACAAAGCACATGGGGAACAGGCAAAAACAAACACAGGACAATACACAAAATGGCCACCAGGGTGGCACAAACTTAACCAGATCCTGACATATAACCTGATATGTTTATAATTCTGTTACAATAGCCTATTGCTATCATTACTATATTTTATGTAGGCTATATGACTACTTTTTCAGTGATTTATAATGATAATGTTTATTGTTATTATTGTAGCCTATGTCGCTTTGGACAAAAGCATCTGCAAAGAGCCATAATCATACCCATGAATAAATACATAAATTAATACAATTCCTTGCGCCCCTTATTTGCAAGAATACAGACTGTATTCTTACCATCAAGTTCTTCAATATCTCTGGAAAGATGGGTAAACTCATCTAAAATGGCTGACTCAAGAGACTTCTTGCCGACTCCAAAATACTTGAGGGTAAACAGGGCAAACTTGCGCTGTTGTCTCCATAAATATCCATTCCTGGTGATAACGCCTGTAGAAAGGAAACAACATGTAAACAGAGCCTGCTGCTCCAGCCCCCATTTTAAAATGTATGTATCACTAACTTCCTGTTTATGATCAAGTAAAACCTCCCTCTGTTCCTTTCCTTTTCATTCATTCATTTTAGCAGACATGTTCATTCTGTTTCAGTGCTCTACAGACACACTGTGTGGAAGTGTGCCAGGTAAGGAACTCATGACGGTGGTGCTGTTTGCACCTTGTTTTGCTAAATGAGCCACAGTAGGACACGGACATGATCTAGTACAAACTAACACTAATACAAAAATAAAAGCAGTTTATTGATACTATTTATGTGTGAATAATCATAAAACATAAGGAGTATCCTTAGTCTTACCAAGATGGTTGGACACCTCCATTGTAAGTGCACTCTCAGGCCGGTCAGCCATGGTGTCTCCTTGAGTCACCAAAGCTTCTCGCACCATCTTGTAGCCGTTCAGGACCACGGACCATGAGGAATTAATTTTAAGACTGTAGATATTCCCATACTGCTCAGCAAGCTACGAGAGACAAAGATAAGAGACATCTTAAGGGCTAAAAAGGCATATGTGGCAAAATGTTCCTGAACAGTTGGAGCCAGCTATGGAATAGCAGAGAAGAAGACAAAGAAGAAGAAGAATTCTTGTGGCACTCTTTAATGTATTCTTTCATTATTGCAGTGACCAGTTCTCATAAATATCTGATTCTAAAACCTGTTCTTATAAATGTCTGACACTTACCCGGCACAGTTCCAGATGGGCTTTCTTGAAGTCAATGGTGACCGTGTTCCCTATGACAGGCCAACACAGTGGACCTGGAGGAAAGGTCTTTGGCCTGCGCCTCCGCATGATATCCGCTAGAAGCAGAAAGACAATGGTGGACACCAGCAGCACCTGGATGTCCATCCATCTCAGCCAGTGTTGTATAGAAAGCAATACTTGAGTAAAAGTACAAGTATCGTACTAGAAAAAGACTTTGGTAGAAGTGAAAGTTGCCTTTTAGAATATTACTTAAGTAAAAGTCTTAAAGTATATACTGTACTTAAGTATCAAAAGTAATTTTCTGATATTTAATGTACTTAAGTATTTGAAGTAAAAGCAAGCGGTTTTATTTTGAACTTTTATTGTAAACTTTATTTTGGCTTTCTTATAGTAAAGCATAAAGCATATTCAGGGTTCCCATATCTTCTTAATCTCACTCATCAAATCAAATCACATTCTTTTTTTAGGACTTTTTAGTCACAATTCTCTGAAATGAAAAATAAATAACTTATTTCTTTCACAAAAAAAAAATGACCTGCTTGTAGGAAGAACATTTTGGTCATGTGGCATGAGCATTTCTAGGGCTTACTCCCCAGGTCACCGTCACTTACACACACACACACACAGGCCACATATGTCCAGCAGCTACTAATATGCCAGTCATTAGTTGAAACTAAAAAGGTGTCTGTTCATCTTCAAAAGAAGCTGGTTTTCAAAGTTGCCAGAATTCAGTGCCCGGGAGTTTCAGGCCCAAGACCGACCATAGTGGTGGAAATTGGATAAATTAAGCAACATTTCAGCTCTTGCTATCCTGTAGTTTTTATTAGTACCATGGTTCAACAAATGTGTAAAGGTTTTATAATAATTCACTTCAACTGAGAAGTTAACAAAAAATATTCCACAAGTTACCAAAACAGAAAGAAAGAAATAAAGGCTTTGAAATGTAGCCTATCCCACGCTTCCACAAAGAGGCATATTGAACTAATGTTTAGACTACATGTTTTTTGCATGGGTAGGCTATATTGTTGTTTGGTGATTTAGCCTACTCCTTTACTACACCCTCTTCTGAGCAAACAAGGCATATAGGTTTATCATGTAGGGTAATTGCTCTTTCTTACATTAAATAACTTTAATTTATCCTCTCTACTTGTCCCTGTAGTCATGGCCTCCTCATCACTAATTTCGGGCTCATCATTTTCAGTGGTCGACTGGTTGATCTGCTGCTCAGTCTCTCCTGGCCTCTTTCTACCCTCCATCCTTCCTGACGCTTGTGTCTACTGTAGGGCCGGCTTGGCTATCCGTATCTGAGAAAACTTTTTGGAAAAGACGGGCTATATGTACCCAACCAACTCTTTTTGGGAGGGAACTCCCTCACGTAGGCTACAACCCATGCAGAGGCATTGCATTGGTGTCATGCACAGAATGCGGAACGTGTCCTACTTTAAGAAAAGATAGACTAACGTGACAAATGTCAATATTTGTTTCCTCGACCGGCCCAAAAGTGAAGCGCCCCACTGGGAATTCTCCCGATTACCCACCCCGGGCCTGATTCAGTCTTACTCTTCTTGGACTGAAGACAACTCCTGCGATGCTATGGATAAATAGCTTTTCACAGGCCGCTAGGGCAGGTAGCCGATGTACAGAAACATTTCTTGCAAATACGGCCACGGGTGTATGACGTTATATACACCACTACCCTGTTCACCGAGTTCACCACTATCGTCGGGGTGGTCGTCTATGATAACGGGAGGTCCTCCAGTAGGTGCTCGTGCTTCCATGGCGGTTTCAGTTGTGCGTTCTCCTCCTTTAGCAACAAACAAGAGCTGAAATAGAGCGCACAGCGTGCGGAGCGTGCGTAATGCAATCTAGGAGCAGTGATTCGCCAAACCTCCCTTATTGCAGTCGCACACATTTTTTCTAATTTTATGTTTTAGTAACGAGTAACGAAGATGCTTAGTGGAAAAATAACGGAGTAAAAGTATACATTTTATCTAGGAAATGTAGTGGAGTAAAAGTGGAAGTTGACATAAATTTAAATAGCGAAGTAAAGAACAGATACGTGAAATTTCTACTTAAGTACAGTAACGAAGTATTTGTACTCCGTTACATTACAACACTGATCTCAGCAAGGAGGAACTGAAGGTTGAGGATGACGAGGGAGCCATGTGCTTTAGAGAATGCCTCTCTCTGTCTGACCTCTAACTGCTTAGGTAGCTGATTAAATACACACAGGTCTCTGCCCAGACATGTTGCACTTTGTCCTGTTGTCATATCTAAGGCAATGCATTGGTGGGAGGGCTCAGTGACCTAGCGCACGCTCACCACTCAGCATTTCTGCATCATGGAGTCACTCAGCATGTGTGTGACTCCATGATGTGCGACACAATTTGAGATGACATAATATGAAGAGGAAAGATGCTGAATCAGGGGTCTTATAGAAGTCCCACATTTATGTTTTTGGGTATTTAAGTCATTTTTCAAGCCTAGACACCCGAAACCTCAGACAATCATGATCAAGTTCCAGTATACAGTAAGACATGTCAGACTGTTTCACAATAGTAACCATTTAGTAAATACTTACAGGGTCATTCAAAAAGGTCAAATTTCTATATGCTTATCCAACATAAAATTGCTGCTCGCTGATATAACCAGTAGGGTCATTCCACGTCAATTCAACCAGGACCCACGCACTTAGGTCTTAAACAATTCTGAAAAAATTACCAGGTGTACCTATGTTACCCAGGAGACACACTGTAAAATGACTTTTATATAAGATACAGCTAGTTTTATGGGGGTAGGGGGTGTTGATTTTGTTCAGCCTCTTTTTTTTGTCAAAGTTCACAAGCCATAGCGCAAGAACTAAATCATGTAGGGGGCTCAAATTGTGCATGCTGGTACATAAATAGGAGTAGTATGCAAAATCGTCATGTTTGGTCTGGATGATCCTGCACGGTTATAGCTGTCCCTCAAAGTTGATCAAAATTTTATTGGAGTTTTTGGCTGGGCTCTGTTTAGGCCTTCAGAAGACATATTTGTACTCAACATACACTTTTAATTTATTTTCCTTATTGAGATAAGTAGAAACACTCTCACAAAAAGCGATGAACAGAAAATAAATTCCTTCTGAGTCCAGCAGACCTAACAAGTCTGAAAAATCTATTTGGTTCTCATTTTCAGAGCACCCAAACACCTTGTGGGAATATACAAAGATTTGTTTTATATTCTTCTCTTTATTCACCATGATCCCTTCTTTTTAAAAACACCAATTTGACTTGTCTTATGCAAATCTTTCTTTTTTACTTTCCACCCTGAACATGGCAGTTTAAACAAATGTTTTGGTAATTCAGGTTCAAGGAAGACAAGGAAGGCTTGTATTATAACCTCCAACCAACTTACAGCAGAACGACTGGGCTCAAACATCAAAAGCAGCATATGCGTGTGGTTATCAGAGCTGACCTCACAACTCTTCACCTACTGAGAAGGATAGAGCCTCAGCTCCTCCTTCACCTGAAGGCAGACTATCTGCTACCTACTTCCTTAAAATTAGTGCGATTATGTAAACATATGGACCCTTTCAAGAGAGTTCCATTATCAGCATCATAGTTGGCCCCACAAGACTTCCTTTTTAACATTCCATATGTTATCTTAATGCAGAGGAAGTAGATTGGGGCCCAAATAGAATGTTCAAGCATTGTTTTTGTTTTTATTGTTGAAAGGGTCTATATGTGTGTTTTGTGTAAAAGTCTTTCACACAGAAAGACCCGTGTGTGTGTGTCTCTCACTGCGTGTGTGCCCGTTGTGTGTGTGTTTTTTTTTACCTCTGTGTGTGCGTGCGTGCGCGTGTGTGTGTGTTAGGGAGGGGAGTTGGCTGTGTGTTTTAATTATGCAATACTTTATTATCCTTTTCCTATCTCAACAGGCAGAGTAAATGTGGTGTGAATGGTATTGTCACACTTTTTGACTAAAGCAAAATCAAGCTTTACCATGGCAAATGTTCATTAGGAAACATGTCCCTGCACTTAATAGTCCAGTCATTTTATGAAAAAAGGTTGAACAAATTACAACAGAAGCAAACTTAACTGATTTTGTATCCTCAATATGTCCTGAGTAAGGGAAAAAAAGCCCCGAAGAATCCCAACAGGGGAAAGTTTCGAAAAAGACCCAAATTAGTACAGCGGCTAAGGCCAGATTTTTACCTGAATCGTTCAGTTTTTGCAGAAAGCACGAAACTTGGTACAGTTATAGTACTACCCCTAGTGATCAAAATTTGAAATGGACCCCAACACATAGCGCCCCCTAGTGGCCCCTATCTTGACTTCAAATATGGCCACCAAAATATGCCTTTTTTTTCTACATTTATAATGCTATGCTGCTTTTAACACATAATATGACGTCTATAGCCATCTTTCAGCATTATGAAATATATGAGACAATCATGCATAATTAAAATGGCAGACATGTTGGATTTTAAAGAAGTAGCCATACATTCTGACACTGAGTCAAAAACTGGGGTGCGTTTAGGCTATGTATGAAGTTTCGACTGTGTGACTAAACCCTGCACTTGCCTGGGCTCAATCCTTCTAATTTGCCCCCTAGAGGCTGGCATGCTAGCAAGGAGGCTAAAACCCATGGATGCTAGTGTCTGTCAAATCTCTTAAAGAAACATATGCTGCCTTTTGGGAAATTAGCTATTTTGTCTTCTATCCTAGAGTTAGATAAATTAGTACATACACCCAGTCATAGTTAGATAAATTAGTATATAACCCAGTCCACATATAACCCAACACATCCTACTGTTAGCTTAATTCAATTGAGGTGGGTGGGGCCAATTAGCATATGCCAATTTAAGGCTTATATTGATTGTTTGAAAAGGTCCATTTTGTTTTATTGTAGTTTAACATTTTGCATCCCATAAAATGATTATGCCTGTCAATGAAGCTAATTTAAATACGTAATACCTTATGAGTTTAGCTCCCTCCTGACACATTAGGGCTCATGCTAGTCAGTGAACCAGCACTTTTAGGACACTTGCTAGTGCGTTCAGCGCCCAGTCCTTGGGTGTGCTTGGTAGTGGAAACACCAAAAGCTCAATACAAGTTGAGGTTGTTCTGATATAGTAAGTCCAAGACTTGCTTGAGGACCACTTTCTCCAAAACAAGAAAGGAAGAAGGGAAATAGGTCTGTAAAAACAGGAATGGTTTTAGAGGTGGTGGCAAATGATAACTTTTTCCATCTTTATCCTCCTTGACTGATTTTTCACTATTTTCACATTTGGCTACGGTCAGTGTCACTACTGGTAGCATAAACCAGTACCTGGAGCCTACAAATGTTGCACAGGTAGTCCAACTCCTCCAGAATGGCACACCAAACATTCCATTGCTAGAAGGATTGCTGTGTCTCCCAGCGCAGTCTCAAGAGCATGTTGGAGATTCCAGGAGACAGTTGCTCTAGAAGAGCTGGGCAGGATGGTAGAGGGTCCTTAACCCAGCAGCAGGACCAGTATCTGCTCCTTTGTGCAACAACAAACAGTGAGCCCTGCCAGAGCCCTACAAAATGACCTCCTCCTGGCCGCTGGTGTGAATGTCTCTGACCTGTCAGACTTCATGAAAGTGGCCTGAGGGCCCGATGGCCTCTGGAAGGACCTTTGCTCACTGCCCAGCACCGTGCAGCTCAATTGGCATTTGCCATAGAATACAAAATTGGCAGTTTCGCCATTGACGCCCTGTGCTTTTCACTAATGATACCAGGTTCACCCTGAGCACATGTGAGGTCTAAAGATGTCTTGGAGAATGTAATGTTGCCTGCAACATCATTCAGCATGACTGGTTTGGTGGTGGGCCAGTGATGGTCTGAGGAGGGATATCCTTGGAAGGACGTACACACCTCTACGGGCAAGACAACTGCACCCTCACTGCTCTTAGGCATCAGGATGAAAACTTCAGACCCATTGTCTGACCCTGTATTGGGGCAGTGGGCCCTGGGTTCCTCCTGGTGCACAACAATGGCTAGACACATGTAGCGAGAATGTGCAGGCAGTTCCTGGAGGATGAAGGCATTGATACCATTGACTGTACCCCCACACTCCCCTGACTTAAATCCGATTGAACACCTCTGGGACATTATATTTTGGTCCATCCAACACCGCCAGGTTGCAACATTGACTGTCAAGGAGCTCAGTGATGGCCATGTCCACATCTGGGATAAGATACCCCAGGACACCATCTGCTGTTTCATTAAGAGCATGCCCCGATGCCATCAAGCATGTCGGGGCTATACGAACTACTGAGTACCATCATGAGTTGCTGCGCTGAAATTCAAGCAAAATGGACTAGCTTGCCACGTCATTTTTTCCACTTTGATTTTCGGGGGGTCTTTTAATTCAGTCCTCTGTGGATTGATCATTTTCATTCCCAAATAACGAAGTGGCATCCTTTTCTTCCTAACATATTACCCAGTCCATATCAGTTTGAATCCTACCTCACAGGATGCTCATTTAACAAATCATGGCTTGGAGAGCTGTCTGCACCTCACCATCCCACCACAGGGGTCTCCCAGGGCTCAGTACTGGGCCCCCTTCTCTTTTAGCCTGGAAAATCCAGACCCTGATAATCTAGAAAGATTAAGGGTCTGGCAAAGAACAATGTAATGGCCCAACCCGAGGGGCGGCAACAAGCATGCATTTAAAAATCTCACTGCACGCAATTGGATAACACTAGACCATGTTTACTCTGAATTATTTCGGACTTCGACGCAATCGGATAACACTACGACCAATGTGTACTGTCCGCCAACGTTGCAGCGTTGTCTTCATCAGTTTAGCTGGTTTCCCGGAATGTTGGGGTAAAAGTAACATGCATCATTGCTCTTTGCCAGAGTGTCTCGCAGAGACAATTCAATTGTGCTCTCACGAGAACTCTGGATTTCCACGGTACTTCTCTTTGCTATCCACACCACTTCTTTGGGACAGATTATTAATTCGCACAGCTTCTCATACCACTGCTATGCAGATGACACACAGCTTTATCTGTTCTTTCCACCTGATGACCCCTTGTTCTCGGCACGGACCTCGGATTGCCTCTCAGACATATCTACATGGATGAAGGCACACCACCTCCTGCTAAACCACTCATAAACCAAACTGCTGGTCCTCCCAGCTAAACCTATTGCTCCCACCTACACGAATGCCCTCATACAGGCATATATGCTACCCCCCGACCATTGCGCTCTTCAGACAAACATCGTCTAGCTCTGCCACCGCTACGCTCAGGTCAATCCAAACTTTGTTCATCTGTTATTCCACGTTGGTAGAATGCGCTACCAGTTCCTACTAGAGCAGGGACATCCCTCTCCACCTTCAAAAAACTCCTGAAGACCCAGCTCTTCAGAGAATATCTCCTCTCGTAGCACTACTTACAACTAGCTAATTCTAGCACTTACCACCTGACTTGACTGTATAAAAACAACACTCACTGATGCACTTTTCCCTATTGTACTCTACCTTTTTGAATTGTTTAAATTGTTCTAGAATTGTTGAGAGAATTGTTTTAAAAGTGTTAAACTGTTTACCAGGTTGTAAGTCGCTTTGGCTAAAAATGCGTCAGCCAAATAATGTAATGTAGATATCCAGTATGATGTTTTTTCCCGATTGAGATATGATGTGTTTTATTTTTTAAAGTGTATAATTTTTTTGAGCAGTGTATAGGAAGAGTTAAGGTTTGCTCAGAAAGAGAAGAAGGTAGAATAAGAATGTATTGATGATGTAGGTAGTTACTTCAATTAACCAAGATATAGAATAATTGGCTTATTTTCTTACACATAGTGGCCATATTGGAATCTTACCAAATTATACTTGATGCCTTGTATATTATTGAGGTTGTCATGTGATAAAATGACTGTTCAAACTTTGAAATTATATCATGAATAACAATAGAGATGGTCTATATATTTTCACATTTGGTATCCGCCATATTGGATTTCAAAATGGCCAACATCAAGTTTGTTTGGAAATCATGTCAATAGCTTCCTTGACCCTACAAATTGAGTGTAAGAACTTAAAAGACTTTTTTTATCTTGTTTAATTTTGAAGTTGTATCAACAATTCTATTAAGAATGGTAGCCATATTTGAATTCAAGGTAGCAGCCACTAGGGAGCGCTATGTGTTGGGGTCCATTTCAATTTTTGATCACTAGGGGTAGTAGTATAACTGTGCCAAGTTTCATGCTTTCTGCGAAAACTGAACGATTCCGGTGCTTAGCCGCTGTACTAAAATATACCGTATTCATGCGCCTATTCAGTATTTTTCTCACGCAAATAAAACAAATTAACCTTCACATATCACCATGAAAATTACTGAGTTGATTACTTATATCAAGACAAACAAAAAATGTATTACAAGTTTTTTGAAATTGTTTGTTAACATGGGCAAACAGGGCATAATACAATTATAGCTAATTTGAATAAATACCACAACGGAGCTAAACATTGGGTATAGCCAGATGAAAATGTCTTGTAGAATCTTGTTGACATATAAGTGCAGCAATCAAATCTTTCTTGTAAACAAAGGTTTTAAAAGCAGTTTTTACTCACTTCAAAAGAAAATGTCGTCACCGCAGCCATTGGTTGTTTGAATGTACTGCTCTGGCTATCAGCATAAAAAGCCCGCCCCATGTTGAATTACCGATTTTGATTGGGGTCTGGGTTTTTAGAACATTGGAAATGGTCATCAATGGCCTCCTCGCCAGACTAACATGCAGAGCAAATTCAAATTCGCTAACAGGTTCATCTGGGTTCTCCCAGACTATATGAAATGTCCATGTAGGAACTGTCTGTAAGTGCCCATATAACATGTAAGAAATTCCCATGTACCATAACCATAAGCCGGAGTCTACTGTGCGCCGGTCTAGTATAATTCTGAGCTTGGACTCTGCAACTCTCTTCATTCACAGTGCTGTTTACTACATTCCTGTGCATGTGTCCTTTATCTTAGTCTGGTCCATTGACTGCTGCATGTCCAGTAAGATCTTCAGACCATTCATTATGTAACCGGATGCAGAGCACACAGTAGGTTACTATGTCCAGACACATGGCGGCTCTATCTGTATAAATAGAACAGTGCACTGTATTGTATTATTATGACCGCCGCACAGCGAAGCAGCGGTCATATATTTTGGGGCAGCCGTGGCCTACTGGTTACTAAGCTGACCTCTGACCTCGGGCTCTATATTCTCTTTAGTATCAAAGCTTGGGGCTGTTTACTACATTCCTGTGCATGTGTCCTTTATCTTAGTCTGGTCCATTGACTGCTGCATGTCCAGTAAGGTCTTCAGACCATTCATTATGTAACCGGATGCAGAGCATATACAGTAGGTTACCATGTCCAGACACGTGGCGGCTCTACAAAGAGAACAGTGCACTGTATTGTATTAATGGTCCAGAGCATGGCCCCTTTTTTAGGGGTGAATTACTTCATTTATAAAGTTTGTATGTCTGGTGAACTGTGCTCATACTCAAATGTACTCAAGTGCTCCCTGCACATGCTGTGATGTGCTCTTTGCTCATGAAAAGAAACACAGATAAATATAGTTTTATGCAACTCTCTACTACTTTGCAAAACTACTCCGTAATGTGATGTTCCTGAATTGGAACTTGCATTTTGAGGGTCTGTTTACACAGGAAATCATAGCATCTTTACAGTTATCAAGCATTGTGGTTCTTTAACCACAGCGGGCACTAGTTGAGACTGAAATTATTATAATGATACTTTCATGGATGTGAGCGACCAGGCACTTGTTCTTTTCAAGACTTCCTGTGTCCTTCAGTCAGGACCGTCATTTGTGGTCTATCTCTGTTCCTTTTCTTAGTGAAATCAGTCTCACTCAGTGTTTTATCTGTGTTAGGTGCAATCACACATAGCCCACACACACACACACACACACACACACACACACCTTCACACACCTTCCTTCCCTTATTTCCAGGCCCCCAGATTTTTTTTTTAAAAAAGAGTGCCGCGTGATGTCCTTCCAGCAGAAATGTTTCTAAAGAGCATGGTTCCTTTTTTGGGGGTGAATTATTCCATTTATAGACTTTGTTTGTATGTCTGGTGAACTGCGCTTGTAGTGCGCCCTGCACATGCTGTGATATGCTCTTTGTTCATGGAAAGAAACAAAGTTATTTAGTAACTCCGACAACTATACATTATGTGATGTTCTGATGTCTCATGTGATGTTCTGATGAATTGGGACCTTGAATGAGCTTGGATGTTATGGGCATGCTTCCACACGTGTTTCACAAATCTGAATAAAAATCATAGCATCTTTACAGTTGTCAAGCATCCTTGTGGTTCTATAACCAAACTGACTGAAATTATTATGATTATACTTTTATGAGGATAGTTCAATGGTTAAGAGCGACTAGCTGTCATCAGTAAAAGTACAATTAATACTTGTGTGCTATTTTCAACTGTCGAGAAGTTAACAAATCCCCCCTCACAATAAGCACCTGAACTTCTCTCATGTAATAAATGCAATGAGAATGAACCTCTTTTCAAAGTAAAATCAGGCTGAACATATCTTCTGAATTACTAACTAAACTTCTGGAACTTTCAGCTACAAAGGGATGGAAACTTGATGTTTGAGTTCCGCTTGATAGACTATATGAAACTCTTAAAAAAAAAAAAAAAAACAGTACATAATCTCAACTCTTCCACATGTGGCTTAGACATTCTGCCCAATTTTTTTTTATTACAAACTTTAATTCATAGCAACGTTTCTCTTTGTTGCTTTGTAAGTCCCTGCACTGGCTTCCAGTAAGTTGACTTTGAATCATTATTCTTTGCTTTTCTTTAAGCACATTGAATAACCCCTGTGTATGAAATGCACTTAATAAACTTGACTTGACTTGTTCTTTTCAAGACTCCCTGTCCCTCTGTCAGAACTGGCAGGACTGGTTGGTTGACTCTTTTGGTTAGTAAAATATAGGCCTCGGTAGGCAAGACAACTGATGATATCACTATGAAACAACCCTCATTGATAACTTACTTTGAGACTATAGGCTATTGTTTTGTATTGTGTTTCCTGAAATTTTACATTTGAATAATACAAATGAGTTGTTACCTGATGCTCATGTGCTAAACATTGGAGCATTGGAGATGTCAATTGTATTAACAGAGGGAATTTTGGATATATCATTTTATCGCTTCATAAATCTGAAAATATTGTCAACAAAATGAGCTTTTGGTCACTCTGAGCCCAAAATCTCCACTTCAACTAGTAGGCCTACTATTATGTAGCATTGTATTGTTAAAAAATGGTTATCTGAGAATAAGGAAAAATGTCTACAGTTGTATGTTACAAATGTATAACTGAGTTACACATTACGCATTTCTTCTTTTAAGGAAGAAAATAGCTAAGATGAAATAATTGACAGCATCAACAAACCAAATAGACCAGAACACATCATCATTTCAGAACTCTTCTACTTAAACTCTATATGTTGAAAAGTGTTCCTTGTTGAGTAAAAAGTTGCTATGCGACACAATTACCATTTTAACACTTCACTTCCACTCAGTGTTTTTATCTGTGTTAGGTGCAATCACACATAGCCTACACACACACACACACACACACACACACACACACACACACACACACAAAGGGCTGTTTGTGTTGCAGAGAAGAGACAGTGTTCTTCAGTGCCACATATTATTGTATATTTGATCCGGAGTCAAATAAAAGCAATTATCAACAACATTGGATAATACCATTATCACATGAGTGGCATGATAGGCTATTGTAATCATCTCGGACATTGACTGTATATACAATCAATGGTATCGCACACCTGAATAACTAAACGAAACCAGTTGGCTGGCTAATACCATAGAGTCAGAGCCGTGGATGTATGGCTCTACAGAGAGTTATCCCACAGCGCCACCCCATGTCCCTTTCTGGTACTGCTACTAGTGAGTCCCATGTGAAAAGACCAAAAAATAAGTGGGGGCTCCAGATTAAAATCAAGAAACCATTCATGAAAGTGTTACTCAATAAACTCAATATAAACAAATGAGATGTTAATGTAGGCTTAGAGTAGAGTAGAGATTTAATCTGAGTGAGCACATTTCTGGTATCTGTATCATTAGTTCAGCCAACATCCACAGATGCACCCCTCCCTGCAATACACAACAAAGGGATCCCCCTTCCTCCCATCAAGGTAAGAGGAGAGCTGAGGAGACTTCACCCCAGGAAAGCAGGTAGCCCAGACCGAGTGTGTCCTAGACTGCTCAAAGCCTGTGCTGTGGAACTGGGGGAGCCTCTGCAGCAAGTCTTCAACCTGAGCCTCCGACTGGGGAAGGTACCAGCACTGTGGAAGACATAATTTCTCATCCCAGTTCCAAAGAAGCCCAGTGAGCTAAATGACTTTAGGCCAGTCGCTCTAACATCACACATGATGAAGACCATGGAGCGACTGCTACTTCACATCCTCAGACCCCAGGTCCGCCACTCACTTGACCTGCTCCAGTTTGCATACCAGGTGAAGGTGGGCGTGGAGGATGCCACCATATACCTACTGCACTGAACGCAATCTCATCTGGACAAGGGGAAAGCGCTGTAAGAATCATGTTCTTTGATTTCTCCAGCGCCTTTAACACCATTCAGCCTGTCAGATTGAGATACAAGTTTGTACAGATGGGGGTTGATGCTCACCTGGTATCCTGGATCACAGATACCTGACGGAGAGACCACAGTTGGTCAGGCTGAAGCGCTGCTTCTCAGAGACCTCAGCAGCACCGGAGCGCCTCAGGGGACACTGCTTTCACCGTTCCTGTTCACCCTACACGTCTGACTTCAGCTACTGAGCCCTGCCGCATGCAGAAGTTTTCGGGCGACACTGCAATTGTGGGGTGTATCAGGGATGGATAGGAGGATGAGTACAGGAACCTGGTGGATGACTTTGTGCAATGGTGCAGGATCAACCATCTGCAGTTTAACGCAACAAAGACCAAGGAGATAGTGGTGGATTTCAGGAGATCTAAGCCACCTATGCCGCCAGTCTCCATTGAAGGGTCAATGTGGAGGTAGTCAGCACATATAAGTAGGAATACAAATGGACAATAAACTGGACTGGTCAGCCAAAACAGATGCACTGTATCGGAAAGGGCAGAGTCGGCTTTACTTTCTAAGGGAGGTTGCGTTCATTCAATGTCGGCAGTAAGCTCCTCCGGATGTTTAACAGTCTGTCATTGCCAGTGTCCTCTTTTATGCTGTGGTGTGCTGGGGAGGCATCATTAAGAAGAGGGACGCTGGGCGACTGAACAGGCTGGTAAGGAAAGCTGGCTCTGTTGTTGGCATTAAGCTGGAGTCACTCACAAGAGAAACGGACCATGAGCAGGATGTTGGCGATCATGGACAATGACCGCCACCCACTACACAGCACGCTCAATAAACAGAGGAGCATGTTCAGTGGCAGACTTCTGTCACTGTCATGCTCAATAGACAGGTTGAGGAGGTCCTTTGTCCCCAGGGCCATCCAACTTTTCAATGTGTCATGTCTTTCTCAGTCCCTACCATCATATCACTTTGTCTGCTGTCCACCTGACTGTTTTACAGGATATATTAGCCCTTCTACACAATCTGGACTGTGGTCATTACATACAGTATCTACACCTTATAACTCATTCCCTGTTATATATTGTTCTTTCTTTTTCTTGTTTGTTAAGCAATTCTATTATGTTTACATTTGTGTATTTTCATAGTCATTATTTTTTAAATAACATGCAAAGTTATTACGCTGTTCAATCCCTGCACTGTTCACTTTTGCACTACCACCACTGTGTTTGTTGTGTTATGGTTGTATAAGTTACTGGGTGCCTAAAATTTCCCTCGGGATGAATAAAGTATCTATCTATCTATCTATCTATCTATCTATCTATCTAACTTATTTATTTGAGTAGGCAACACAATAAGTTATTGTGACAGATTACAGTTAAATCAGGAATACTATTTAGATGACGTGCAACATATGCATGGATAAAAACAGTAACACTAACAGTGATGTTATAAACCCCCAATTGCTTCCTTGTTGTCACATGGCTTCTTTTCAGAGCCTAAAAGCTGTTCAACTTTTAGACACCTTGGAATGGGATACATTCCAGGCATGAGTTCATATATTTCAGATTGTCTGCACAAGAAAAAGAAAATAAACAAAAAAATAATTTCCAGTTTCACGAATCACAACACACCAACCTCGCTCCGGCTGCGAAATCACAACACATGATTGGCACAATGTATATACAACATACCACATAATTGGCACGATGTATTCACACGTCAACTTTTGGCAACTATATAGGCTACTATACTATATACAACTAACTATATACTATATCCATCTAGACCTCACAGCTGCTCCCCAAGCCGTAGTTTCCACATTCTGCCACAAGATGGTGATGCTGTTTCAAAAGTAGACCAAAGTAAGCACTCTCTTGAGGTTGCCAGTCAGAGCACTAAGCATTTCATATACTTGGCCCCAAACATATAAATATTTAATCAACAGGAAGAAATAAGGGCATGTTGTAAAAGCAAATAATTAAATTAGGGAATGTTTTGATTGTTTGAATGGATAACCTAATTCCACAATACTGCGGCAGAATCCTGTAAGTAAATGTATGATATGTGTATGCTACTGCAATAGTCTCTACTACAGACCTTTGCACTTCAAAATATGATCATATGTCTTTGGAGGTGTAAATGTTTCCTATTCTTCTTTCCATTAATTTCTGCATTGCATTCCTGTTAATGTGTGTGTGTGTGTGTGTGTGTGAGTGAGTATGCCTTTCATATGCCTATATGTATATGGGAAGTATATACTGCATGTGTTTAAAATGAATGTATGTGTATGAATGTGCATGTGCATTAATGTATGTGTATGTTGACTTGTGTGCATGTGTGTGTTTTCCCATCTTTGTGTATATGTGTGTGTGTGTGTGCTCGTGCATGTGTGTGCGCATGCGTGCGCGTGTGTGTGTACTGCGGCGGTGGGCATGCGTGCTGGGAGAGAACTGCGTGTGTGTCAGCGTAACGTGACTGACTCTGCGGCCAGGCCAGGAAGAGACAAGATGGAGGCGACCGGGGTACACAGGGGCCATCATGCTCTCTGATGAATGTGTGTGTGTGTGTGTATGTGTGTGTGTGTGTGTGTGTGTGTGTGGGTGTGTGTGTGAGTGACAGCAGTACTAGAACAGGGACAAGAGAGAGGGAGACACAGGAGAGAGAGGAGAGAGAGAAAGCGATAGACAGAGAGGGAGAGAGAGAGAGAGAGTGAGAGCAACCTCTCTTTCACATCACTGCGTGGCACAGCTGGGTACGAGGCGGAGAGAGATCGTCCTGGCACCCCTGGCACACTGGCGTACCCCTGTAGCCTGGCGACAGAGACACAAGGGCACGCTGAGAACCTCAACAACCACCACCCCCCCCCCCCCACACACACACACACACACACACACACATACCACATACACACACACACCCCTAGCTGCCCACTCTGCTCCTCCTCCCCCCCCCCCACACACACACCACCCCCAACCCCACGCTCCCGGGCCCCTGTGGGGGGACAAAAGCGCGGCAGAACTGTCCGTCACCCATCACTGTGCTGGGGACATTTCGGAGGCTCGGGGGGAACGTTTAACAAGAGCTTATTCTCCTAAAGCCGCACCGAGATGACTGCGAACCAGGCCAAGCAGATAGAGGGAGAGAGAAATAGAGAGAAACATTACACAGAAAACATCTCACAAAGTTTTCCATCATTGCATAGAGTGCGATGAAGTGACTCAGCTTCGTCTTCTCTCTGTCTATCACTCTATCCCTCTCTCTCTCTCTCTCTCTCTCTGTCTCTCTTGCCTGAGTGTGTAACATATTAATTTATATTTCCTATGTGCTCACTGAAACAAGCAAACGCGTCCATTCAGCAGAGCCGCGCCATCGTCCTCCATTCACTCTCATTCTTCTCCTTCTTTTCTCTGCCTCTCCATTGTGTCCTTCATTGTCAGTTACTTCAGTGTGACAGCCACTGCCTTTGCTACTGTGTCAGAGCGGCCCTGACATCTGTGTGATTCCAGGAAACAAGCACTTCTCCTATATAGCACCAAAAATGCCACACTCATAACTGCTTTCACAGCAAACCCATAACTTGCGTGCTTTTTTGTATGCGGTTATATAGAATAATGCATCTGTTCCTTATAAACATTTCATAAAGAAGGGATAGATAGGTTTCTATTTTGAGCTTGTATGTGTGTGTGTGTGTGTGTCTGTGTGTGTGTGTGTCTGTCTGTGTGTGTCTGTTGTGTGTAGTCTATGTGTCTGTGAGCAGTCGTCAGTAATAGTTTGGCCCACTAATCATCAATAAAGCAAAGATTTGGGACAACCTTTGGCACCATCCTAATTGCATTGAAGACCACAGGCTTTAGCCCTGTTGTACACTTGTTGTGGTGGGAAGGAAGTGATCTCACAAGCTATAACATGTTAACTAGAGAATAAGTTGGGTGTGGCGAATATAGGATATACCAGGGAAGCAGTGACGGCTTAAGAACTGCATGTCACATTCTGAGAGGCTTAGCAAATGAGAAGTGACTGGATGACATGTCTTGGTGCTTTAACACTTTGTTGTCTAAATCTCTCTCACACACACTCTCTCTCACACACACACACAGACACACACACTCTCTCTCTCTCTCTCTCTCTCTACCCCCACATCTCCATGTAGCCTGCACACCCACCCACACACAGATAGCCTACATGCATGTAAACACACACCCGCTAGATTCACATGTAAATCACAGGTTATGCTCTCTGCCTCTCTCCCCATGTCTCTTCCTAAGCCACTGCACCATACTGCACTTGATGAACAATGCTCATATTATAAAACTGTGTTGTACTAGCTGGAGTGGGCAAACATGGCTCACAAAAATACTGCTAGCATGTTTGCCAAAATGGGCCCCATGCTGGCACAGACACAGAAGCATGTACACAGGAGAGGGAGAGAGAAAGAGTCCAGCTTATAGTCTACCCCATTGGATGGGCTTGTTCAGCCCAGAGCAACACACGTACAGAATTAAAGAAGGTGCAGGCATACAGGTTATTGCCAAACGTTAAACTCAGATCCACATTGCTGATGCCTCAGCCTGGACAGTGGCTGACTGACTTCCCCTCACCCTGCGCCCCCGGTCACCCCTGGCCCCCTATGCTTACCCTCTCCCCTATTACCACATGAATGGGTGCCTGCAAAAAGACCACTGAAGATTCGGACGCCAACAGAAGGCATCAGATTTGCAATTCAATCTGCCCCCCCCCCCCCCAATGGGACAAGGCTGTCACCGATATGACAGAGGGCAAAGGGAGTGGGGGGGGGTGTATGTGTGTGTGTGTGTGTGGGGGGGGGGGGGCATGGTAGCACCACACACACACACACACAAACACACAACGACAGTCCTTCTCAGTCAAACTTCAGCTGTTCTGCCTGATGCCACTTTGTGTGTGTGTCAAGTGACAGTTCTAATCTTGTCGCCTAGCAACGGGGACGCTGGCTGCTCAAGCCGCTGCGTCTCACTTGTTTTTGTCCGGATTATTTTTCCTTAATTCTTGTAGGGCCTACACTCATTTAGTTTAGCTGCACAGTTATAGATAGCCTTTTTATTTCAATTGTTTGTAAAATACTTGAAATTCCTTGAATTTCCCCTGGGGATCAATAAAGTATCTATCTATCTATCTATCTATCTACTTTTACTGTGTTTTCACCTGAAGTCTGCCTCTGCGTTCCACCTGCGCTACCTATTGATCAGCTGTTTTTGTTTTTCTGCCGATTGCTATCAGCGAGACATCTGACTGTTGACGCTACGCGACAGTGGAAGAACCTGCACTGCTATTGAAGACTTGTTGCCTGCTAGTGTCTCTCTCCCTCTCCATCCTGTCTGCACTGGGTTCCTAGTTGGTTCACTATCCAGCTGGGAGATCGAGGCTTTGTGCTAGCTAGGCTAGGCTCGCTTGTTGTGTTTGCACATGAAGGCGTTGTGGTACACTACCGCTGAACTTTGCATGGCGGCTTTGGTCGCATCTCCTTGCGGGCTACAGACACTGGCTCTGCCCTGCTTGCTGCCTACCAACAGCCTTCTACACAGCACAGCACCTTCCAGCAGTCTGCTGGAACATCGCTCTCAACTCCTCGCTCTCAACTCCAGCAGTCTGCTCAAACATCGTTCTCAACTCCAGCAGAGAGGGAGTGTCACCTGGTGTCCAACACACCAACTCCCCGCTCCGGACTGAATGCCACTGGAATTAAAGGGACACTAGGCAAGCCTGATGCTTTTTCTCTACGAAACTCCCCCCTCGCTCGGTCTGAAGCTCTTTTCTTTTTCTTTGCGTCTTCCATCAAGGGTTTTCGCTGCTTCTTCGCCGGCTCTGCCATTATACACACGTTTGCAACAATCTCTAGCGTTTTGTTAGCCTGCCTCTGTGCTGTAAACAGATCCTGCTTCGGTCGGCGGGTAGGATACACCGAACTTGCAAGTGGGATATTTTTCCTACAGGCAGTAGGGGCGGGCGAGAGAGCCTTCATTCGCCCCGTAATGAGTCATTTAACCATATACCGACTTACGAAGATGATTAATTAACACGAAAACGTTGCCTGGTGTCCCTTTAATGCTGCAAATCTCCGACAGCTTCAGGTGTTTGGTAGGCCTAAGACATCCCAGCGAGCTCTTCCGCACATCCAGCGCTTCCGTCTCTTTCTGTGACTCCTATCTCCAAAACTGCTGCCTCAGAGGGATCACGTAATGATTTGAACACTGTCACTCCTCCCGCAAACAGGTCAACTCTTCAGATAAAACATCTCAATGTGAGATCTCTGTCTAATAAGACATTTATTTTGAATGAAAACTATCTCGTCAGCTGGACCGCAGAGTGGTACAAAATATGACCGCCGCCCAGTCCAGCACATGTTTTCCACAAAAATAAGTCACGCTGAAAGGCATTCTAACTGTCTCACTGAATTGCATTATGCACACTCAATTCTCACTGGTATCTGCTAGACAACAAGTACCAAAACATGATTAGTTCATAGATTTCACATGTAATATACATTTTATACAACCCCACCCCCATCTTGCCTGTTCATAATTCTGAGAAATTCTTGAATTGTGTGCATGTGTGCGTGTACATGTTTATATTTATGTGTGTGTGGGTGTGTGTGTGTGCGTGCATGTGCTTGTGTGTTTGCCTGTTTATGTGCCTGTGTGTGTGCATGTGCATGCATGCGTATATATGTCTACTGTGTGAGTATGTGTCATACGTAGGATTACTGTGAATGTATGTGTGTGCGTGTGTATCTGTTTATGCACATGTGTGCATATGTAATGGGTTTACATGACCCCTGGAGGCAAACATACGCAAAAAATTGGTCATCCTAGGCCCTACGGTTCTCAAGATATTCACAGAAAACTGTGTCTGCCCTACCCTCCTTTTGGGGGTCCAGTCCAGCGGGGGGGCTACAGATCAAAACGAAAAGCAATGGTTCCATGCTATCCATGTGGGGTTACATGCCCACCAAGTTTCGTGTACCCCGGTCTTTCAGTGTCCCGGGAATCCTTGTTGGTGTATGGTCACTAAATGTACACATACATTTTTTTATTGTAAGGCCTCCCATGAACGAAAGTCCACGAAACTTGGCATGCATTCGAAGGGTGTCTTAATGATCCTACATTTTCAATTTCGTGCAGTTTTGACCATGTCAGCCAGAGATATTGTGATGAAAACACCTAATGTTTTGCTTTTTAATTTTTAACTAGGTGGCGCTATACATGAAATAAGTGGTAATGGGATAGGTTGACATGCCCCCTTAAGACCAACATACAAAAAAAAGGTGGACCTCCTAGGCCCTACGGTTCTCGAGATATTCACAGAAAACTGTCTCCGGCCACCTACAGGCCAGTTGGTGTATAGTAACATAAAGTAATTTATTGTGTGGCCCGCCATGAACGGAATTCCACGAAACTTGGCGTGCATTCAGAGGGTGTCATAAATGATCCTACACTTCCAATTTCGTGCAGTTTTGACTATGTTAGGTCACAGATACCTGCGATTACAACACCTCATTTTTACTTTTTTGTGTTTAACTAGGTAGCGCTATACATGAAATGAGTGGTTATGGAATGGGTTGACATGGCCCTTTGAGATCAACATACAAAAAAAATGGTCCTCCTAAACCCTACGGTTCTCGAGATATTCACAGAAAACTGTGTCTGCCCTACCCTCCTTTCGGGGGATCCAGTCCAGCGGGGGGGCTACAGATCAAAACGAAAAAAGGAGGTTCCATGCTATCCATGTGGGGTTACATGCCCACCAAGTTTCGTGTACCCCGGTCTTACAGTGTCCCGGGAATCCTTGACGGAAATTTGGACATGCGAAAAAGAAAAAAAAAAAAATCTGACTAAACCTATATGACCGCCGCTTCGCTGCGTGGTGGTCATAATGATGGCGACCTCATTCCATTTGGAGAACTGTGCCCTACACACTGCAGCTTCTTAAATTCCCCTAGGACAACTGGTCGTGGAGGTGGCCTAGCTAGCGTGTTTAATAGCTGTTTTAAATGTAGAATGTACCCACTGATATGTTCTCTACTTTTGAGGTGCAGCTTTATTAGATTAACGCCATATCCCTGTCCTTTGTGCATTAATGTACCGGCCTAGCTCCTAAAATCAATAGTGCTTTCTTTCAAGAGTTCTCAAATCTTTTATCAATATGGCTACCCGCTCTGATAAAATGTTGATAATAGGGGATTTTAACATTCATGTTTGATGTCCTGTTAAACCTATGGTTAATGACTTTTTATGCACTCTGACTCTTTTAATTTTATCCAATCAGTTTTGGCCCCAATACATCAGAAGGGCCACACACTAGACCTGGTGCTTTCATCTGGTCTTTCTGTTTCTAACCTTGAAATAGTTGATATTGGTGTGTCTGACCATTTTATGATTATGTTTTGTTCCCCTCACCTCCCCTCCCCACACCATTTCAGATCTCCTTTCCACCTGGTCTGACACTGAAGAGCTAGTCACTCTCTTCAATTCATGTTGCCATGACACCCTTGACTGTGTGGCTCCGCTAAAACTTAAATGCTAAGTGCCAAGACTAACAACACTCCTTGGTTGAATGACACCATCCGATCTCTCAGACATTTTTGTAGGAGAGCAGAGCGCAAATGGGAAAAAAACAAACTGCAAGTGTCTCATGACATTTTTAGAGATTTCCTTAAAATATATCAAAACTCTGTTAAGATATGCAGCTAAGGCAGAGTATTATTCTGATTTAATTGATAATAATGCTCATAGACCAAAAATATTGCTTAATACCATTAATTCCATTTTAAACTTTACCACTGCTGCTGACACTCTTTCGCCTATTGAAACTTGTGAAAAGTTTCTCAACTTCTTTATTGATAAGATTGATAACATTAAATCTCATATCACACCCCCAGATTCTGACCCCTCAGTGACAAATATATCACTCAGCTGCCTTCAGCAGTTTCAACTCGTATCATCCTCTCAGCTGTCTGAGGTTGTCTCTCACATGAATTCCACCTTGCCCCACTTAGATGTTTTCCATCACGTCTTTTAAAGGATGTTTTTGTTGTCGATCTGTCCCCTTGTTTTGGCTATAATTAAGAGCTCCTTGGCTAATGGAGTGGTCCCCTCCAGTTGTAAACAAGCAGTTGTTCAACCTCTACTTAAGAATCCCAGTCTTGACCCTAATGACCTTAAAACTATAGACCTCCAAGTATACCCTTTATTTTTATTTTAGGCTACTATTATTATTACCACTCCAGTATTATTATTTTACCTACTTTTTAATTTTATTTCTTAGCCATTTTGTATTCTGTATTGTATTATTATTTGCTGTTTTGCTATGTTCATATGTAATCATTTGTAAATTTGTAAATAACATTGTAATCATTTGTAAAGCACTTTGGGTCAATCCTGTTTCGTAAATTGACTTGACTATAATGTTGAATGCAGAGAAGCTGTTTGAGATCACAAAGATAATCCAATTGAAGATTCCACTGAGCATGTTCATACACAGAGAGAGAGCATGTTTCAAACTCACAGTGATAGACATAACTGAAGAAATTACAAGTTTTAAAAATATAATAGGCCTACTAGATATATTTTACCAATATTTTACCCGACAGCTTTGAAACAGAAGAAAGGACAGTTATTTCCGGTAATGACGCATTACTTCCGGATTAAGAAAGCAACATGGCGGCGCCCATATCCCTACATCTGGAGTTTGGGTTAGTACGAGTTTTTTTGTTTGACAGCTATATAATGAAACACTGTAAGTGGGTTATTCACTATTAACAAAATACATTTCAATAAGATTAATAAAAAACGATTCAGTCTCGCGACAACGTTTTTAGCCGTAAAGGCACCGGTTAGGCTACATACTAACTCATCTTCATGCAACTTAATATACGAGGAAGATGCGATAAACTATACTATTTGGTGATATTTAATTACTGTTGTGCTAGATGAAGTTGTGAGGTGTGCAGATTTGCGAAATGGGGATAACCCGTCAGTGCAGCAGGCATCTCGATGTAGGACTGCCTGTGACCATAGACAGTAAAGGCTGTGACATGCGTGCTGCCCGGCGCAGTCACCCTATCAGGTTGCGAGGAATCCTACATATTTCTCTAGCCGACTAACGTTAATTATTTTCGCGATTACATATCGGTGAAATAGAAAACGCCTTCTCAATATTGATGAAGTTTTTGTGGGTGAGGAAACGTTCGATTAACGTAGCCCAATATGCCCACCAGTCAGTTGTAGTCTGTCATGTTATGTAGAAAGATAACATTTTAAAGTAGGCTATTCAAGCAGGCTGCTCTAAAACGTCTTACACATTTCGGATAACCAGTGTAACACTGTCGTTGCTAGTCACTAGTTTGCATTAATTAGCCTATTTCCATAAGCAGTAGTCTATTTATCTTATTGATTTATGAATCTCTGACTAGGATAATGCACACTTGCATAGTAGCTAGCCTACACTAGGCTATTTTAGGTAATGGGCCTATAGGGTAATGTGAAGAATAATATAAAAGGCAAAATATTTTTTTTCTAATTTGTATTTCCTGATAACAAAGCAGACTTTGAATACAGTGGAAGTGAAGCCATCAGCCAGCCAAAACTATCCACTATAATTATGGAGGTTATTGCCCTCTACAATAGTGTACTTACCAAAAGCACTGAATACATGGTGCTCATGTTGAAATGTATATTTTTGGACTTACACTTAAGTGTTGCACAAAGGCAGACAGTACATTTTACAGTGAAGTCCTGACTGGCGCACTGCATGATTTTTATTTTAAAGAAGCTCTGAACACTGACTGTCCTGAGGCTCAGTGGTTCAGTAGTCAGCCTGTGTGTGTGTGGTTTCCTGAGGCTCAGTTGTTCAGTAGTCAGCATGTGTGTGTGGTTGTCCTGAGGCTCAGTTGTTCAGTAGTTAGCCTGTGTGTGTGGTTGTCACCACTCGGGGAGCAGTGTGCTATCTAGCTCGCCTCCATAAAATGCAGTCGGAACGAATATAAAGTGCAGGGAGCAGATCGATGGTTGTGTCAGGGCTGAACCAACTGACCCAGAGAGGTAGGCTATAAGCAAGGCTTTCTCTCTCTCTCTCTCTCTCTCTCTCTCTCTCTCTCTCTCTCTCTCTCTCTCTCTCTCCCTCTGAGTCTGTGTATGCCTCTGTGCGGGTTGGGAGCAGGCAGAGTTCCAAAGGGTGGTGGGGGGGGGGGGGGCAGAGAAAGAGAGGGAGAGAAAGAGAGGGAGAGAGAGGAGGACAACTGGGCTTTCTCCAAGGGATGTGAGCCCTCTTTATGGAGCTGCGCACCTGCTGCTGCTGCTGCAAGAGAACGTCACTCTTAGTCCATCTCTCTCTCCATCTCTCTTACTCTCTACTTCCCCATCTCTCTCTCCCTCTCTCTCTTTATCTCTCCCTTTCTCTCTTTCACTCTCAATCTCTGTCTATCTCTACTCTTTAACTTTTTCTGTATTTCTGTCTTTATTTCACACACTTTCTCCCCCTGTGGATCGCTATTTCCTTTACCTCACTCCCTCACTTGCTATCCCTATGTACAGTCAGCTTTATTGCACATACACACACACACACACACACACACACACACACACGCTCGCTTCTCACACGCTTCTCGTACCCTGTTTTTTCTCTTTCATCCCCATCCCTTTTCTCCTGCTTTCACTGGCATGTCTTTTATCCACATATTCCCTTGATCTCTCCTTCTTTCCTTCCTCACTCTTTCCTTCCCTCCCTCCTCCTTCTCTTTCCCTGTCTGTCTATCTTTTTTCAGTGTGTTGTACAGTGAATGGACTGAATGGTGTTGTGTGTGTGTGTGTGTGTGTGTGTGTGTGTGTGTGTGTGTGTGTGTGTGTGTGTGTGTGTGTGTGTGTGTGTGTGTGTGTACTGTTGATGTCAGGCATTTTCTGTGAGGTTATCTCCACACACAGATCACACACACACACACACACACACACACACACACACACACACACCTCCTGTTGCGCTGCCCCAGAGTTGTCCTCCCCTCCACACCACTGTTACTCCTGCTCTTCTCCTCCATCTCTCCCCTCGTCCAGCGCTGATGTCAGAGGCCCAGCTGAGGCTGAGGTGGTGTTGCGTCTGGACCAGGCACCAGCATCGGCCACAGCTGACCTCACAGCGCCAGAGAGAAACGGGGAAACTGTTGCAGGCGGAGCAGGGACTGGCTTTAGGAGAAATGCCATCATTCTCTGGTGGTGACCAGTGGCGCTACTTGGTGTGACGGGGGTTTTCTATTGATGTAGATCAGACAAACTCTTCTTATTTCTTTCCACATATTGTGGCTTTACCCCCCCCCCCCCCACCCCCACCCCACCCCCAAGCACCCACTCTGCCATTCGGTCACTGCTTACTACTAAAATATATGGCTGTCTATCACTTACTTTCGATTTATCACTCTTTATCTCACTGTCTCTGTCTCTCTCTCTTTCTCTCTCTATCTCTCTGTCTCTCTGTGTGTGTGTAATAATTTAGCTGCTTTGGGAAACAGATCCATAGACACTAGTTATCTGGTCTTTAATGAAGGGTCACAAGGTCAGACAATCCTGAGTTAATTAGCTCAGCCTGAATAACATTTGTGAGTTCAGTCATCCATTAGGTAATGTACAGGTCACCTCAAGGGCACCAAGGACGTCAGCCATGTTGGGACAGGACAGGACCATTTCCTGTGTACCGGGCAAACTGTACTCTATTGCAGTTTAAGTGTAATCTTATTTCACGGATATTTTGTATACTTTTATATAATTACACATGTTTGTACAATATAAAACATGTACTTATGCCAAAAATGACTATATGGATATATAATGAATATTCAATATTACTTCTAAATCTCTCCCAATCTTTCCATGCACGATTGGCTTTATTGTGTCATTTAACATTTGTATTACTCAGATTTTGTGTTTTATGAGGTAGTCCCTATTGTAGTGTGATTTTGTTTTTGTGTGTGTGATTGTAGCAACAAATTTGACCAATGATTAACTTTATGCAACCTAGATTATCAGTGCTGTGCAGGCTAATCAAAGAATGCTTGATAGATACCAGAAACCAGACAGCTGACATTCTTCACTTTGGGTCATTTTGGTCACGGTTTCTTCCTGCTAATGTCAGTTTGCAGAGTGCATCGTCAGTCTGTTTGTGTGTTTGGTGACACAGATGTTTTTAAGCCACTGTCCTGTTTCAAAAAAGATCATGTATTGGTTTCTGGCCTTTTTGAAGGTTGCCATGGAACCCCTTTATGACATCATGTCCCTGTTTTCTCTGCAGGGGCGGAGCAGAGCTACTGTTTGATGGGGTCAAGGATCATCATGTGACTTTGCCCAGCCAATCGGACCCCTGTAAGTTGGAACACATGCAGAGTCTTCAGGACTTGCCGAGCAGTCCTGGAATGGGAGAATCTGGCAGATCTATATCTTCTTAAAAGTATCACGGAAAACAAAAGGAAAATTGGAAATGTCAAGTATGCCCCCCCCCCCAAAAAAAAGATTGAATTCAAAATCAAGGTAGCGTTAAATTAAATAACACAATGAAGTGAACAGAGTGAGTATTGAGATGAAAACTGAAAATGTTCTTTTCATTTCACTCTTTCACTTGCATTTTCTATGCTGAACACTTCTTGACCCTTGCTGGTCTTGATAACTTAATTGCCTCCATATATCTGTCTGCCAGAAAATTGACACACGGATGAAGGGGGGGGGGGGGGGGGGGTCCCCTGCTGCCCGGTCCTGCTCCAGAGCCAAGAGAAAAGAGGACTCTCTCTCTCTCCCTCTCTCTCTCTCTCTCTGCCAACAAAAACACACACAAATCATATCACACCATGTGACCTCTCTCTCTCCCTCCCTCTCTCACTATCTCTCTTGCTCTCGCTTTTGCCTCATTTTTCTCTCTTTTTCTTTTGCATCCATCACTTTCTCTTCCCCTTCTTCTCCCTCTGCCACTCCCCCTCGCTCAGTCACCCCCCCCCCCCCCCTTGTTCGGTCGCTGTGTCGTTCCGCTGGTGACCCCGGTGGAGAGTGGTTCACACGCTCCCCTGGACACCTGCTCCGGCCCTGGACAGCTTCTCTCCTCTCCTTGCTCTTCTCCTCTTCTCTTCTCTTCTCTCCTCTTCTCTTCCCCTTCTATTCTCTTCTTTCCTGTCCTTGCTCTTCTCCTCTTCTCTTCTCTTGTCTTCTCTTCTCTCCTCTTCTCTTCCCCTTCTCTTCTGTTCTCTTCTCTTCTCTCCTCTCCTTGCTCTTCTTCTCTTCTCTTCTCTTCTCTTCTCTTCTCTTCTCTCCTCTTCTCTTCCCCTTCTCTTCTCTTCTCTCCTCTCCTTGCTCTTCTCTTCTCTCCTCTCCTTGCTCTTCTCTTTTCCTCTTCACTTCAGTCCTCTCTTCCTCTCCTCTTCTTCTTTTCTCTACTCTTCTTTTTCCTCCTCTCCTCTTGTTTCCTCTCCTCTTGTTTCCTCTCCTCTTGTTTCCTCTCCTCTCGTCTACTTTCCTCTACGTTCTTCTCCCCTCCTCTGCTCTCCTCTCGTTTTCCGCCATGTTGGCAACAATCTGATCACCACCTCCACCACCACCTCCGCTGCAAATCCACTGCTGCAAATCTGGTCTTAAGAAGCTGCCGTCCACTCCTCCCTTCCTCCCTCCCGCTCATTCCCTCTCTCTCTCTCTCTCACTTTCCCTTTTCCCCTCTCCTTCTCTCTCTCACCCTCCTTTCTCTCTTTCCCTTCGCTTTCCCCTTCCGCAACAATGGACCAGAATGCCCCCCCCCCTCCCTTCCACCACCAACATCTGTGAGGCCCCAGGCCGGCGCCCATTCTTCCCCTAACTGCTCTGTTATTGTCGGGCTTTCACTTGTAAATTCAGCCACTGATACTGTTGATGGGTCTTTTCGCCATGACGCCGAGGTCAGTAGAAAGGTATGGGGAGGGAAGGAGGGGGGGGGGGCAGTTGAGTTGGGAGTTGGGGTGGGTTAGTTGGGGAGGGGCTGGTAGGGACAATTGTGACAAAGCGCTAAGTCCTTTTTGTGTGCAATCATTTTGGACGGTTGGTAGGACAAATACCCCAGCACTCCCCCTCTCTCTCTCTCTCCCTCTCTCTCTTTCTCTCTCTCTCTCTCACATTCCTCCGGCATGCTGGTGGGACGTTGGGGATGAAAGTTTGTGCTTAGACTGATCAAGGAGGAAAGAAAGTGGTGTATGTGTGTGTGTGTGTGTGTGTAGGGGGGGGGGGGGCACTCCTAAGTTCTGTAGTGAGTCAGACCGGCGTGTGATCCAGCAGAGTGGCCTCAGCTCCACTCACACCACGGGCCGGGGGAAGGAGGATCGGGCAGAACGTACTTCCCATGAGCCTCAGTGTGTGTGTGTGGAAACTCCAGCGTGGGGCGAGGGCATGAGCTAATGAAAGTGAGCGTTCGGTGTTAGATGTGCGGGGTTGGCGCGCGGTGTTGGCGTTCGGTGTTAGGCACTCAGTGTTAGGCGCTCGGTGTTAGCGCTCAGTGTTGGCGCACGGTGTTAATCACTCGGTGTTAATCACTCGGTGTTAGGCGTTCGGTGTTAATCGCTCGGTGTTAATCGCTCGGTGTTAATCGCTCGGTGTTAATCGCTCTGTGTTAATCACTCGGTGTTAATCGCTCGGTGTTAGGCGTTCGGTGTTGCCGCTCGGTGTTAATCTCTTGGTGTTAGGCGCTCGGTGTTAATCGCTCGGTGTTAGGCGCTCGGTGTTAATCACTCGGTGTTAATCGCTCTGTGTTAGGCGTTCGGTGTTGCCGCTGCCTCGCTGCACTGCATGATTTAGGCGTTCGGTGTTGCTGCTGCCTCGCTGCACTGCAGGATTTTTGCTCTCCCAAAAGCAAACTGCCTTCTGTCAACTTGACTGCTCTGTAAAATATACAGAGATTTAAAAAAAAAATATGTATGAAAGAATGTTTTATATATATATATATATATATATATATATATATATATATATATATACCCATACACAAGGACAGACTAAGATATTCGGAAGCGTGCATATTGGGTGTAACTAGAAGGAAGAAATAGTTGGTTGTTCTGGTTGTTGGCTAACATTGCCCGTCTGTATGTGGAACTGAAGTTTGTTTGTCTTTGTTTGTGTTTGAGAAGCAATGCTGATTTGTCAGTGTGTGAGTGGGCATGAACTGTGTTTGAGAAGCACTGTTTACTGGTGTGGTATGTGTGTGTGCCTCTCTCTAAGTGTATGTATAAGGCCTAGCTAATTTCCTGCTAGCGAGCCACATTTAGAAATCCCACTGAAGTAGCCTCTTGGAGGAATTTGGCTTCCTAGCATCCAGAGGTGGGAAAAGTGAGAGTGGTCCTTTTGTTATCGCCGGCGTTTGTCCTGACCCCAACAAAACCGTCGCAAAAACAACAGAAGGGGTCGTCGCCGCGGCACTGGAGTCTCCACGACAACCCGGGGACAAAAGTTGACCACAGGAGGGAATGTGGTCGCGGGGCACAGAGCAGGAAAGGAGGGCTGACCTTGGTGGAGGTCCTTGGAACCCCGTTGGCTGTGTGTGTGTGTGTGTGTGTGTGTGTGTGTGTGTGTGGGTAGGCTGCCAGGTCACGGCTGGCCTACCCGAGATCTAACATGGGGGTTCGGGCATAATTCGTGTCTGTCCCTCCCCACCCCCTCTCAGATTTTTGGTGTCTTTTCCAGCAACGCATGTGGATGATTGATGACACCCCCCCCCCCCCCCTACAGACACACACACACACACAGACACACACATTCCCCCCCTTCCACGTTCGCCGTCATAGTAGCACTCACCCTCATAACCCCAACAAGATGAATGAGTTCATTCTGTCCCTCCCACAGATAACGATGATAATGATAGTCATAGCGCTGGAGAAAAGGAGGGAGGAACAACAAAAGACAAAACGAGTGAGAGAAAAGAAACAATAGAGAGAGAGAGAGAGAGATAGAGAGAACGAGAGAGAAGAGAGATGGAGAGAGGGAGAACGAGAGAAGACAGAGGGAGAGAAGGAAAGAAGAGGCGAACGATTGTTTGTACCCGTGATGCCAGCAACATCGAACACGCGCACACATGCACACGCGCGCACACACACACACACAGGCACGCACGCGCACACACGCGCACACACACACACACACACACACACACTCACACACCCCTCCATACAGATAGACCACCATCCCAGCATGCACCTGGTTGCCGTGACGCAAGCACATCATTTTCCTCGCCTCCACCCCTGCTCCGCCTTCTCTCGCCCATGTACTGTGTGTGTGTGTGTGTGTGTGTGTGTGTGTGTGTGTGTGTGTGTGTGTGTGTGTGTGTGTGTGTGTGTGTGTGTGTGTGTGTGTGTGTGTGTGTGTGTGTGTGTGTGTGTGTGTGTACTCTCTCTCTCTCTCTCTCTCTCTCTGTCTCTCTCTCTCTTTCTGTGTGTGTGTCTGTGTGCTCTCTGTCTTTCTCTCTCTCTATGTGTGTGTGTGTGTGTCTATGTGTCTATGTGTGTGTGTGTGTGTGTGTGTGTGTGTGTGTGTGTGTGTGTGTGTGCGCGTGCGTGCGTGTGTGTTTTCTTAGCCCACCCGCATTATGTAGCACTTCCCCTCTTCTGTGCACACTGTGATGGAACAGGCACAATTCAAACATGAGGAGCCTGCTGACTCTTCTCACGCTGACACACACACACACACACACACACAAACATACACACACAGAGGCGCTTGTTCCTCCATTCACATATTCGCGTCGACACGGAAATAAGTGACAGTGACTTTTGTGTGTGCATGCGTGCGTGCTGCTTTTTAAAGTGGCCCTGGTGGAGGACAGGCGAGTGTGGGAGTGATTGCCTCTGTTTTTAGACCTGCAATGGCGAAAGTCAATAGTCATTGCCTGAGCACTGGGCCCGGCCGAGCATCACTCTTCTTTATAGGTGCGGCAGCAGGGCAGAGAGCGCTGGGCTTCTGGAAGGTACGGCGATCGTTACACAACTGAAGACCCTGACAGCGATCCAATTAACCTGATACAGCCTCTCCATACACCCCCCCCCCCCCCCCCATACACACACACACACACACACACACACACAGACACTCGGAACAAACCCCTTCACACAACACATGCGCGCTGTGGTGTGCTGACTTCTCAAAATCCACACAGTTTCCTGAGGGGAGTGGCCCCCTTGATTGAGCCATGTGGGTTTCCGTACTCTTACTCTTCTTCCTTCTCTCTCTCTCTCTCTCTCTCTCTCTCTCTCTCTCTCTCTCTCTCTCTCTCTCTCTCTCTCTCTCTCTCTGTCTCTCACTCTTTCCATATCACCTTCCTTCTCTCTCTTGTCTTTCATTTTCTCTCTTTCTCTGTTTATCTCACTTTTTCTTCAATCCTTTCCTCTTTCTCTCATTCATTCTTTCTCTCTTTCGATCTCTATATCTGTCTCTCTCTCTCTCTCTCCCTCCCTCCCCCCCCCTCTCCATTTTTCTCTCATTGTCTCCTTCCCTCTGCCGGTCTCTCTCCTCCCCTCCTCCTTCCCTCTCCTTCTCCTCCTGTCTTCCCGTAGTGTTCAGCTCCCCTGTATGTTAGCCCTTCCCATTAGCTTTAGCACAGCAAAGTGCTTCGCTTCGCTACAGAATCGCCTGACGCATCAGGTCTTCACTAACACATTAGCGCACACCCCCACCCCGCAACCCCACCAAAACATGCGCACACACAGATACGCACACACACACACACACACACACACACACACACGTCTACATTCTCTGGACATCTGGATGGTTGTTTTGCTCTCAGGGTCAGGTTTAATAGAGGGAGAGAGAGAGAGAGAGAGAGAGAGAGAGATAAAAGTAAAGATTAGAAGATTCAGAGCAGTTAGGTAGCTGGGTTCCCATAGAGATGAATTTGCTGCTGATGCTGATGCTGATGATAGTGGTGGTGATGGTTGCGGAATTCAGAGTGTCGTTGAACGCTGCCCAGATGGTTCACACGGCTTAAGTCGTGATGCTGCCTTCGCTGAGTGGCGACACCAGAATTGTATTCCCTCACGTACTGGTGTGCACGCGCACGCGCAGGCTTGCTCACTCAGACACACTCTCGCACACACATGCACTTGCACATGCGCGCGCACACACACACACACACACACACACACACACACACACACACACACACACACACACACACACACAGATGCAGTGCCGTCACATTCAGCTGATATACTGTAAAGATGGAGGGGAAATGGCTTTTGCTCCGGTTACTGCCATCAGACAATATTTTTTGCTTTTGCGACACCGAGCTAAAGTGAGAGGAGTCAGGTTCTTAGTTGTATAGCCTTGCTGAGCTAGATGAGATGTTTCTCTGCCTGGGAATTTTGTCCGTCAATGTGTTATCATTTCTCTCTCTCTCTCTCTCTGTGAACATGGTGTAAATGTATGTTTATGTAAACAAACGCACACATATACAACCAGGGCATCATTTTTTGGTCACTTTGTATATATCTGTGAGTGATATCGGAGTGCTGTCAAGTATCCCTTATTTTTATTATATTTATTTGCCATATTTATGTGTTTGGTTGCATGTGTGTGTGCGTGGGCGTATGTGTGTGCATGCTTTGTGTGTGTGTGTGTGTGTGTGTGTGAGACTGACCGACTGGCGGTGTGTCTAAGAGAGTCCTGTGTGTCTGAGCAGAGGCTGATCATTGTGTGAGTGTTCTGTGTCTGATGTCACTCTCCTGGTCAGTGTGATTGCATTCTGAATGGACGAGCTTGAACACACTATAGAGTGTTACGCTTAGCCAGCACGCACACATGCGCTTGTACACACACACACACACACTCACACACACACACACACACACACACACACACACACAGACACACTTGTGATCAGTATTCCTCTTCTTATCAAGAAGACAAATTAAGATCATAAGCATAAAGACGAAAGTCAGGATGGTGCATGCCCTATATTTCTTTCTTTCTCTCTTTCCATTTCTCTCTCTCTCTCTCCCTCTCTCTCTCTCTCTCTCTCTGTCTGTCTGTCTGTCTGTCTGTCTGTCTGTCTGTCTCTTCCTTTCTTCCTGTTTGCATCTCCTCTGTAAGGGAAATGAATCCGGAGATGTTGGCGGCTACTGCTGATGTGGTGGTGTGTTTGTTGATCCAGACATGCTAGAGAAATATAGTAACATACACAGAATTATTCACCCCCCCTCCCACACACACACACACACATACACACACACACACACACACACACACACATTATTACCAGAGGAAATAAGCATTAATATTTTAATATTTTTTGTATTAGTAGTAGTGATATGGTTTTGGTGATTTAGGCCCTAATTACTGAATTTCAATGAATCCCACAGTGGATGGAAGTATATGGGCACATAGAGCGGAATAGTGTTTGGGTCTCTCACTGATGCTATTGGGATAATATTGATATCAGTGTTTAGGCAAACATGCAAGCATGTCACAAATTTCTCCTTGCCCAGAAGTAGTGCCTACAATCAGTAATGTTTTCAATATTTTATACACTGCAGCATCTCATATCTCTTCACATTTTCCCACTCGAATTTAACTTTGTGTTCTGATTGCCCAGAAGTGCTGAAATCATTGAGGGTTGTGTATGTTTGTGTTTGTGTTTGTGTTCTGAAATCATCTAGGGTTGTGTATGTTTGTGTTTGTGTTTATGTCTGCGTTTGTGTTCTGAAATAATTTAGGGTTGTATATGTTTGTGTTTATGTTTGTGTTCTGAAATCATCTAGGGTTGTGTATGTTTGTGTTTGTTTTCTTTGGCATATACTTTTGCCCATTAGTTAAAAATAATAGTTTCAAATAAAGCCGAAAAGCCTACATTAATAATAATAATAATAATAATAATAATAATAATAATAATAATAAATAGTAACAACAACAATGTCAATAGTAATAGCAATATCAAATATCAACAGCAATAACAAGATATCATATTTACAAAAAACCCCATAAACAAACAAACCATAATTCTGTAAGATAATTAATTCATTCAGTGCATGGTGAACAGATGAGTCTTTAAACATTTCTTGAAAGTCCCAAAACTGTCACAAGAACATGGAACATTAGGTAACTCATTCCACCAACGAGGAACCACTGAGGAAAAGAGTCTTGATGGCAAGTATGGTGTGGTGGCAGAAGCAGTGTTTGTATGGTATATTTATTAATGTTTAGATATTACACAATACTATCCTTTCATTTGTAATTTGCGGCATTTGCATTTTTGTGCTTCCAATCGGTTGTATTTTTAATTTCGATCACCCTTTGGTGCTGCAGCAGCGGGCGCAGACAACGAGCTGTTGGTGTTTGTGACGGAGTGAGATGCATCAAAACGCGAAGGGGCAGTCCCCTCAACCCGAACGACCACGGAGCATTTGTGTTTTTGTTTCGCACTTGAACCGCTTCACTAGACCCCCATCACCCCTCTATAGACACACACACACACACACACACACACACACACACAAGCAGACAAACACATGCACTGTTTGATATTCATGCATTTACACACACACACACACACTCATTTTCCCCTAGTCGAGTCTCTGTCGCGTCAGATCGACCGGGGGGTTGGATAAGCGACCCCTGCCCCCTAACCTTTGACCTGTGGCTGGCGTTTGCAGGGGACATGAAGCAGCTGCTGGTGTGGATCCAGAGGAACATGCTAAAGGAGCGACCCGAGCTCTTTGTGCAGGGGGACACTGTGTAAGTACACACACACACACACACACACACACACACACACACACACACACACACACACACACACACACACACACACACACACACACACACACACACACACACACAGGTAAACAGGGGAACATGCTAAAAAACGACCCGAGCTCTTTGTGCGGGGACACAAACACACATACAACAACTAAAACACATTTACGCGTGCAGACACACTCACATGCATAAACACATATACGAACACACACACACACAAGTTCATAAGATAAGGAGCAAGTTCATGTGTTCAACCACGTCTGTGGATGCGCACACACACACACACACACATAAATGCTCAGGCGCATAATAAACAGGTGTACATAATAAACACATATACACATGTGCTCACATACACACAAGTGCGTATTATGAACACGTATAGACACGCATACACACACACACACAGACACATACATTCAAACATGCATACATACATACATATAGACATATGTACACAAACACACATACAATACATGCATGCATACATACACACACACACATTCACGTACAAACATATCCTTGCATACACAATACATAGATAGATATGATGCAGAGATACACAAATAGTAGATTTTATATATATATATATATATATATATAGATATACATTCACATGGAAGAGAATGGGAAACACAAACTAATACTCTGGCCTTTTGCAGTCACACTCAAATATTAACGAAAACTTGATATAATTTATATTTTTAGATATAAAACAAATTATTTGTTTGTTAATGCATACAGAACCTGCTGAGAATTTATACATTTGTTAACACAGAAAGCTTCTTCTTAGTATTTCTCAAAAAACACAAACACACTCACAAACAAATAACCCCACTCTTGGTATTTATTTATTTATTGTTTGTGTTAATATATTTTGTTGTTAAAGCAAACAGCGGGTGATTATCAAGATAGTCTTTGGCTTTCTGCTTACGTGTGGAAACGGTGTGTGAAAATGTGTGTTGTTTTGGTGTGTCCGGCACAGTGCTAGTTTCCGGGGTATGGGGGTAATGCATTTTCGTGGAGGGGGGGGGGGTAATGGTGTTAAAGCCGATTCCCCCCCCCCCCCCCCTCTCTGTCTGCTACCAGACTAATTTAATGGAGAATTTATAGGGGATCGTTGGCTAATAAGGGGGGGGAGTATGAAGCAGTGTGGGGTTTATAGGTCGTCAGGATGGGGACTGTTACCTGGACTCTTTTTTCCCCCCTGCATTTTCCCTACCCGCAACGCATGTATGTGTTTGTGCGTGCGTGCATGCGTGCGTGAGTGTGTGTGTGTGTGTGTGTGTCTGTTACATGTATAGTATGTCTGGTTATTGTTGCAGGTAATGGTCCACACATGCAGACACACACTGATGCGATTCGTAATATAATCACAGGTATATTAGCAGAGCGAACTCCCAATCCTGTTGGACGGACCATCGCTCTGTCAGTGTATTTTCCACAGGAGCCGTAGGGAGCATATAGCACACGCGCAGACACACACACACACACACAAACACACACACACACACGCCCCCTTCATGCATTTAATGCACCCCCTGACGTCACAATACGGCTACTACTGTCATGGCTTCTCCTAGTCCAAAGCAAAAACAAGACTGTGTGTCTGTGTGTGTGTGTGTGTGAGAAATAACTCTCTCACACACACACACAATCGCAGGTCTCACGTGTGGGTCTTTTGCGTGTGGAGCATCCTCAGCATATGTTGGGAAACCAATTTGGTAGACCGTGCATATTCAGATATAGAGATATTTCTGGATAGTGAGATTTGAAATAGATTTTTTTTTTATTTGTTTATTAAATTCATTTTGATGAAAAAAAAATGTAACATGCATCCCACATGTGTGTGCACGAGTGTGTGTGCATGTGTGTGTGTGCGTACGTGTGTGCGTGTGTGTGCTGCGTGAGTGTGTGTGTGTGTGCCTTACCATGACCAGGGGTGGGAGTGAAGGGTTTGTAGCTGTAATAATGTTGCGACTTTCACACGACTGATGGATTTCATCTACATTCATGGATGTATATTGCACTTTACAATAAACCAGGTTTCTTTTACCCTACGAGTTCATGATTGCGGCCTGATGTCAACTTTTGATGATGTCAGCGTGTGCTAAAGGCTCATTCTCTCTTTGAATACAGGAGGCCAGGGATACTGGTGCTAATCAACGATGCAGACTGGGAGCTGATGGTGAGTGTGTGTGTGTGTGTGTGTGTGTGTGTTATTGTGCATTTATTTATCTATGTGAATGAGTGTATGTGAATATTGTGTACATTCTCGTGTGTGTGTGTGTGTGTGTTTGTTTGTTTGTTTGTTTGTTAAGGTACATGTGTGTATTGTCTTAGGTGCATATGTGTGTTATAGACATATTATTTGTGTGCTTGAAAATGTGCATATATGTATATGCTTGTGTGTCAGTGAGTTATGCTTATGTGTATATAGCTCTTTATGTGTGGAAGAATGTTTATGTTTGTGTGTGTGTGTGTGTGTGTCCACTGGTCATCCCGATCTTATCTCATTAGAGTGCATGTTTGGACACAGCAGTATAATTTTCAACAACACAATCAATGCAGAGAAAGTGGCAACAGTATGTCAGTGCTGGTTAAAGGCACAAATCATGTGTTAACATGAAGTTATGACATCATCTACATCAGCAGTGGTGGTTGAGTCTTAGGCTTAATACATACAGCTGTGTGTGTGTGTGTGTGTGTGTGTGTGTGTGTGTGTTTGTGCATGTGTACACGTATGACATACTTACGTGTGTGTGTGTGTGTGTTTTAACCTGCCTCTTTAGGGTGAGCTGGAGTACCAGCTTCAGGACCAAGATAATGTGGTCTTCATCTCTACTCTGCATGGGGGATAACCGCCCCCCCGCCCCCCCCCATATAAAAACAGACTGTGGACGATAACAGAAGATCCCCAACCCCCACCACCGGCCATCTCCCCTCTCTGCCTTACGTAGCTCATCAAGGCCGAGACACAACGCCCCCCATGGATGCCCAGTGCTGATTCAGTGATCCACCAATGCTACACTGAAAGGTTCTGATGGGTTTCTCACCCTGACTTGTGACCTTCAACGTGAGGGGTGTGGGGTGTATGTTCATTGTGTGTGTGTGTGTGTGTGTGTGTGTGTGTGTGTGTGTGTGTGTGTGTGTGTGTGTGTGTGTGTGTGTGTGCGTGTGTGTGTGCGCGTGAATGAGAGAGAGAGAGACCCTTTGGAGACACAGATGCTTGACCAGCGTCCTATCAGGCCTGGACACCTGAGTCCAGAGTGTGTTGATCTGATTGTGTGTGTGTGTGAGAGAGAGTGTATGGACAGAGGTCGGTCTGTCTAGACAGTGTGCAGATGGACCTTTGAGAGGCATACAGAGGTCAACCTTTAAGACCATGGTCTGTGCGTGCTCATTTTTGTTCATTATGCTAAATCTAATTTTATACTGTTGTAGCCTATATATCATTAATCAAACGAAACTGTCTGCTTCAATATTTTAAGTTCTAAAAATAGGATGACATGGGCTTGTGTTTAAATTAAATGTTACTATATGAATTTCAATGTATATTGTACCTTTTTATATTTAAAAAAAATCAATACAAGTGAGAAGAAAATTTAGATGGAGATTTGTTTTAAAATAAAATATAGACTGGTAGATTATGGTTCACTTTTTAATGGGTTCACACCGATAGACTTTAAAGAAATTAAATTAAATGAATCCTCACATAGATATTTTACTTGTAGCCTATTTACCATTAGGCCTACAGTAGGCTAACCTTAGTAGGCCTATAGCTTACTAAGAGAAAGATGTGGAGTTGAGTACGGAGAGTCGTGTTGCCCATCTCTCTCACTATACATTCATCGGAGCAACCTTTAGGATCGCGGTGGGAGGTCGCAGTTCCGCTTCAGGCGCTGCCTTCAGATGAGAAGAGAAGACTCTCGGTAAAGGATGCGATTTGTAACGGAAAACCGACTGATAATGGATACAATACTGCTCATGCTAATGGCGTAGTATTATCAGCGTCACTAGGAAGTAGTAGGTCTAAGCCTAGCTTACTGTGTAGCCTATGTGTATTTGTCCAGGAAGAGTAGGCTATATAGGCCTCCTTTGAGCGGTAAAATGGAGACTAAAAATACAAATGCAAAACACTGCGTGCGTGACCTATCCAAAAGCTGTTTGAATGGTGAAGGCCGTCTTAGGATAGGTCTAGGCCTACAACATTTTGAAATGAAATTAACCCTGAACGACTCGGTAGGCCTTACAGACTTCTATTATTTCATAATAAATTGGTTAACTTAAAATGTTAATTTTCAAACTTTTATATTCAAACATGGTTCAATATGCTGCTTTTCAGTGCATAGGCCTAATCGCACTTTTTTATATAAAGCATCAGTCTGGCTATATTGGTCCTTTCATATTTGCTGTTTGTTTATTTTTTGTTTCAAATGGTGACTCATTATTGAATTGTTTCGGATATCCGCCTTACTTCCTGTATACAGCCTATCAAGCAAATATTTGTGCGCAAACTATTTTAAGGGAATATACGCTTTAGATGTTCTTTATGTATCTTTATCTAAAGCATGATCTTCATCTAAATTGAAAATACATGAATAAAGTTGCCTATGACACATTCGGGAATTACCAGTCACTTTTATTTAGCCTTATGATTTCTCATATACGACTCCCTATGGCCGCAATTAGCCTTTTCGGTCCTACGTACCTACTATAGCCTACCGGTCGCGTACAGCAAGCCTTACGTTTTCCAGTGCAAACAAGAGGCATCCTTACGTGTAGTCTACAGAAGGCATGTAGGGCTATCAGCTATGCAATTGTGACAGGAGCGAATAAAAATATCTCTAGGCTATGATGTCCAAGGCTGCGACAACCAATGGGGCCTATAGCAGCACCTGCGCCCCCAAACTCCACTCCGCACCCCAAATCATTATTGACTCAATCATACAATAGTGCCGTTTACTATGTATGCTCAATGAATGTGAATATAAGTGTCTCTTAATTCACTGTTCTATGCCTGGTATTAGGACTACTACCCATTAAGTGCACTTGACACAAGTCTGGCACAAAAGCCCTATAGGCCTATGTATTTAGAGTGCCGCGCTTTCCTGCCAGGTAGCTATATCTTTTTTGTTCTAAAAAACACTCTTGATTAAACACTATAAGCACGCTAAAATATTGAATTTTTGGACTGTAAAAAGAGTCGTGGCAATAATGTATGTTTAAACTATAGTTAAAAAAAAGAATTCCTCTCCATCATTGGAGTCTTAGCTTAATTTTGTTACGGGCACCAGTGGTAGTGTAGTTTTTGCTGACGCCATCAGCTATTTTGCAAGCTATTTGTGTATGTCAAACTGTACTTTTTTTGTTTTGTTCTTGTGCATATCACTCTGTAAATCAAGATTAGTTTATATGTAAATTAGTTTATATGTAATTTAGCCTATCTTAAACACCCCTAAGCAAAGTGTATCTTCTGTTCACACCATAGCCTACAATCCTGTGTCACCCAGGTATAGGCTACCGATACTGATGCTGTTGCTAGCTTAGCAGCTTCGTGTTCTCTACTCGTACAAGATCCGCCAGAGAAAAAAACATTATTAAAATGATCATCATCCTATTGAGGTAGTTTTAGGCTGCGTAAGCCTGCTAATGGGGAGGTGACCGCTCTGTACAACCTTGAGTCAAAATAAGCAAGTAACCTATAGTCATCGAAGGGATACGACATAAGGCAAATGCCATTATAAGGTAGGCCTATTTTATTATTATGCCTCGTCTATATTTTTATTAATCTTATCCAACCACTGTTTTTGATCAAATCACAAGGCAACATGGCAAGGTGTTGCTGTAGATCAGGTGATGTAGGCCTTCGCGAATAATCAAAACAAATAGGCTACACTTTTTGAAAACCTGGATCTAAAGAACTAATGAAACCGCACACACATTTAAGCACGTAGCCTATCTCACAGTCAATCTGCATGGTGCTACTCTGACTCTTTTTTGATCTCTTAACCAAAAAGTGCAGTGCAGACTGTGGCTATTACGACTAATTGGCTGCTATATTGATTCAATTCTGACTTTGCATTAGGTAATCTTGATGCTATGTTGATTTGGTAGTCTGTGCCGTCGCCTATATCTTCAGCACATTAGGCTACAGGATATTTATATAAATAGCCTACGAATCACCCGCTAAATTCAGAGGGGAAAGAAAGTTGAAGAATTATGGATTAAGAAATAATAATGATTTTTAAAAAAATCAGCATCTTAATAAAAATATGATGTAGCATATAGGCCCGAATACTAATTCCAGAGGACTGTACAGGACAAATCACTTAACGCATTGTCTCCCCTGACGCACGTGATTCAGGTGTGTGATTCAGGCCTAATTATCAGGCCCTGGTGTTTTGGTTTTTAACGTCATCACACCATCCACGGGACAGCCTGCTGCCCCCTCTCTGTCTCTGTCTCCCCCTCTCCAAATACTGTCATACCTCTCTTCGCGAGTCCTGGGCCTAGCCTGAACAACGTCACTGGGCCGCATTTGTAGTGTAATTAGCAGTTTATTGATTTGAACAAGTGGTGCTTATGGTTCCCAATCCAATCCATCGACTCTTTAGAATATAAAATTAGGCTCTTTTCTTCCATTTCTTAATTTCTTCCTTCTTAAATCTCTTCATTAGGATCTCAGAAAGTAACTGCTGGGTCGAGAGCCTCATAAAGAGAAATATAATACATTAGATATTATAAAGACAATTATTATGTAGGCCTATACAGTTGAGGGGAAAAACAAAACCGAAAAAATGTCACCATGTACAAATAAAAATGTTTCCCAAGCTGTCAAGAAATTATTCAATATGCATATAATAAACTAAACCCAAACACAGGCCTTCTGGAAATGTACGCATCGTTCAACAAGCTCTACCTGTTTGAAAACACAACTTGTAGCAATTCACAACTCTCATATTTCCGCTGGCATGACCTGCATACAAATATACACAATTTAAAAATACACTGGCGGAACATGGCACACTCCGCAACAGTTTTTGCTTGTAGGCTACTCGCTTTTGTTTGTCTCTTTTTTTCCCCCTCTCCCATCTTTTTCATTCACGGCCTCCCCAAGTCTCTTCCCCGTTAACAGCTATCGTCATGTGTATTACTATTTAAATAACTATTGAGCAACTTGTAGTCCTCGTTCAATATATCAATGGCCTAAACCAAATCTCACCATTGAGAAAGAGACCAGATGCAATATACATGTTCTAATATCGTGATTACACTTTGGGAACATCAGTGTAAATAAAACAGAGGTTCAATTTCCAAAATGTTATTTTATTTTTTCCCTTTCTCTGATAAGGCTTGCTATCAAACCACTGTTACTCCAACTGCACAATTCCTGGAACAGGCTGTTGGCCTTGCCTGAAAACAGAAGTATTGTGAAAAAAATATCCATGCTCCTATAAACTTAATTGTGTCGTCTTACAAACGTAGGGTATGGCCAGCTTGAAAAGAAAGAGGGCTTATATTTCGTTCAAAGGCAGATGAAGAGGAGTCACCAGCAACAGATGTCCAGGCACAATTCTTGGGTTAAATTTACATTTCACAAGAATTGCGTTTGGACAATCAGGTCCTGGAGCTCTTAGATGATCTTTTTACACAGTCATTAAACCACGCTGAGAGAACATAAAGCATAGAGGGCTTTAACCGCTTCAAAGAAAATAACATCACATGCATGGGTCTATAATTTAGCATAATTTCTTATCTATGCCAGTCTAACCCCTTCTCACTGAACCACGAACCGATGCAAGCTAATTAATTCTAAATTACAATATTAATATGGTGGGAGAGCCATACAATCATACTATTATTAAAACTATACGTTCAAAAGTCAATAATTCCTAGTTTAAACCTGTTCTGAGCTATAACAAAATTATTTTCGATTGCTGTTAAAAAGTAAATAAAAAATAGTTGTGGTAGCTGTTCTTGTGTTGAGCCACGTAGTATACCAAGTAAATATTTAACCTTATTTACTTATAAAATAACATACCCTGATTCCTTTCAGCATGTAGGCCTATCTAGATGAAAGCCATACCCAGCATGCTTAAACTGGATCTGTACACTCTGCAACCCGTACTGATACACACAAGTCTGTTGGTGCGATTTTAAGCAATCTGTTCTAATCTATTTCAATAAAACATTAATCGAAACATATAGAAGAAAGCAAAGTTAAAGGCACTTTTTGTCATTCCGTGGCGCCAAACAGCATCTCCTCGTAATCTTCGAATAATTCGTTCTCTTTCGGCCCTTATACAGGAAATCTGAAGACTGAAAGGGAAAATCGAACTAGTTTTGAAGACCGTCTTAAAAGTCCAAGTTGTGGCTTCAAGCCTACGCTTCGCCATGGCTGCACCTGTAAGGCGCACATTCGTGTAGTTTCCACATCGCGTCACCAGAAGAGCTGCAAAAGGGTCTAATCATCTGGCGTTTGCAAAGACGTTAAACATTTCTGAAAAAAATCTCTACAAGCCCTCAGACGACAACAACAAAACGCAAACGGTTTAGAGTTTAAGGTGAGGTTAAAAGGCAAAGATGCGTTCCAGAAATGTTAGTATGAATCAGTGATGAAAAAGAACGCTGTCCGGCGCGCTCCCCGTCTATTCCCACGACGAGCGCTGTATCCTCTCTTTAGTACACGCAGAGAAAATGGTAAAATGCGAGAAGAGAAGGGATGCTTTGGGTAGGTCGAAGAGCTTGCAGACCCTGGCGTTGACTTGCTGGGACGGTTCTTATGGAATGGCACTTGCTAACTCGCTGCTCTGAAGCCTTTTCTTGAGCGCTCGTAACAATACCGGTGTTGCCACGACGGACGGCGAGAGGGAGTGGAGATGATCTTCGCTTGGTACTGAATTTGAATAACACCACAGGGTGATAAATGTCCATTGTGCTGGAGAAGTAATGAATCTCCACTGTCTTCTATAGCACACAAGCCAGCAGCTGCGAGCGAGGGACCAGCAGCCTCTTAAAGATACAACAGCCCCATTTTCTCCCTAAAAGAGATTACAATCCATACACTGTTTATTCAGCGCCAAAACGTACTGTCAACACTGCATGACGTTTGTTTTCTGGACTCCCTTTTTTGTGTGTGCAAGTGCAATGCCGTAACAAGGCACTTGCATATAATGCATTCGCTCTTAATTTCTGCAGTAAAATGCATTTATACGTATAGTATTGGCTTCATTATGTAGGCTACACACCACAATATAGACAGTTTTTTTTTTTTTGGTGGGTTAAATTATCATTGTCATTAATGCTTATAAAACCAATTTTGCCAATTAGACCGTATAGGCTTATGTTTTATTGGTCTCTTAAATTTGTTTATTTTTCTAAATTGAAAAATATTTGGTTTGGAATCTCTTCATTTTATTTTTTTTTCCCTTTCACTGAAAAGAAAGAAAGGAAATATACTTTTTCAGATATCTGACGGACTATATTTTGTCACTCTTGTTATGTAAAGTTAAGATTGAGCTTGTTTTTTTATTATTATTTTTGTAAGAGAAAACATGGGAGTGTGCTATCAAAGTTGTGGTGATATGTTGTGTAAGTGGCAGGTGGAATAGGACATTATTTAATTGGTTATTCCATCACAAATGAGTAAATCTATTTCCTATTTCTTTTAATCGTTTAACATAAATGACATAGGCCTACAGTATACCATAATACACATATGCATGGACATATAACATATGAATAAAAAGGTGAAAAGTTGCCATTTAATGTTGTTATGCTATTTAATGTTTATGACTTTCTATGATCACACAATAGTTCTATTTTCTTCTCCCATTTTTGACTTTAGTGTAAAGCATTAGACTTCATTGTCCAACTGACATTGTTGACCACCAACTACAGTAAAGCTTCACGACATAATGTTACCCATATCTGCCTTACTATTGGCACACTGACAGGTGTTTCTGACGCAATGTAAAGCGTTTTGTATAATGAAGTGGTTTCCTGGATTTTTGCAGCGAAATGAATTGATCAGCTAAATGAGTGTTCAGTGTGTAGAGTCAATTCTGATAGTCTCTAGCGCTAATCGTCTTTAAATTGTTCCTTCCACGGCATGTCTTTTATGCTCATGCACGCGCGTGGAAGGATCCCAGCGCCGTCCTCTTCTAATAAATCATCCGCTAGAGCCCGCCCTCAGGTCCGGAATCCTCCTCCTTAAAGCGAAACCGTTTCAATCCTTTCATCCCTCCTTCTGAAGGAGTCGAGTTAACCCCCCCCCCCTCCCCCTTCCGCGGGTGTGCTCCACGAGCGCAATTCATTGCTCATTTGGACCCCGAACGAGACTCGCTCGCCTTTTTCACGATTTCTTTTCAGGAATGTTTCAGAGCGGGAATTCTGTGGAAATCATGGCGGACATGAACCACGAGCCTGCACTCGTCTTAATGGCTCCTTTGAGATTGAGGGTGTGTATGTTTAATTGTAGTGCCCCAGGCTTCATTTTTGAGGTCTCATTTTTAGTCTAATAAGTAGTTAAAAAAACGAAAGAAAAAAAATATGAACTGCTGCTTCAGACCACAAGTGACTAGGCTGAGCAACACACATTTGGGTTTAAAAACGAATAGGCCTACTCTTAGGCTACATCATAAGACCCTGATGCATTTTATAAAGTAGCCTAGTTGTTTATGATTCTTTTATGTCTCATATTAATATATAGTTCAAATGTCTCAAATAGTTTTGAAACCCACATGCCAGTGGTAGTACCAACTGGAGGTATTGCTGAAGCAGTGAATCTGCTTCCTGGCAGGCAGCGAGGGCGACCAGTTAGCTGCTGTGGCAAGGTCTGCGGGGGCGGGGTTTATCCGAGCTTGAACAGGTTGTTGCCTGTCTGGCACACCGGCCGGCGGCTGAAGCAGTGTGAGTCGTCCCCTTGCCATGGCACTGTGCTCAACCCATTCACAGATAAATGTTTAACCCAGTTCATGAAAGGAACAGTGGGGGAGAGGAGCCTGAGTCTGTGGGGTGGGCTATGAAACTGCCTTGCCAGGGGGGGCAGAAGGGGAACCGCGCGGGTAAACAATGAGGCCCAAGGAGAATCCTTAAATAAGCTCGCCCCAATGAAGGCATCTCAAGCCCCCAGCGTGAGTCTGGGTTAAGATAGCCAGCCAGCCAGGCTACGCTGTGCTGTGCCACTACTAGTACCAAGCTGGTGCCACCGAGGGGCATGTTTTTATTCCAGTTCTTTATTCCAGCAGCTCTTCAGGAAGCGGAAGAGGGAGGGCACTGTGTGTGTGCGTGTGTGTGTGTGGGGGGGGAGGGAGGGGTGAGCTAATTGAGTTGGATGAAATGAAAAGCTACCCACTCTTGCCCATGGTTGTTACCCTGTTAAGCAGCAGGGGTCCGCTCCACTCCTGCTTGATGTGGTCGCCCAGAAATGCCACTTTATCTCCTTTCTCCCCTTCAGTGTCTTTGGAGAACCATAAAGGTGCTCTTATCCTTGACCCTTTTTGTCCTGATTACAGGTCTCTCTGCTCTGCGTGTGTGTGTGTGTTTGACAGTGTTGTATGTGTGCATTTGCGTGTGTGTGTGTGTCATTTCAGGAATTGTTTTAATTTCAGACATATAGGCTCTGCAAACTCTTCATTACAAGAACGTCCACAGTGACTGATATAGGCTACTTTCACCTGAGACTATTTTTCATGGAGCCACTAAATCACTTGTACATCTCCTTTAGTACATACCTAATAATTCAACAGAAAAAAAAAATTGCAATGATTTGATGTCAATGTCGCTGCCATGAAATCGTCTCATTTATTGCTACTTTGAAACATTAAATTACATAGTGTGTGGCGTTCTGGCCATGGCCACCTGAGGACCCCATAAGAGAAGTTCAGCAAACTGCCTGAATTATTTAGGTGGCCATTAAAATAATCAAACACTCAAGTAAGTCCTTTTAAGAGCCACTTGGTAGAATTAGTGTGGCGTAGAGAGCATGTAGGAGCGAAGTAAAAGCTCTGTGTGTAGTGAGCACTGGCACTGGCTCAGAAGCCAATTTCACTCCCTATTTGCTGCTACACGTGTGTGTGTGTGAGTGTGTGATAGAGAGAGGGAGGGTGCGATATATTGGGAGAAAGTGAGCAGATGATCTGAACTGATCTGAAATGTTTGTGGCTTCTACATACATACACACACACAGACACACATACACACACACACACAGTTTTAATGAAACCACTCCAGCAAGACCCAACATTATACAGATTATTTGTTATATGTTGCCAGTGGACGTGTTCTATCACATTGGTTGCATAGATTTTCTCCATATAAGTGTTATCCATACGTATTATGGAATATATGTCTGTGCGGGAAGCATTTTATAGAAATCTGTGAAAATAATACATGCCTGTGGGCGAGTGATGTCATTGATTTCCTCCACAGCATCAGTGTCTTCATGGGTAGACACTGTTATCTCAATAGTTTTTCAATGGGCTTCTCCGTCAGATCCCCCATCTTGTCTCCCTAAGCGATCAGAGTTGAAGCATGGAGAGGTGGTCGTGCATGCGAGAGGAGTGGACAAACGACCGTCACCAGACTGGACGATTGTCCCCAGGCCTCTCTAGACGCGGTTTCCTCCTGATACAGCTCACTGCACAAAATATCTTTTAAGAACTAAAAAAAAAAAAACTCAAAACATCTTCCGATGACTCACATGAGCGTATTGATGTCCTTTGATGGCTATTGGGTATGAATGTATCTAAGAGGAATATTGTAATTGTAATGTACGGTTTGTTGGGAAAAAAACACATTAAGGGCATCTTGTCAACATATTTTACTACCCTGGCTAATAGTGCCATAATAGGGTAATGGGATATTTAATAGTTTTGATGATTGCAAACATGTAATTGATTTTTAAAACATGAGGGAAGCAGACTGTTGATGGCATCTCTGGCTCACTCATGGACACTGAGTATTTGGCCCCTGTAGTCATTAACTTCCGTCTTCCTGTTCCCCACGGTTAGCCAGGGAAATGGGAGGACGAGAGGGGATTCTGGGGCCACACTTTACTCCCCCAGTTTCCCTCCGTGCCCCCAGACTTTGGAGAGATAGAGAGGAAAAGAAAGAGAGAATGACAGAGGAAAAAGACAGCAAAAAATTCTTTGAGTGTGGCTGGTGGGTTGCCAGGCAACTGGGAGAGTGAGAGGAGTGGTGGCTGAGGTTAAAGAGTCTGGGGGGAGTCTCTCTCTTTCTCTCTCTCCCCCCTCTCCTTCTCTTTCTCCCCCTCTCTCCCACTCCATTTCTCTCTTTCTCTCTCTCCCCCCTCTCCATCTCTTTCTCTTCCTACTCTCCTCTCTTTCTCTCTCTTTCTCTCTCTCTGTTCCACCTCTCCCTCTCCATCTCTTTCTCTCTCACTCTCTCACTCTCCCCCTCTCTCCTTTAGTAACTGGAACACCTTTCCCTACCTGCTTCACTAGCTTGCTCTCACCAAATCTACAGCCTCCCCATCTATGATCCTGGATCCCCGCAATGCTAAAGCCACACCAGCTACCAGGTAAGATACACACACAACAAGAAACACTTTTACGTTTTATACCCTTAACACTAAAACTGTACTACCAGATGGTTATGTTATATGCATACCCTTAACTCTATACACCTCACCCTAAGGTATTACCCACAACACTAAATACTTAACCCACAGATATAGTTCTGTATCCAAAACACTTTACCTTATACACAGTATATCTACCATTCTAAACACATTACCCCTTAGTTAGTTATATACAGTATACATGTATAATATATTTATAACATTTATTTATATAGCACTTTCCAGCAAAGAGCACAAAGTGTATAATATAATAATAATTATATAATATATAATTATATATTTAAAGTATATCTGCCATTCTAAACACATTACCCCTTAGTTAGTATACAGTATATATATTAATAAAATGTATAATATATAAAATATAGCATTTTTCAAGCAAAGAGCACAATGCGTATAATATAATAATAATTATATAATAATATATTTAAAGTTTATCTACCATTCTAAACACATTACCCCTTAACCACCATATTAAACCCTTTACACCCATGTAGTTATACACAGTTATTCACACAAATACACACATCACTAAAACCAACACATACCACACCAAGTAAAACCAACATATACCCAGTTATATGAACATCACTAAAACCAACACATACCCCACACATCACTAAAACCAACACATACCCCACACATCACTAAAACCAACACATACCCCACTTAAAGCAACACCAAAGAGTTTTTTGTACCTTAAAATAATGTTTCCAAAATCGTTTCAGTGGTTCATCAACTCATAACAGGGTGAACGGCACTTTCTGCATTCGCTTCGCAGCCCTCTATCGACTATAACCGCACTATGTAAGTTTGCCGGATCGGGTAGCGGATCTGTAGTTCGATGGAATGAGACATAAGAAACTAAAATTTGACTTGCATCTGATGTCGCAATACATCATACTTTCATAAAATCATGCAACATGTTGTACCTTGTCTGTGGACATTGTTATTTGCAAAGCCGGTGCTGGATAAACAAATGGTGCGTGTGACAGAGGAAAAGTTCTTTGGTGTTGCTTTAAACCAACACACACATCCCATGTAGTATACCACATCAAAACTACCCCATGTACCCCCTTGCAGTTACATACACACATTATACAGTATATAGTTACACACCCATGTTATACTGTATATCCATAACATCAGCATTAATTCAAACTATATATTTCCACCTCCTCTTTTCAAGTTAACCACCACATAACCAACCAATATACCCACCATACACCCTCCATTTTTTTTATACCTCCACAAGAACAAAACAACTGTATTTCTCCTTCTCTGCTTTAGGCTGGCATAACGGTGTCTTGTTCAATCTTCTACAAATAAACAAATGCATCATTATCACTAATCTGTTAATATACTGCAAAGCTGTACTACTGCAAAACTTTACTGCAAAACTTTCTGTGCAGCACATACCAGTGAGTGAGTGCCGATCTTCTAAGACTTTCTTTACACTAAATCCAAATCACTATATTCTTGACACAGAGGCCACTTCCTGTTTGAGACAACTCTGTGAAAACAAATGCATGGACAACTGAAGTGAATTAATTAGAAATGACATATTTGTTATGAGCCAGATGGTAGTTTTTAGGGGCACTCTCTCAATCCAGCTGTCATCAACTTCAGACTGTAATGCTTTTTCTATTAGCTCATCAGAATAGTTCTGTGATATTTTCAATGAACAAATACGCCAACGTGGTTTTGTTTTGCAGCCCATAGACTGCGCTTTATGTGAAGAGAAAGAATGTAGTTGTGATGTTGAGAATCGTCACCCATCTCACCACAAACCCATAGCTGGAAAACAACTACTCTACCTTTACTTCTAGAGCTATACAAGTAAAACACTGGAAATAGTATGCTCAGTGTCAGGACTATATCACTACAGCCCTCAGACGACAACAACAAAACGCAAACAGTTTAGAGTTTAAGATGAGGTTAAAAGATGCGTTCCAGAAATGTTAGTATGAATCAGTGATGAAAAAGAACGCTGTCCGGCGCGCTCCTCGTCTACAATATCTCTCTCCCTCTCTTTCACTCACACACACACACACACACACACACACACACACACACACACACACACACACACACACACACATAAACACACACACACACACACACACACACACACACACACACACTCCACTAAAAGTACCAATCTACTTATACCCTCTAAATTTGTAGGTTGCCGTTAACGCTGGTCACATGCCTTTTGTCTACACATGCTAAATTTACACAACCTATTTACATATACATTTATTCTTAGTACACACAGAGTACACGCAGCTAAATAGTCAGTTGCTTATAGGGCTATCTAGAAACCTTCCTGGAAATCCACTCCTGCAGTCAGACTGTTTTTTTTTTTTGGGGGGGGGGATTGTTGTTGTTGTTGTTGTTGTTGTTGTTGTTGTTGTTGTTGTTGTTGTTGTTTGGGCTTTCTGCCTTTATTGATGCAGGACAGTGAAGACTGATGGCAGGTGGGAGAGAGAGATGAGGTGGGATCGGGACATGACCTGGGTCCCTATGGGCACCTGGACCCAATGTGATACGGATGCTGTAGCCATGGTACCAACTTAATCAAGTATTCCGATAACACATTATTTGGATTGTTCATCTACAAATGGAGACTTTGTAAATGGTTTGTAGAGTTCAAGTTCAGATGGTCCTTGTTCTCCATAATTGTTCACATCGCCAAACCCAAAATGTAACTCTGTTGGCTGTGAAAATCTGATATTGGGACAGCCCCAGTCTAGACCCCAGTCTAAACCTAGTCTAAATCCTCCACAGACATTCCATAGGGGCTAAATTAGAGGTATACAGTATATCAGGGTGTGCTATGAGAAGACTGTCTGCAGGGACTTAAACCCAGATTCTCAGTGGTATTAAATGATTCCTTTGTTGATGACTGTACATGTTGTGAATGTGGATGATAATTTTGTGTGATACTTTGTGTGATCTTTGAATGTTAAAAGTTGCAATTGGTGAATAAACTTTTTTGAGAGGTGGATAAACTCTGTTTCTGTGAAAGAAACAAAACAATGTTAGATATTATCAAACATTATTGATTAAGACTGTGTTAGTCTGTAGGTAGAATCTTGAAAGCAAATTAACATTCGGGAGTTGCACAATGTAATTTAAGCACAAGAAAGTGACTCGTTTAAAAGGGAAGCTTAGACTGATCTCAACCCATACAAGATCAATGTGAAAGCTATTGAGTAAAGTTCAAAAGTATTCATGAATTGAGTTGTAGGCTACTTTGGAAGAGATGCAAAGTGAGTTGTGCAAATGTGAATATGTAGGCCTAATAATATATATTATAATATATTATAAGTGTCATAAACAGCATTAGTTATGTCCATTTTATTTGTTTTGATACACAAAGTCTGTTCTCAAAATCACACTAGTCATCCTTCGTTTGTAACTTTTCTTGGTAGCATTTCACCAGCTGTTTCCATTTCAAATAAACAGAAGCAGCAACACCTGCAAACATCAAAAAAGGCAGTTGGAAAATGCAGACATTTATTTACAGCAAAGGTAGACCAACGTACATTGTTTCCTGACTGTTTATGCTGTTTATTGTCAGTTTGTAAAGTTTAGCCGAAGTATGAAGTAACATAAGGAATCTCTGATCAATGTGATTGGTAAGGCTGGACCAATGATTTCAAAGTTAGCACCCGTCGTGATGCAAGTGTTGGAACAGAATCCCAATCCTGAGTCACAAGACTATTCACTTCGTGTAGGAGTTTGGATTATCCAGGCAAAAAACATAGTTTCACCAAAAACTTACTCTTTGATAGGCTACTAAAATCTGTCATATTAAGTAGTCTACAAGATATGTTTTATGAGTGTGTATCATTTTCTAACATGGTATTGCTATTACAACAACTGTTACATTGTACTTACATGGACCGTAATTACATCCTTGTAATGTGTCCGCCCACCTATCTGTTGTGTACATTTATTTATTAATCTCAGTCTTCAAGAATAATGATAACAGTTAACAGCACATATATATTTTGTATATTTGTATAATATTAGTTTATTTAACATTTAAGTGATCTCTCTCCCTCTACCTCTCATTTCTTTCAGAAATGTATTATTATTATAACCTTTATTTAACCAGGTTAGTCTCATTAAGATATAAAATCTCTTTTTCAAAGAGAGACCTGGCCAAGATAGCAGAACAAATAGTTACATATTACAATCACAAAACAAACACAAAAGAGGCAAAGACAACTCAAGTGCATTCCAGATTAAATAAAAGTGCCATTAATTAAAACATTTGCACTGGATGGACTCATGTTCTATGATTTTAACAACACCTTTAAAATCATTTAAGGAAATTAGACAATGTAGTTTGAGTGTTTTCTGTAGGTCATTCCAAGCAGAAGGTGCATCAAACATGAAAGCCTTTTTGAACAACTCTGTCTGGGCTTGAGGTACATTCAATAAAATAGTGTCCTGAGACCTTAAGCCATAAGTTCTCTGTGTAAAAGAAAGAAATTCAGATATGTAACATGGGAGCCTGCCTATAATGCCCTTATATATAAAGATATAGGATTCAAGGGTTTTATTTGTCCAAAATATACTCTTGTAAAGATACTCTTGTAAAATTTTAAAGTGAAATGGCAAATTGTGCCGTATGAAAATAAGGCACTCCAACAACTTTGAAAAGCACCACTGAAGAAGCTAAATAATTGAGAACCAAAGGATGTGAAAGGGATGGGTCTGACATTATGTCCCACATTTGTAACACTGAACATTTAATTGAAATGAAATTTTAAAAGTTTGCATGAAACTTGCTGTGAAATCTTTGATTTGACTTTCTGAGCAGCTGGTCGCCTGCTATATAAATAGCATAAAACTAATGGTATAATTACTATCAAATTATATCAAATTAAATATGACACGTGTGTTTGTAGACGTCTCTTATGTTTTGACAGCTAGTCTGGCCTTTGTCTAGTTATGTAATATTGGTTAAACATACCACTGGACAAAACAGAACCAGTCTTCATAATGTCATGAAAATACTTATTGTCTTTGTCACTGACAGCAAACACTGTTAACTGAAATGATTTCCTCAATCTCCTCATACTATACTAGTTTTCATGTTTGCTGTGGCATCAGGAGTCTAAAGCTTTCTTTGGAACTGAGTAAACAGCTGCATTTAAAAACCTTTGTCTACAAGAAACATATGTTTGCTGCACTTCTGAACAATTCAGTAAGACTTTAATGCACACATTTAAGTTTATTTATTACAGCAGTAATTTCACTGCTGGTTATGCCTTCCGTTTTTCGGAAACGGACACCAATGGGCTTCCACAGTTCTCTATATCACGGTATCTTGGTTTGATAATAAAACCTGGCTAAAATGTGGAATTGGGTTTTGGGTCTAGTAAGGACCTGTAGCTACTGGAGGTCTTTGGTTTTGGATCTGTACTCTTTTGAACCAATCTCGACAGATTATTTAAGAGTGCACCACTCTGTTGTCTTGGAGAGGAAATATCTGTGAACAATATCTGTTATCACAACAGTGAAGGAGAGGGAATCCTTTGGATTTAGATGTTCTCTAACATATTCAGTGCTACTTTTCTGTGCTACTGCATGTTAAAACAATGGGAAGATAAATTGCCATGCCTTGCACTTGTTTGATTTTTGAAAGTAACTTTAATGATTCAGACACAAAAGCTTGTGTAACTTTACAACACCTTTTTCCGAATAGCATTTTGTCAAAAAAGCCAACAAACAAAAACAACAAAAAGAAAACAACAACAAATCCTGCTGTGGCATCAAATTCATCATTTCACTGGTTATATGCAAACCCAGAGTGGGTCACACACACATAGCGAAAGATTTGTCCTAAAGTGCACTCACCAAGTCAAGTGTTGTTATTTCTTTGTGGTGTTGGGGGGGTGATGCTTTAATGATGTACTTTAGTCTTGTGTTGTGAAACAAAGCTGAGAGGTCTGTTTTGAAGCTGGACAAGCCGTATAAGTACTGCAGGAAGCTGAGGAGAGGGCCCAGTGCTGTCCAGAAACCAAGCCATCTGTTCTCAAGTACAAGCAAGGTCGGGGTGGAGAAGCAAGTGCAGAAGGGATGGGATCCAAAGACAAACATGAGATGAACAAGAAGGAGAGAAGCAAATGGATTTAGCATTTACCACCTCCCCTCTCCACACACACACACACACACACACACACACACACAAACACACACCAACCCCCCTACTGCAAAAAAGGCTGCTGAGTAAGTTAGAATGAATGTGCCAACCGTGGTACTCTGAGTGACAGTTATTGACCCAGGGGTTGTGTGTGTTTGTGTGTGTGTGTGAGGGGGTGCAGTACGTCTGTATGGGAACGTGAGGTTTATTGATTATTGGCCGTGTATACGCTGGTCTCAGTGAGTTCCCAGGGCCTAACAGCTGGTCCGTTCTCCATGAGACTTTGATGGACCTCACTGAGGACCTGTGGGCCTGAACGCGTAGCCGATGGCAACACTGAGACTCCACTAAACTGACCAACCGACTTTTGGCCTTTATATTTGTATATGCGACATATCTGGGAGAGTGCAAGAAGAGTGTGTGTGTGTGTGTTGGAGAATGAGAGTGACATGTATGGACCCCCCCACTACGTCTAGAGGATAGCACAGCACAGCACAGCTCAACCGCAGACGTCTTCAGGATGGAGAGAGGCCCCCACCCTTACCAAGCCCATTCCACCCACCCTCTCCTCTTTTCCCACCTCTCTGAATAAATGTTTGGGCTCTGGGACTGACCCGCCTCTCCGCCCACCCACCTGCATGCATGCACACACTGATCACCGCTGCCACCCTTGCCTGACCCACCCCTCTCTATCCCCAATGACCTTCGACCTTCGACCTCTGCAGTGAAAAGTTAGTGGGGAGGAGAGTGAACTCTCTCAGGCCAGCAACACAGAGGGTGCTGGGAAAGTGGCCTCATAGGCCCTGTGTGTGTGTGTGTGTGTGTGTGTGTGTGTGTGTGTGTGTGTGTGTGTGTGTGTGTGAGAGAGAGTGTGAGTGTGAGCGGGCCACTTGTGAATGGAAACCCCTCATGACCTTTGTCTCTGTCCACTATACCACCCGGATTCAATTGTTAGGCCAAGGGGCCCCAATCCTTTCCTACAGGGGCCACTAAATTCAGTTCAGCTCACTGTCATGCCATTCCCTCAGCCCATTTTCTTCTCTTTCTCTGCCGGCTTTCTTTCACTCCTCTGTTTTCTTTTCTGATTAGGCCTCTTTGTTTGCGTTCTCTCCCTATTCTCTGCCCCATTCCTATATAACCCACATCTATGCCACTGAGCCTCAAAGAAGATGCTCAGTGGCATAGATTCTGTTCAATGCTGCCACTGTTAAACTGGGGAGGCTCGACTGTGCCACAAGTAAGCAATAGCACAGCGTCTTTATTAGTTCCTTCTTCGGGGAAAGTGTGTTTGAAAGACTGATCTTTGCCCAGTTTAATTATTCCTTATGGCTGCATTGTTCATAAATACGTGGAAATATTTTATTTTGCAGGAGTTTATTTTCGGGGTGACCCCATAGACAGTGAGCAAAATGTCCACATTCTAACCACTTCACACAAGCACTTCAACTTCACTGAAGATGAGGAGCACAGAGAAATTATACTCCATTGCACCCTCTAGTGGTTGTAAGCGGATAGACGTGGGCTGCCCTTGTGAATGGGATGTCAGGGTGTACCATGATTAAGTGGGAAGGGAAAATAATAACCTAATAGACTTCCAGTAGTCAAGGAATTGAGGCAGTTGTATTCAGTAGACGTGCCTGTGGAAGAATGTTAGCCAAACATCAATATTAGAAATTACAATTAGCCTATTCAGAATAGCCTACATGCAACCATGTATTAAATTAGTCTACTTTCTTGAATACGTAACTGACAACGCTAGAATAGGCTCTGAAAGCCTTTGAGGACTGCCATACGTAGTTTTCATCGCAACTGTTTATAACTACAGAAACCCTCGCATATCCTGTGATACGCCCAGCAGTTAGGCATGCTTAGGATCTTACGGAAGCTGAAATGTAAAACCCCATTGCCTCCTACTTAGCAGTTGTTGGAAAGGGGGGTAAAAGTTTTAAGGGAGACTCCTCTTTTTCCTAAAGTGCTGACGCGGACCAGGGCTGCCGTGAAACAGCCAGCCGCGCGGGGCAACAGGAATGTGCACCACCATGTTCCTTGCCGTTTTAGTGCTTGCGTCTATTTTCGCAACCTCAAAATGCTACTTTTCAGAGGAAAACTTCACCGAAGAATCAAAGATGCAGCAGCCTACTGTCGTGATTGCTATTATCGCTAGAAATGCTGCCCATTCGTTGCCGTTTTATCTCGGTGCTCTGGAGAGGCTGAACTACCCGAAAGACCGCATCTCCATTTGGTATGTGTCCCTTCTCCGAGTCGTTGTTAGGAATCCGATAAGTTGCCGTGTTACTGATTGAGGGACAAAAGGATCAATTGTCCGTATATTACACGTTGCCTCCCCTGCCTTGCTTTTGTTTTCAGTCGGGGGCTACCCCTCCCCCGACACATTACGCCTGAACTTTGACGTTTTAACACCTAATGTATAGTTCAATCCTTCGTTCTCTAGTTTGAAGGAAAAATAACCTATTTGAAGACTAATTGATGAGCTGAGACTTCATATCGCTCTTTTGTGTCGGTTTTAGTTGAATAGCGTGTGTGTGATGCCATTGTAAGTGTTAATGTTACTCATTGGAAACTTGCGGTTTTGGAACCCCACAGGTCTACTCTTGCTGCTAGTCTAAGGGGGAATGTGTGTGTGCGTGTGTGTGTGTGCTTTCTGGGCACTAAAAAGGGCTCACATTTATAAGAATAAAAGCGATTTGCAGTCTTTTTCACTGTTATATTGTGACACATGAATCAGGCAGGTTCTTCTTGTCCTGTCTCTGTGCCATGGTCTACCCAATCCACCAAATTATAGGTTTAACTCTAGGCCATAACCCAGAGTTTCTGCCCTCAATGTGTAGATGTGGCAGCAGCAGAGTGTCATGGATGTCTTGAGAATTGGTTGACAAGTTGCTCAACTCTGTTCCACGGTCAAGATGATGAGACGTACAGCTGTGGCCCTCTCTCTATCTCTTTCCAACTCACACACACACACTCAACGTTAATATCTCTCCACTTCAGGGCAGCGACAGACCACAACTCGGACAACACCACCGCCGTTCTGAGAGACTGGCTGACCGTCATGCAGGAGCACTACCATTACATAGAGTGGAGGCCAAAGGACAAACCTATGTGAGTTTGTCTGTGACCTCTGACCTTCCTCTGATCACCCATAATCCTCCAGTGGGCCATTGACAGACTGGCCCTGTGTTCAGAACATCCACCAGGACGTAAAGTTCCCAGGCTATTTGTGGGCTGGGCCAGGTTGTTTAAGATGGGTAAATAGATTTAGCCTGACGAGCAAGACCCACATTAAAATGTAGGGTCTGGGCACTCACCACTCGCAGTGCTCAGTCCGAGGGGCGGGATAATCGGTTGTCTTTCAAATTCCCTCTGCACGCAATAGGACAGGGCTATGAGTCCCATGCGTTTTCCCACCAGCGGAGCTAGTTGGCTAGTTCAAACTTTTGCTAACTTAAAAAAAGCTTAACGTAACGTTAAAAAGCTTCGTGTCACACTGTTTGCCAGCAGCAACATCCATCTTCTTTGTTTTCAAGTAGCAGGGAATTCAAGCCAAACCGTTGCAACTCTGCCATCAATCATTATGTTAAGCCCGCCTAACGACTCTAGACACGATTTGATTGGCCTGATAGAAGTTTAATTTTTCGAGCTCACAACCCAACGGAGAGTTGCTAGACTAGTCCTGGCAGCAAATGTAATTTGCTGCCGCTAGGGTGCGTCTAGATTTCTAGGCTACTCATCGACTACACAGGGCATAGTATGACGAATAACCACCATATTCCGTTTTTAATGCAATAAGTAGTGACTTAGTCGATGTTCTGTACACAGGGGCTGTGTGTAAATGGTAGAGCTATGCTTACAGTGCCAGGATTCTGCTCTGCTCCCCTCGGAGTGCACACACATGTTACTTTGCAGGAGAAAATGGAGATATGTCCTGGAAGTGAGCAAATGCAGAATGCATCTGAAGTACAAGGCACATTAAGGGCCTTTTAAATTATTACAAAGCAGTGTACTTTTTGGTAAGACTTCCACTTTTTTTTTTTTAACAGGACAAATTAACAAGTCGAACCAACTCTTCATATGCATTGCAGTGTTTCCCACAGAATTGAATTCCATTTGTGGTGGTTGGTTTGCAGAATTCACTTGAATACAACAGTTTTTAACAATTAGCACAGTGTGGTTATGATGCTAACCAGATTTAAGCACAATTTAGTATAACCTGGAAAATCATTGTGTGGTGGTCAATGTTGATATTGTGGTGGGCCGCCACAAATAAGTCAATGTATGGGAAACACTGCATTGGATATGCCCTTGAACTCAAAGAGCAGCTGACTAATAAACTAGCACTCCTGTAAGGCAACCTCTTAGCACTTGGGCATAGATGAATAAATGTAGATGTGGATGCAGGGACAAACCTGGTCTTGTCCAGGCCCTAGTCTTCTCAAAGGCAGGCAGCTGTTTTGAGGTATTATCTGTGCTTGTGTTGTTAAGGGGATGTCCACATGTAATGAGTACCAGATCTTTGGATTGTGCACACAAATTGAACAGATCAATGGTAATTACACACAAAACATCTGGCTCACGTGGCATTTTGGGGTTGAAATTCATGTTTACTTCTTTAGACCCACTTCTGAAATTCATGTTTACTTCTTCAGACCCCCCGACTTGACCCACTTTTCTCTTCTGTCAACTAACATAATCCATCCCAGTTGGAGAAAAAAAGCTGCCTTGTTTTGGCATCTGCAACATTCCTTTTATTCTCTGAGTATGCAGCTTGAGTAGCCTGGTGCAGCCAGACTTGAATTCTGTTCAGAATGTGAATCTGGTATCAGTCCATTTTGGGTTTGATGATGGAGCATTGTTAAACCAACACAGGGAAAGAAGATGCCTCTGCATGCAACTGGATAGACCCAAGCAAGCAGAGCAACAGACTATGTGAATTCTGTACAGCCTAAAACACCCTTTTTACCAAATGCCGTTTTTATAGGTATTGCATTGTCAATATCTTGTTCAACAGATGCGGCAGCGAAATCTAAACATCTAGTTTCTCTAGCGACAGCCTTTTTGTTTTAAACCAAATCAACTCAAGCATGCTCAGGTGACATGAATGACAAGGAACTGTCATTCATGTCTATGGTTCTGGAATAGAGACTTCTCAATGAAGCAACTCCAGTCCGAATTTCCCGAATTCAAATGTTGAGGGCAGGAAAGACAAATCATGGTCCAGTACTGTAATTAGCTAATGAGACGACAAGGCTCCACCCTGCCAGCTGAATCCGCTGCCCTAGAGGCCTGTGAGGCCACGTTAGGTAGGGAGCTCGCGGGGAAGGAGGCAGAGTGAGTGAGGTCACTTCTGAGAGGTCAACACACCTGTGCTCCAGGGCGCAACTTTCGCTCTGCACTCTCTTCAACACGAGCCATGGTGAAGCATGTCTGAACATGTTTCCATGGGCTTCAAGCAGCTCTTTTGCAAAATGGGGTGTGTGTGTGTGTGCGTGCGTGCGTGTTGGGTGATGCACATACCGGTATATGGTATGTCACACTTTGAATTGTACATTGATTTGTGTGTGTGTGTGTGTGTATCCCTGTGTGTTTGGACAGAGCCTACCCTGGTGAGCTGGGGCCCAAGCACTGGCCAAACGGCCGATATGAGTACCTGATGAAGCTGAAGCAGGGTGCCCTCATCTTCGCTAAGAAGCGCTGGGCCGACTACATCCTGGTACAGCCACAACACACTCTACCTACTTCACAATAGCTGTTTTCAGACATAGGTGTAAGTCTGCATGTTCTGTGGATAGCAAGCGGGTGGGCCGTATATCTGAACAACATATCCCGACATTTGGAACTCCGAACTTAGGTGGGCTCTTACAGTACTCCTCTCCTAGTATTTCAACACTCTATACCTACTTCACAATTATACTTCGAAATGAAAGTCCTCCTCTCCTTGCTTTGTCTGGATTTTCAGTGAAACAAAACTTGACGCTCAGTTAGCTATGTTTTTTTTTAACTTGTGTAATCTCAAATGTAACAGAAATGTGTTTGTTTATCTGGATATGTTAGATGGTGTCTCCTTTTTTACAAGATTGGCTCTTAAGACAAATGGTGCTACCATGGATTTATTGTACAAGTTTGCTCTGAGCATATTTAGACTGAAAGATCCTGTGCTGGTGTTTTTCATTTAATCCTGCTGCTCGTGGAAATTAATTACTCAATATTGGAGAGACTAATTTGAGGAAGACAGTGCTTTAGGAATTGCGAAAATGGACAAAAATCATTACAGAACAGGTCATACAAGTATTTTTTTTAAATCAAGGTTTTATAAATTAAAGAGAAGTGACCGGAAAGGCCAGTTATACTGGTCACAATTGACAGAATGTAGCCACAATTTATTGAAATGTCCTAATTTGATCACGTTTGATACCTTTGATGTGGTGCTGCAGTATGCTGACACAGACAACATCCTGACCAACCCGGAGACTCTAAATCTGCTGATGGCCGAGAACAAGTCCGTCATTGCCCCCATGCTGGACTCTCAGAGCGCGTACTCCAACTTCTGGTGCGGCATCACCCCACAGGTGAGAACGTCTACTGTGCCAGTGGCAAAGTGGAATGCAGACTCGGCCTGTTTATTCGCTCTGCTCAGACTAACCAATGTGTGGCTCTAATAAACATCTTTTATACTTGTGTCCGACTTATACACACTTTAAACCTGCAGTTGGCAAGTCTGACAGATTAAGGGGACCAACATTTTTAATGATTACAACTCATGCCCCTCCCCCACTACCACCGAGCACCCTTTCATCGAGTTTGTGCTCGTCAGTGCGCACCATACTGCATCAGACTCTGATTGACAGTCAGATCTCACACAGCCCTGCTCTGATTGGACCAGAAGAACCAGGAGCTGTGGATTTTTGCAAAACAAATAACAGGGTCTAGGTGGAGGTAGAAGTGCAGGTTTTTTTCTAAAACTGGCTGATTTATGTTGTTCTGTTGGAGCTGTTGGTGTCGGTTTCAGTGAATATGATCAAAAAAAAAATCTTGCCAACTGCAGCTTTAATTGTTTGATCAAGGCATTTTTAATTCTACACAGAGAGAGCCTTCAATTTAAAGTGGTAAAACATGTAAAACATCCTGCAGCAGGGGTTTCAGATAAAGGGTTTTTCTCCTGACTGGCAGCGTGTTTCTTAGTAGGACACCAGGCCTTCACCAGATGAGGTCAGATTCCATCTGTGTAACACCCATCCAGTGGACATACACAAGACTTTCAGAGTCTAAAACATTTCTGTGTTTCCCGTGTATGGTGTGGTTCTCATATGCCTTATATTTCTATATTTATCATAGTTCTGCCTCTTATATTCATATGGTTCTCATATTCCTGTCCTTTATATTGCCGTTCTCATGTGTCTGTCCTTTATATTGCGGTTCTCATATCTCTGTCCCTTATATTGCGGTTCTCATATCCCTGTCCTTTATATTGCGGTTCTCATATCCCTGTCTTTTATATTGCGGTTCTCATATCCCTGTCCTTTATAGTATGGTTCTCATATCCCTGTCTCTTTTATTCCTAAGGTTCTCATGTTCTTGTGTCTCATACTGCTGTGCTTCTTCGGTTCCTGATTGTCTGATATTCTTGTGGAACTTGTGTTCCTGTTGTTCTCAGGGATACTACCGGCGCACTGCGGAGTACTTCCCTACCAAGCATCGCCACCGGCAGGGTTGCTACCCGGTTCCCATGGTGCACTCCACCGTCCTGCTGGACCTGCGGAAGGAGGGCACCAAGAAGCTGGCCTTCCACCCCCCGCACAAAGACTACTCCTGGCCCTTCGATGATATCATTGTCTTCGCCTTCTCCTGTCGGGCCTCTGGTATGATGCATCCTTTAAAAGTAAAGTAAAGTACAGTAAAGGCAAGGCAAGGCAAGGAAAGCGCATTTTGCAGATGCTTTTATCCAAAGCTTGCAAAGGCCAACCGTCAGGCAACAATGTTACCGCTGTTCCACCCTCTGATACATACATGGCAGTAACCGTGATCTAAGTTGAAACTCCGATAATAGCACTCAAGGTTATTACGATGCAGATTGTAGTGCTTTCCCTGAGCCAGTGTTACTCAGATGAGGATCTGCCAAGAGTATGCAGTTACATTCAAAAGCAGCCACTAAAGCAAAAATAAGCAAGCGACAACAGAGAACAGAAAGTTGGAATTGAGGTCCATGATTAAGGAACACTGGAATGCTATGTGCTACATGAAATGTTGTGGGCTTTGACAAAGGCTTTGACTTTGTTATGGTTCAAACTTATTATGACATGTAATAGTACATGCCATGAGGATTCACGTTTTTTCTTGTGACTGTCTAATTCTTGAAATCCTAGCCTTAATCCCATCTAAATCTGAAATCTATATCCTGAAAATCTATACCTATATATGTGTAAAGATACAGTATATATCTGAATATGTGTGTATTGTTAATCTATGTTGTAAGTCGCTTTAGATAAAGACAGCTGCTGAGCAAATGCAACCAAACTGGACTGTATGTCCAGGACATTAGACATTAGCCACTAATCCTCCAGTTTGGTGTGTCTGAACAGAGGTCCAGATGTACATCTGCAACAAGGAGCGCTATGGCTACCTGAACGTGCCGGCCAAGCCCCACCAGACGGTGGAAGACGACCGAATCAACTTCGTTCACCTCTACCAGGAGTCCCTGAGTCAGTATCTCTCCTTGTAAACAGTCTCCTTTCTCATACTGTAATTTCCCAACTATTACCTGCGGCTTATACATTGGTTTTGCAAAATGTCTTCAGCTATGAGGTTAATACACGGGGGCAGTTAATATGGTACTAATATGGTTTTGTTTCCTTTAACTTGCATAAAACACTGTCCTACAGTTTATACACAATGCGGCTAATACACAGGAAATTGCTGTAAAGTGCTATCTCTCTGTTGTCACAACATACATGACTTAAACTGCTTAAGATACATGTATGGATATCTGTATTAACAATATCCATAATATGCTGACAAACAGGATGTTGTTATAATTATTTCAAGATTATGTGCATATTTTACACATTGTACATTTTAATCAGGCAAGTCTTAACAGTCTTTATGCTTGATCTTAGAAGAGCTTTAAATGCTCCATCATACTTGTGGTTTCTGCCGCGGTCGTAAAAGCCTGATAGGGTCTTATAAACTGCCACCCAGATTGACTAAACTGCACCATAGAGGCAGATTAAATGTTACATCAGACTATTTGAGAGGGACTGAATATCCCTGTGTGTAAGTAAATAATGTGTGTGTGGAGTGCTTGTTGAAGATGTCTGTTTGTCCTCCAGTTGACGGGCCTCCCATGTACCACTCGGGCTTCATCCACCAGGATCTCAAACAGACGGACCTCATGGGCTTTGACGAGGTGAGAGCATTATGACTATGCGGCATGGGGTCTGGGTGGAGGTTGACGAGGTGAGAGCACTATGCTGCATGGGGTCTGGATGGAGGTTGACGAGGTGAGAACACTATGTGTCATGGGGTCTGGGTGGAGGTTGACGAGGTGAGAGCACTATGACTATGCAGCATGGGGTCTGGGTGGAGGTAGGAGGTTGACGAGGTGAGAGCACTATAACTATGCGGCATGGGATCTGGGTGGTAGTCGCTGGGACTCGCCTGCATTAGGGCTGTGTACATGTATATTTTCCAGGGTTTGCTGCACTGTGTGTGTGCGTGTGCGTGTGTGTGTGTGTGTGTGTGTGTGCGCGTACTGTTGTATAGCCTTGTCATGTTAGTAGCAAAACTGTGTGTTTGTGTTTTGCCTTTGTGTTATGCCATGCATATTTTGGATATCTTGGGCTTGAATGTCCTGGTCTTGCACATACCGTTGCTTTTATAGTTTAGCTATCTGTATTTCCCCAACTGTATGCTTTTTAAGATATGTAATGGATGGTACACACTTTGTTCTTTGTTCTCATTGCTGATAAACCCAGACAGAAGCATCTTAACCCTTTTTAACAGCTCATAATGCCATGGAGGTGAAAGGGTTCAACGCTGCACTAAAAATGTCCTCTTGAATGGGACCAAAATCATTACGACGACACCCAAAGTTAATTTTCGAAAGCCATCAATAGCCAATCAATAGCTTTGATCAGCAGTGAGAGGATCGTTCTTGTCACATAAAAAAAATCTCTCCCCCCTCATGGAATAAGTCGTAAAAGTAAATCGTTAAAGTGATCAATAGCTGATCGATTGGATCTTTTGTCCACTGGTTCCCGTGTAGATCTACCTGATTAACCTGCGGAGGCGTCCGGAGCGGCGAGAGAGGATGTTGTGGTCACTGTACGAGCTGGAAATCAATGCTAAAGTGGTGGACGCAGTGGACGGGGGGTAAGGTCTGCCTTATCTGGCCTCTGCTCGATACACACTCAGTCTCGGAGTCGGCAGAGAGAAAGGTGCCCAGCAACATGAATACATCCCGCAGACATTTTGACATTCACATGAGTGGATCCACTAGAAATGTTTGATATCAAACATGCGTGGATCCACTATTTTTTTTTTTGACATCCACATGAATGGATCCACTGGAAAGTTCTGTGCATTCAGAACTATTTCTGGAAATAAAGGTTCTCTACAACATGAATGCATCCACATAAATCACATTGGGACCAAAACCATTTCATTTGTTTACTAAAAGTTCCTGGAAAATGTCTGAAAACCGATAACCGTGTGTGTGTGTGTGTGTGTGTGTGTGTGATACTGAGTGCACATGTGTGATTGGTTCTTGTGTTTGTGTGTGTATGCATGTGTGTATATGTGATTGCACTCATTTGGCGGAGTGAGAGAGAGAGAGTGTGTGTCTGATTGTACGTACTGTGTGTGTATATTTTATTCTGTGTGTGTGTGTGTGTGTTTGTGTGTGTGTGTGTGTGTGTGTGTGTGTGTGTGTGTGTGTGTGCATCCTCTGTAGAGCTCTGAACAGCAGTGACATTAAGCTCCTGGGAGTGAATCTGTTGCCAGGGTACTATGACCCCTTCTCTGGCCGCACCCTCACTAAAGGAGAGGTGGGCTGCTTCCTCAGCCACTACTACATCTGGAAGGAGGTGAGACACACACACACATCACTTAATCTCCACTCTGTCACCACCTTTTTACCTTAATTCTTTCATCTCTCTCTGTCGATCTGTTTGCCGTTTTGAGTGTCTCTCTCTGACTCTCTGGCATATATGTTTAGTCATAATTCAAAGCACTTGGTCTGTAATCATCTGTCCAGGGCTTGTATTAAGGTATTAGTGAGCTCTCCCTGATTACAAGTGTGTGTGTTGCTGTGCAAACATGCTTCTGCTATTCCGGAACCAGCTAGTCACTTTAAATTCTTCCTTCTGTAAGTGTGTGTTCCGGTATTTGCTGCATGACACAATGTGTGAGACACCGGTGGTACCAGCACTGTGTTTGATGCTAAGATGTCTGCCTTCTCTCCTTTATCGCTCTCCCTCTCTCTCTCTCTTTCTCTCTCTCTCTCTCTCTCTACCTCAGATGGTGGACAATCAGATGGACAAGGCTCTGATCTTCGAGGACGACGTGCGTTTCCAGGGAAACTTCAAGCGACGTCTCCTGCGTCTCATGGATGAGGTGGAGAAGGTGGAGCTGGACTGGGACATCATGTGAGTCCGTCACTATGGCGACGCCCGCATCATTGTGTGGGAGCTGTTGGGGCGGAGGGTGGACGAGGGTGGGAGGGTGGGGGGGGGTGGTCTTTTATGTAATGCTATCACTGCTGTGATAAAGATAGACGGATAAAGATGGGTGACAGGAAGACAAAGAGAGAGGGAGAGGGGGAGAGAGGGTGCAGTGAAGTGTGGAAACAGTCTTCCCAGAACTAGAGCGCCCTCTTGTGGGCGATGGACTGGAATGCCGCTCTCTTCTGAGAAACTGATGTGTTAGTTTTAACATTGCACTGTATGTATTTATGTGACAAGATAATCAAATCAATATCAGATGACAATCAAATGTGTAACAAAACTATACTACATGCCTTAATGCTAAATCATTGCAGTATACCTTAATGATAATATTCTATACATACAAATATACACACATACTGAATCACTACAGTATCCCTTATTGATAATATTCTATACGTACAAATATACACACATACTGAATCACTGCAGTATACCATATTGATAATATTCAGTAACACTTTACTTGAAGGTATCTACTTGAAGGTATCTAACCCCAACTTGTCATGCGTTTTATAATGCAAGTCGCTTTGGATAAAAGCATCTGCTGTGTAACTAGACAACCATAACCAATCTGTGAGTGTGTGCTATTATAGTTTGTGGTGTGTTAATGGTCATTGTTTGTTCCCATGTACAAACAACTATAATCACAACCACACTGTGTGCCATTCTAGTTTGTGTTGTATTAACAGATGATGTTACATGGCTTGGGCCCGTGCACAGATAGCTATAACCAACCATACAGTGAGTGTGTGCGGTTCTAGTTTGTGTTGTTTTAACGGATGCCATTACATAGCGTGGGCCCGTGCACTGATAACTGAAACCATAGCCTTGCTGTGAGTGTGTGCGGTTCTACTTTGTGTTGTTTTAATGGCTGGCATAACCTTGGCATTTGGTCCCGTGCACAGATATCTGGGCCGTAAGCAAGTGAAGCCGGAGGATGAGGAGGTGGTGGAGAACGTGCGTAACCTGGTCGTGGCCGGCTACTCCTACTGGACGCTCTCCTACGCCATCTCCCTGCAGGGGGCCCAGAAGCTCATCAACGCAGAGCCGCTGTCTAAGATGATGCCTGTCGACGAGTTCTTGCCCATCATGTACGACAAGCACCCAAAGTAAGTGTTGTGGTGAGCCAGCCCAGCGCTGGTCAGCAGACACACACACACACACACACACACACACATACACATACATTCTCACACATACACATTGTCACATATAGTTGACAAAGTAAGTGTTGTGGTGAGCCAGCCCAGCGCTGGTCAGCAGACAGACACACACACACACACACACTCTCATACACACACACACACACACACATATTCTCACACATACACACATACACACATATTGTCACATATAGTATGATATCACACGTGTCGCGGAAGGACTGTATCATTGAGGTTTGGATAAGCCTGCAGTGCGTGCATACTCTCTAGCCAGGACCCAAACAAAGAGAGCCGTGAGTTATAGGACCTATCATCCGACTCCCCAAGCACCGTTATAATGTGGTCGCTTTCTACTCCAAGTTTTAAGGTGATTTTGACTGTGGTTAAATTGGGCTGTGTCCTCTCTAGAAATAGCTCCCGCACCGTAGATCCGGTCATTTTGGGAAGCGTGCCGTTGGTTAAGGCATGCTTATTCTCACCTCGTTGTTGGCTGGTATGTGTGTGTGTGTGTGTGTCTGTGTGTGTGTTTATGTGTGTGTTTGTTAGAGACTGGAAGTCTGGAAGTTTCTTCCTTGCATTTGAGAGGGAAAAGGCCAATGCCTCAGGTCCTGCCGGCAGGCACATATTCTACCCTCACATCAAGGAAATGTCATGCATACAAAACAAGGTGTGTGTGTGTGTGTGTGTGTGTGTTAGTGTGTGTGTGTGTGTGTGTGTGTGTTAGTGTGTGTGTGTGTGTGTTAGTGTGTGTGTGTGTGTGTTAGTGTGTGTGTGTATGTGTGTGTGTTAGTGTGTGTGTGTGTGTGTGTGTGCACTTGGCTAACTGCCACCACATTTCCCATTCTAGTCCCCCTCTGTGGTTGTCTGTGCTGCGTTCTGCTTCATTTCCTCAGCCAAGACACTCTAAAGCCGGGAAGTGGGAGAGGACAGTGAGGAAAGGAGAAAAAGGAGAGATAGAGACACAGCAAGAAGGGTGGAGACAAATAGAGAGACAGAGCAAGAAAGAAGGAGGGAAAGATTGGGTAGTAGGAAGAGGGAGAGAGAGAGAGAAGGGGGGAGGGCTGAGTGAAGCATCTGCATTTTATTTCACTGATTCACTTTTTCCAGCATGTTCTGCGTCACTTCGCTGTTGGAAACCGCACCAGCCATCCAGGCAGCTTTATCGAAACGGCTCCCCACTCGAGGGCCAGCAAACGGCCGTGATCTGCTTCCACTGCTCACCGCATTCCAATGAAGCTAATAGCGCTATTAGGTCAGGATTTATACTCCGATTGAGGGAACTCAGGGCCTTTAGTGGGAATCAATGGGAGTTCTAAAGTTAGCTATGCCCATGAGGTGCTCCATGACTTCCATGTTATGAGCTGCCTAGTGATCTACAAACATATAGAATTATGCAGTAGGATGGAGTCTATCGAAACTATCTAAAAATCATGCATAAGCCTTTCAAAGCTTGCCACAGTAGCCCAGGTGCCAATATGCCAGTAGCAGAGTTGGCACTGATAAAAAAGCTTGCTAATATGCTAGCTGCTGTCAACACTGTTGATGATGTTGTGCTATGAAGGCTTTTCCTCCATACATGTTTTCAGTGGTGTGTCCAGTAAGTGGACCACAGAACTGCCCAGTGCATAGCCTGGATGTCTAGTGGGAATGACAAGTGTGTGTATCTTTCCTTAATATGACCATATGCAGGGTAGGAATTTCACGGTGGCCACGACGGCCATGGCCCCTTTGAAAATCAGAGGTTTACAGGCCACTGTGGCCTTGGTGCCCCCTTCTTTCAATATTCTGGTTTGCGTCCGACTGATAGCGCAAGTAGCCTACTCATCATACAGACATCACAAGTATCACATCACATGAAAGAGCTTTTTCTCAGCTTCTAAACTATGTTAGCCGCTAATTGCTGTGGTGAATGGTTTACGAAAGTAAATAATGATTAAATTGAATCATAAATTCTAGGTTCTGCGCCTATCTCCCTACCCATTCATCTCGGTGGAACACTTCACGAACCCTTCGTTCAACACATGACAAACCGTATATCAAAATAAACAGCAGACCTTACCGAACACAAAGGTATAAAGCAGTCCCCTGTACAGTAAGCTGTTCCAGAGTAATCCGGTTTTGAATTTGCAGCAAATTTCGACATGCATGTCTCCAAATTTGGGCTTTAAGTTTTTACAATGTGTTTAATTTTTTCTACATGATTTTATAACAGGCCAAATACAAAATAAATGTTACAAATCTCGCCTAGATATCGGTAAATATTCAAATCTGAGGATATACAGCTGACTTTTGTGAAGAGTTTGTGAAAGTAGCCTTAATGATCACAAAATGCTAAGCATGCATCTAGGCTATTTGAGTTTCTTAAAGCTGAGCTGTGCTTAAATTGTTCAATACATGATTTCATAACAGGCCAAATATAAAATAAATGTTAAATATAGCCTAGATATCTGTAAATATTAGATGATCAGATCAGATGATTTACAGTTCTTGTAAACAACTCTGATCATTTTTATAGCCTACTACTGTATAGTTAACTTTGGCCTTGGTGCCCTGACATGTGGCCTTTGTGCCCCCCACCAAATATGCCCAACTGAAGGCCAAGTGGCCTTGCCCCTAAAATGGTGAAATTCCAAGCCTGACCATATTTCATCAAAAGTTGTTGTTTACAAACACATACCTCAGAAAGTGGCGAATTGTTTCATCGTGTTCCTCTAACGATTGCATATCAGAATGAAACCAGTGGAGTTTTGGTCAACAATAGATAGATAGATAGATAGATCGATAGATAGATAGATAGATAGATAGATACTTTATTGATCCCCAAGGGGAAATTCAAGATAACTTACCTTACACTAATAAGTATCTCTTTGGACAATAACGCCTGCAAAATACTATGACCGTACTATAACTAATAACTAACTATCTCTCTCCAACTTTCTCTCTGTCTGTCTCTCTCAGTGAGGCCTACAAGTCCCAGTTCCCCAACCGTAATCTGCAGGCCTACTCCACACGCCCCCTGCTGGTCCAGCCTGCGCAGTATGCCGGCGACCCAGACTGGGTGAGCGACACGGAGACGTCCACGCTGTGGGACGACGACGCGGTGCGGACCGACTGGAGGGGCTCACACAAGACGCTGAAGGGGAACCCTCAGGCCGGACTGCACAGCGCCTACAAGGACGAACTGTGAGGGGCGAGGGGGACCCCAACATCTCTAGACATCCCCAAAATGAGCCTCTGTTCCAAATGAGATACTAACTTAATGTCCCAGAGTTGAAGGCCAGTTTAGAGTCACAGACTGATGTACCACTGTTAGGACCGGTGCATCAGTCTGGCCTGGTTAGTGGGGTTGGACTTGTGTTCCTTAGATGGAGAGCTGGGGTGAGTTTGGGTGAGTGTGGGGTGAAAGAATGGAGGGTTGGACTTTGCACCTGAGACAAGATGGCTGCTGACTGAGCTGCGTGCTTTTCATTGTCCACCACCAAGGAGGCGTGTCTTGGCCAGATTCTCGTAAAGCTATCACATTTACATTTAGTCATTGAGGTGATGCTGTACTCCAGAGCGACTTACAAAACAGTCGACAATCAAGGTAAAATGCAAGGGGACAATCTAGCTTCACTAAGCTTTCTCATATGCACTGTAGAGGATGCACATGACTAATAGTTCCCTCATCTACAAAACACACACACACACACACACACACACACACACACACACAGTACATAATAATAATTGTATTTTTATACACACGGTGAAACACACTTATGCTAAGCAATGTTGACCCTGGTCTTACTCAGGAAAACAAACTCATCAGTTCTGAGTGAGTGCTGTGAAGGCTTTAGGGCGCATGGACTTCAAAAAAATTTTTTTTTTTATTGATGTTTTGTGTTTTTTGCATGTGCGTCAAGGACACTAGGACTAGTATGAATAGATTCCATGACAACCTCCTAATCATCTTCTTGCAGCCTTCTAGCTACATTCCGTACCTTTCTAATTGGATGACAATCAAGTTTTATTGTGATCGTGTGTATGAAGATTTGTGTGTGCGTGTGTGTGAGTGTATGTGTATGTGTGTGAATTAATTGTTTATGATATGTTTTTAGCGTTATTGCAGTTGAATGTTTTTTACTGTACAGACTCTTTGTGATAATGTATAAACTAAACTATTGTAGTTTGGGAGGTCTGAAGTTTTATTTAAGTGTCTATTGGAAGTTGCCTTTTGTGGTCTCACAAAGAGTAAACCACTTGGTCAATGCTTCTGCCAAGACTAAGACAAATATAGCAGATGTGGTTGTGGGAGAAATGTTCTCACTCAAGATTACTTCATCTTGGGGGCGCTGTGGCGAAAAATGGCTGGAGCGCCTGTACCACACTTGGGTTCGAGTCCGACCAGGGTCATATCCTAGGGTTAGGATCCCACCCCAACACTCTCTCCCACTCACTTCCTGTCCTGTCCAAATAAAAGCAATAAAGCCCAAAAATATACATAAAAAATAACTTCATCTGGCCTAAATGATGTAGTTTACAGTTTCTGAATCTCTACATGTAAATGCCTCTTGAATTGTGTTCTTAATCATAATAAATGATTATTGATTAAAAGTATTAGTTAACTTTCCTTCTCTAACTTCTCTCTGTCTCCCTCACTCTCTCTTACTTCCATTTCACGAGCGCGCTTGTGGCACTTAAAGGTACAGTCCATAATTCCGGTGAAAGGTGATATTAGAGTAAACCCAAAAGCCAATCAAATCACACCTCTCCTTTCTGTGCTTCCAAAATCAATGTGTCGATCGGCTGAAATTGTTTACGGTTCGTTGTTTACAGTTCAGTCCGAAACACATTGTTTACTTCCCATTTCTGTTCACCAGAACTGAGAGTGCACACAGAGTGGGCCGCTAGAGGGTTGTGATGAACAATTCATTTTTTTTTTACATTTGTATTGTAGGCTAGGACAAACACTGTACCTATGCATGATTTTAGTGGCATTTTCATGTTCTGAGGACATCACATGTGATATTGAATTGCATGCCTGTCTGTGGTACTACACTGAGAAATGTGAGCATCTAGCTTGAGAAATGTGAGCGTCTATCTTGAGAAATGTAAGCATCTATCTAGCTTCAGAAATGTGAGCATCTAGCTTTTTTGTCCAGATGCTGAGTGACTGCATTTCTCCCGTGGTTATGTTTAGGCCGTGTGAAAGTGAGCGGCTATTTTCTCATTGCTCGTACTGTTGCAGCCTAAACAGTGTGGAGCCGATGGAGATGAAAGCATGTGGTCAGTGTTACGTGCCCAGCTCTGAAGTCACCAGAGAGAAATGTTCCTGTTCTACTCTTAATGGGACAGGCTGCTCGCCCAGAGTCTGCTCTCTCTCTCTCTCTCTCTCTATCTCGCTCTCAGTGTGAAGGGGATGAAGAGAGCAAAGGAGGGAGGGATGGAAAGAATGAAAACCAGAACCAAAACGAAATTCAAAAGAGAGGAAGGAGTGCACACTGCACAGTGAATGAAAGGTCATTGAGGTCAGTGATGTATGCCACACAAATCCTGTCAGGAAACTACTGTGCAACCGCCGGCCTCTAAGACAACAGAAGATCTCATCTAAAATGAGCACAGGCAGATGCAGCGTCTGCACCACTCAGGTCCAAGGGCCCACGGGGACACATGTTCCAATTCGACCAGCAGTCATCTCCCGATCCCACTCTCCCATTTGCTTCCTGTCACCATTCACTACGCTATCTGAATAAAGGCAAAAAGTCATAGTCAAGTTTATTTATATAGCACAATTTAAAACAACCTGTGGTTGACCAAAGTGCTCAAAAAAAGGGCAACATATACTGTATGATTTCTATATATATGAATATAATGAGTTCAAGCATGGTGAACTAGCATACTCTAAAAAAGTATGCTAGCCTCCCAATCAAGTCATCAGTTATGTCAATGCATGTTTATGTGTAATAACCTTGTAACAAACTTAACATTACAATACAAATAATCTAACCAGATCAGCTGACTGGACCTGGGGCTGGCCGTTTCTCCGTTTCCTCTCGTCTCCTCTTTCCCAGCTGAGGAGCCGGGGTGTGATGAAGCCAGCTGGTCTGGGTCCTACCGTCTCCTCTGGGCACTGACCTCACTGCTGGATCAGGAACAGCGCAACAGTGGTGTGTGTGTGTGTGTGTGGGGGGGGGGGGGCAGAAATGGGGAATGGCTGTGGTGCTCCCTAGTGGACGACTTGTAGCAATACAGCTCTTGAAAGATAAAAGTTACTTCAATGAATGAAAGCATCATGAATGACTCACTAGCACCCCCTTCTGATGTGGAGAGGAAATGCAAATAAGAAACCTGATCTCATGGCCTTTTTAAAAAACGGCCCCTAGACCCTCACTTCCACTGAGATTTAGTGGGTCTGCCACATGTATGTAGAATGGTTGTTGTGTGTGTGTGTGTGTGTGTGTGTCTGTGCAGCCCCTCAACTGATCAACATCTTGGACAATGAGTGTCACCCACTCCACAGCACTATTGTTAAGCAGAAGAGCCTGATCAGCTGGAGACTTCGCTCACTGCCTTGCACAACTGACAGACTGAGAAAGTCCCCAGGGCCATTGAACTGTTCAATGCCTCACTTAAGGGAAGAGGAGAGATAGACTTCTCTGCATAGTCTGTCTGCCTCTTCACCCCCTCCATGTTTGGTACTGTCTGTCCACTGTCCACCAGCCACTTGTACCACTGTCTTTATGCCTCACTGTTTGCGTGCTGTATTAGCACATTAGCACATATGCATAACCCCTCCCTCCATGCCACAGCAGAACTGTGACCACACTTATACATTTTCTTAAATAGTTAAATATATAGATATATAGACTTTACTTTACTTTATTTCTGCATTGTTGCACTGTTGACTTACTCATTTGCACTATCACCATGACCACTACCACCATGACACTCATTCACACAAAGCACCTTAGAGCACCTTACCATACCTTACTATGCACAGAGAAGGCTCAGTCCCTGCCTCAGTCATTGCAAGCGCCTCTGATTTATTAATCACCACTATGTGGATGCTGTTTTTAGAATTGATTTAGATTAAGTGTTAGTATAATTTGTATTTTTGTAATTTGTATTTTAGTATATTTTTACATATTGTATTAAGTGTTAGTATAATTTGTATTTTAGTATATTTAGCATATTCTTTATCTTCTACTGTCCTTACTGCTTAGTTGTGTTTTTATATTATATACTTTAATTACTCTTTCTGCTGTTAAATAATGTGTTTGTGTTGTATGTATGCTGCTGAGACCTTGAATTTCCCCTGGGCATCAATAAAGTATCTATCTATCTCTATCTATCTATCTCTATCTATCTATCTATCTAACTCTACCTGTCAGTTATTAATCTGGCCTCATAGCCATATTTGCTAATCAAAGACTAATTTGCAACATATCAGTGAATTTGACATCGGAGGCGAAATCGGTAACTCACTGAAGATTGAAAAGACGTAGACCTTCATCATGCAACACGTTTGGGTCTAAATACTACTGCATATGGACAAGTTAACGTAAATGAAACATGGAATGTTTAAATCATAGAAAATGTGTTTTGTTAGTGTGTGCTCTCAAGACCTAGACTTTCATTGTACTTGATATATCCAGCAAACCAGAATATTGGCGTATGAGGGAGAAAAGTGTTGAAGCAGGCATGTCCCAACAACTTCTTGCAACCAACAAGACATGAACTATATTAATCATATGGAGCTATAAACAAAGCACAGTGTAAGCAAAGTAAGCTTCCTGTACCTGATAGGATTCAGGTTAAATAACTCTATTCTGAGACTAGCCATTTTTTATTAAAATAAGAACACAATTGCCGTGTCAGAATATAATTTTGACACAATGTTCACACTAGAGAATAGTTCAAGCATGGTGAACTACCATGCTCCAACCAGTCGTCATGTTGCTTCTGAGTTATGTCAATGCATGTTTATGTGTAATAAACGTGTAACAAACTTGACACTACAAAACAAATAATCTAATTTAGCCAAAGGAACACAATTACTTGATTGGGTCAAGGTGAGTCAGCAAATCATTATTCTCACAGTACAGCTTTAATCCTCCTGATAGAACTATGTAGAGCTGTGATGATCTACTATTGTTGATTTACTATCTACTAACTAAGTTAGCAACTTAGTTGGTTGCAATGCAATTTCCCATTGCCAACCAAGTAAGTTGCTAACAGGTTAGCAACTATGGTTTTGGGAAACGCGGCCCTGTATGGGCATGTTAGAGTTGTATTAGTAGCGCCATGTCAGTAGTTGCGTCTATAGCGTCTGTTGGCCTGGGGCCCATTTTATGAGTTGGAGTTGTTTTGCATAAACGTCTCCTAAATACTAGCCTGGCCATTTGCCATCCCCGAGATGAAAATCAAATGGAAGTACGTAGGAAGGCAAGGCCAGGCTACCTAAATACCAGTCATTTTACTTTTCCTTACCAGCCTCAACCTCTTTGAGAGAGCTACTGCATGTAGGAGTATGTGGTGACCTACCAACCTCATTAACTCTTGAGAGTGTTCCATAGGGCTTTGGTGATCAGCAGACCTCAGTCCACTAGTCACACATCACCCACAAGATCCTCCTGCTCACCTACAATTCTCTCCATGGATTCTCACCACAATACCTCACAGATCTCCTCCACCCCTACACTCAGTCGCGTTCCCTGCGGTCCTCTGACAAGGACCTGCTGGCCACCTCCCGCACCAGGTTGCGGACTTTTGAGGACAGGGCTTTCTCTGCCACACATGCTCCCACACTCAGGAACTGTCTACCACTCCACGTCTGCTCTGCCTCATCCTTGCCCATGTTCAATAAGCACCTCAAAACATTTATTTTCACTAAGTCCTTTGACCCCCAACCTCCCCCCTATTTGTTAAGCGACCTTAGATACCACGAAAGGCGCAATATCCAGTAAGTCCAAGGTATTATTGATATTATTATTATTTAAAAAAAAAATCAAATACACTAATTTTAAGTGTATCAAAATAACAGACAACAGTAGCCACACCATAATATAACAATAATAAAATACAGTATACTCCTTAAAGGGGCATGAAATCACTTTGCAAACCTTCCATATCTGTCTATTTAATCTATTCCTTCATCAGTACACTAGCCTGGGTGTTCCCATGCTGCCTTGCACGCGATTTGATTCACGCTGCTAAGGCAGCCTGGAAACTATCGCCCTAATTTTTGCCTCAGATATGGAACCAATCACAGAACAGGGGGGGAAAGCAAGACAATGATGAGCTATGCACAGACGCATTTGATAGACATCCGTGGCACCCAATAAACGGATCTGGGCATTTTTTTCAAATACGAGAAAATGAACGTTTGGTTCCCAGACCACGTCTCATTGAGAAGTGGTGGTGCTAGCCAGGCTATCAGTACACTGACTCTGTTGATAAAGTGGCTGTCACCTTAAAATAACAACTTCAAAGTTGAATTCTCTGACACTGTCAATGTGTGCCCAGAATACTTGATATTGCACTGTTTAATGCTGTTGCAGGAGGTATCATGACACTATCGTCATATCATAACGTATCACTGGGTACCATCTAAACACTAAATGGTGTTATATTGACGCTAAGGGGCATTTTTTGAGCAATGAGTGTTGAGCAGAGCAACCACATAACTGGTTCCATGTGTTCCGATTGGACGATCATGTTAATACTGATCAATCAATCAATGTATTGTTTATAGTGCAGTATAATAATGGGGGGTTAAGTGAAAACAAACAAAGACATGATGCCAAACAGAGTGGCGTGACTCGCCAGCGCACCCTTAACTTGGCACAGACAGCGTACCCCTTGCTTGTCCTGTAAAATGTTACCAATAAATAATAATACTTGGCTAATACAAATATAGACAATTCACAAAACAATTTCCAAAACACACAAAGAAAAATAATAAAATCAAGGGCATTGGTGACTCTCCTTTCCTGGCATTGAATTACTTAGAACGTGGTGTTCTTGAACAGTCCAATCTTTGTAATATGGGGTCAGGTGCTCTTGAACGTCTAACAACCAGGTGGCAGAAGTTCTCAAGAAAAATAAGTTACCCAACACCAAAGGGAACGTGCCAGAACACACTCATATTCATTAAATCAAGACACACATTGACCATGCACAAACCATGATTTGTCCTATTGACACCAGTACAGAGTTGTTGCAGAATACTTTGATAATATTTGGACTTGACGTCACTTATACAGTATTTATTTATTAATGGTTTATTTTCCTATGAACAGATAAAACTCATTTTGGATGAGTAAGTATAAATTATCCACAATATATATAAATGACTGTAATATGTTGGTGTGGACTTGCGTGTGTATATTTGAGTGTGTCTATAATTATCTACTGTATAAAATAGCAAGCTATGGAGTGTGTGTGTGTGCGTGCACGTGCGTGTGTGCACGTGTGTGTGTTTGTGTGTGTGTGTGTATGCGTGCGTGCGTGTGTGTGCGTGTGTTTGCGTAAGTGGGAGTAACGTTTGCTATGATGTTGCTGAAGTGAGAGGCACACAGAGGAGACTCATTGCACAACCACCACTACACCCCCTACACACACACATACACACACACACACACACACACACACACACACACAGGCTTTTGACATAATCCATTATCCATGTCCTTTCACCATGTCTTCCTTCGGTAGCTGACAAGTTTTTGTTTTTCTGCAGAAACCCAAGCACTGCATGTCATGCATTGGTTTATTACATTTGCAATATTTGCCACTGACTTGTATTATTAATATATAGAGAGACATTTGCAATATTTGCCACTGACTTGTAGACTTACAGTGAACTCACTATAGGGACAGCGCCTCCTAGAGGCACTCGGGGTTAAAGGAATTATCCGGAGTAAAATGCACTTTAGATCGATTTACGGATGATTGGGGGTACATACGTTGAGTTGACATCAAAATCATGTCATACGGATGTGTTTTGAGAAAGTTTGATTGTATCGTTTTCAGTCACAACTCGTAGCCTGGAAATGAGCAGGGCATTTCAATTTCGCCGCTACAAAACGCTATTTTTATACCTCTTCTACAGTTCCAAACAACATAACACTTACGTGGTAGTGAGTAGAGGGTCCCTAAAGCCAAACCGAAGTATCCCGAGGTCTTTATGTGGTCGATTAGAGAGTCCAGAATGAATTTCATCAAGCCAGTACCTTTCCGGAAATGTTGCCATCTTTGCTGTAGGAGTCTTATTGCTGAGTGTGTTGTAACACGCTCTGGAAATTCACAATTGCGTCGCCGTTTAAAAAAAACCAAAAAAACATAGTTGTTTTTTTTGTTTTTTTAAACAGCGACGAAATTGTGAAACTATTTCTGAGTGACTCTCGGTCTGCTCACCCTTAGTGCTGGGAGGAGGGCAGGTGTGTGTGTGTGTGTGTGTGTGTGTGTGTGTGTGTGTAGGGGAGGGGGGGTGCTGTGTTACATCAGGATGTTACTGGGTCAGCACCATAGGTCAGCACCCGCCCCCTCACCCAACTTCTCCACCTCATACTAATTCTCCACATTTAGCTACATGCAGTGTGCTGTGCCCCATATCTCTCTACCTCTCTCTACCTCTCTCTTTCTCTCTCTCTCTCTCTTCTCTGTCCGTTCCAAACATTACCACTTTAGCCATTCATAATCTCGAGCTCTGCACTTTCTCCCTGTCTAGGGCTGCATAGACCGGTGGGATCCTGCTCTGGGGGGGTTGGGGCAGCAGAGGTCTCTTCCCATTGGCTGACAGAGAAAGGGCAGGCTATGTGAGGTCAGCAAGTTGCCATGAGAAGGGTCTGAAGGCTTTTCAAGTTTCCCTCCATGTGTATTTTTAATCTGCATGAATGGCAGTAATGTCAGAACAATATGTGCGGTCAAATTAAATTGTGACGTGGTTGCTGATGTTTGCAGTTTGCATAGTTAAACTCTTGTAAGTGTCAATAAAGTTTGAGTTCTCTTGTAAGTGTCAATAAAGTTTGAGGATAGAATGTAAACGTGAGGGCTGAATGTGTTGCCATATTAAGGCGTTTCTTCCAATGGCCATGAAGTCTTCAGAAGACGTGATGTCACACATATTCACATTTCTTGTGTGCACATTCCTTGAATTCCATACACATAGCCTACACTACACACACACACACACATGAAACAAACACATTTCATAATACATGCATAAAAGGAGAGACAAGCTAATTAAAAAATTCACCCTTGAAATCCCAATACATCCCTTTTTTCATATTATTAAGTCAAACACACACACACACACACACACACACACACACACACACGCTCCCTCTCTCTTGCCCTTTGGCTGTGTGATAGGGTTTCCAGGCCAGCTGAGGCTAGCTCAAGCATCCAGCTGACCCCAGTGTACACATCGTGCCTGTGGAGTTGACCTGATAAGCACCACAATATTCTGCCAGCCAGGTCAATGTTTCCGCTGATGTCCCTCTTGTCTTGTTGAGGAGATATCAAACAAGACCTTAACAGTGATGTCCAACAGGCCAATGTTGTATGATAAATGACAATTGAAATGAGTTTAGTACTATTAGGTCATAGTATAGTAGCCTAATGCTGTTGGGACATGGCACGTCTACTGTACAGTATACTAAACCTGCATTATACTTAAGTTACTTTAGGTATATGTGTGACTGTTAAATATGGTTTGGATTGTTTAAAATAAAATAACAATAGTCTACCCATGAGGCGAATTCTCTTAGGTTAAAGCAGTAGTCTAGCGCAAGAAACAGTTGATCTAGATCTAGTTGATCTAAAATATCTAGATCAGCGGTTCCCAAACTCCCCCCCCCCCCCCCCCCCCCCGCGGACCACCTTCTACATCCTGACTCGGCTCGCGTACCCCCACCATCCAACACATAAAAAAGTAACTCATTCTATTGAGGCATTCCAGGCATCGTTGTTTAATTAGCCGCCCTACATGATAACATAATCAAAATGTGCAACTGGTCTATGAGCTCTCACGTAAAAAAAAACAGTTTGGAGAACCACATTAGAATGGTTAGATAGCATCTCACTGCAAACCACGCACTGTGGCTTCGGGCAGTCTGTCTCCCAATCCACGTGAAGCCAAGGGCTATATGCCTCATCATACTTTCGTTTTCTTCGCGCAGTCTTTTCTGTCTCGTTCTTTCTTTTATCCCCCTGCGCTCCATCTCCACCTTCATTAGTCTGCCCCCCATCCCATTCCATTGTTACCTGTGTCCTGTTCTGTTTCTCTCGCTTCTCCTCTTCGATCGCTTTAATTAGGCCTTTTGGACAGTGTCCCTGTTTTTAGCCAGTTTTCCATGTTTACACAGCCTTCAACCAAGCCTATACTTAAACGAAACTAACGCGCCAGATATTCTGGCTGCCCGCAGGAAATCACGTGTAGTCTATTGTGTGTAGCTTATTTTTTAATGAAAACATACCCTATTATAGAGTTTACAAATGATTTCCTTTAATTTCACGTTTCCATATCATTATAACCTGATTCGAAATTATGTATTATTTATGAATTAATTAGTATTAATTAATTAATAATTTTTAACTCCTTTCCGCCATTGCCCTTTTCATCTCGCGTACCCCCTAGTGGCAGCTCGCGTACCACCGGGGGTACGCGTACCACAGTTTGGGAATCCCTAGATGTTTAAACCAAGCGCAGCAGTGAACCAAATCAGCCAGCTCACTTCTCAGTGATTTTATTTGCTCATGCGTGTAAACAGTAGCGCGCCACCGTCTTGAGCGCTTGCAGATTGGATAAAATAACTTTGTCTCCACGTCATTCCTTGAAGGACTGCTACCAATTTTGAGCTCACAGTATAAGCAGCTAAGCAGGTAAGATATTTCATACAATTGCTTCGAACTTTTTGGAAAACAAATGCAACAATGCGCAGGCAGTTCTAGTTGTTTTTTAGAGAGTTTGGTAATTATGGAAGGCTGCGGTAGGAACACGTGGCAACATTATTGCCATTCCGATCTTCGTTTTCTAAAGTGTCATCTGTGTACTTAACGGTTGATTGCAATGTTAACCTTACATGAATTCATCCAAGCGTAAAATACAGAACAGCTGAGGGCCATTTTGTGCACTTCTCTGGCAGATGCAGGTTGAAGCCATATTTGACAGCTTTTACTTCGCCGTCTACACGATATCTTTGTAACTTTCGTAGGTCAGATTGGACCTGAAGCATTTTAGATCTAAAAGGTGCCAGCGTGTCATCGTGTTTTCCAAGCGAAGCGCTGAATCTGCATAGTACCTAATCAGGTAGGCTACTTTCACGACTTGAAATGGTAGGCCTAATCAAACGTTTGATTAGGCTGCTACTGCATGGTTACTATGCCGTACCGCTAGATCTATGTAAGCGCTTTCAGACATACGTGTAAGACCGGAGGTTCTGCCGATGTTAAACGGTGGGGCCGTATATCTGAACGACATAACCGGTCATATGGAAGTCCGAATTCACCCGGTGTTTATACTACCCCCGACCTAGTATTTCCTCCGGACATTATGTAAATGTGCTGTGTCTGAACAAGGCGTAGAACATGCGGTTAAAATTCACACCTAGTGAGAGGGCGTGTTGGTGACGTTTCTTTCGTGCGTCCATGTGGTTAAATCTGACTTAAATGCCAGTGTTATGATGGAGTGGCATAGTGCTGTCCAGAAAATCTCCGACATGGAAAGATGCAGACATCACGGAGCTACTGTCCATGAGGGCATACAACATTTTGATAAAACACATGAAGGGAATGGCACGTTGTAGCCTACAACTGCATGGCAAGGCCAAACGAATTCAAAAGACTGAATCATCATAAGCAGAAGGCGCTGAAAAGGCAGTAGCCTACAGCGACGTCGTTGACGACAATAACAGGAGTATTTAATAAATTGTTAGCCAACACGGTTTTCTGTTCATTGATAGCCTTAGGCAGAATTAGGCTACAGAAAAGAATACAATATATTTTTTCTCTCCCGGCAGTAAAGACAGTAGATTCGTGTTTAAAATTAAATGAAAACTAAAGGTAGGCTATAGGCTTATTATGCATATGACCATCCAGATGAGGCTGGTGATCTGTCAAGAATGATGAAGATCGTAAGATACAGATGGTTTTATTGTTGCTGTCATTATTACCACAAACACGAATTGACAACGAAACCATGGCGATCGTGGGTTATATCTTGCCTGTTTATTAGGCCATGCACAGCCCTGTCAGAACTCCGTGTAGCATGCATACTGGCAGTTTTCATAAACCATCACCAACTAGTTCGCACTTTGGATATATCGTTGGATTGTGAAAAGCCCAATTTCGAATAACTACAGTACAACAGATGAGGTAGGATGCATATTTTGCAATTAGAATTTCGTGTTGGTGAGACCTGTTGCCTATCAGTAGACATGTCATCTCGAGTTCCACGACAGCTTAGCTAGTGCCACCGAAATATGACACTGAAATCCTCTCACTATTGGAGTCGCTCAGATAGAAACAGCTGTAACGTGGTTAGGACACTTTTGCTGTGGAGTGGAGACGCCATAAGTTAGGTGTGGTTTTGACAATCAGAAAAGCAATATACTGAAATAGTTTAATGATGTAAAGTCAAGTGCTGGTCTGGTGTGTGTGCACGCAGTTTTTATTGATGAGTCGGAGTGGCAAGGGCATTATAAAACTTCTCGCTCTTAGGCCTACTCATACACCGCGTTGAAATGGCGTAGCTGTCTAAATTCAAATCATATCATGCTAGGGGAGAAATCGTGGGACATCCATTATTTTGTTATTCAGCACCCATGGTCAAAATATGTTCCCGCGCGCCTGCATTACGTTGAAAACAGATAAATGTGTTTACTCGAAGCACACATACAAATACTGTATGTGCGCACTTACGTGACTATCCTACTTCAAGTATTAGCCTACGCACAATAGATTTCTCTTCTTTAGCCTATAATACATAGGCTACACTTTGTAAACAAAAAGCAGCAGTGACAGGCAGCGGCCGCATCTATTCTGCGTCATATATCTCGCATCTTGTGAACTGTAAGCCCCCACCCCTCACTCGACAACCACACGGAGATTCTGTAATGTGCGTGTATGTCGTTCACACATACCTCCGTATAAGGTCAGTATTAGGTCCGCAGGTTAGCATCATATCTGAATCATCCGAAGGGTAGGACCTCCGTTTGACAAACCTCAGCATGTACTCCGGAGGTTATATCTGAAAGCGCTTTGTGGCTACAACGTGCATGAGTTGTAGCGGAATGCGACCAGTTTGGACATTCTCGTATGCTGCAAATTGATTGGGTTGTGCACAACATTAACTCTTTAGTTATGTCACATATGTTGCATGGATCAATGCAATGGGAAAGGCTACTGTAGCATATTGTTACATTTTGGTTTGTTTTTCCTCGTTCACACACATGGTTAGACGCGGAAACTCGTGTTCTAGTCTCCCATGACAGCTATGTCATCTGAGCATAGATCGTGTCAAATAACACTTTTGGTGTTGTAGCCTATGTTCTGTATGCACTCCGTCGCTTAAGTTGATTATAAGTTTTTCTATAGCAGCGGGCCTAGACTACTGTCTATTATTTATGCAGAGTTAAATGTGCGCGAAATATCAATCGCTTGATAGGGAGGGAAGTTCATATCGTGGTCGTTAACAATGTTGTTAGATTTTTAGCTGTGAGGTTTGCAAGGACACAGAAGTTATTTGGTAGCCTAGCCCAAATAATGAGCAAAGTCTCTAGTCTACACAAACCGTTGATTTAAGGAGGCTTTTGTGCAGAGGGTTCTTAAGGTCAAGTTTTTCAGGTAGCCTGTTTGCATCGTGTAGCCTACACTTTTGCTTCAAAAAACATTTAAAACAAAAACAATACCAGTCTTGCCCGCCAATAATAATTCCTTTTTATGAAAACGTTGTATAGAGTTCCCGCCTCTGCGTTTTCATTGTAGGTATTTGTATTGCAACATGCATGTGATTGCTGGTTTAAGACACAGCAGTGTAACGTTATGAAGTTATAAGTAGGCCTACTACTCAGAATCATCATCTGCTTGTGTGATGAAAAGATTGTTCCCATCTTCACTCTAATACTGAAAAAACATGTGGATGTCCAAGGTGGATTGAAAGGGTTTCTCCTTCAACGGATTTCATTTAGACCAAGGTTGCTGCCTCAAACTGTTTTCCATGATAGGATTACAGTACTATTTGGACTGTGACTTCACTAGGTCTTCCCAGATGTTTCTTGGGTATCTTTCAAAGCCATTCTGACACGCTCAGAAGGAATGCCGTGGGTGTAGCTTAGTATAGCCTACTGAGCAGTTCTCAACATTACCTTGACGGAAAACGTATCCGATTCAGTTAAAAGGCAGGAGAGATAGATAGATAGATACTTTATTGATCCCCAGGGGAAATTCAAGGACATGATGGTATGTCCCATTTACTTATGCAGTAGGCTAATGTCTTGGAGAACTTTCAGTTTTTTTTTTTTCTCAGAAGAACCGTTTGATAAAATATATTGTTTTAGTTGTTTTTAGAAGATCTCTTCTTGATCTCTTCTTCTACCACAGAAATTGACCTGCTTCAAAACTAGTTTAAAAAGACATGTTGTCTGTATGAGGGTTAAAGTGGAAGCTGTTGGTACATTACAAATGTTCATGATTTTAATGTTTTTCCTGTGGAAATCCTGAGTTTATAACGGTGTCAAGGTAGTGCACGGTGTTGGGAGCAGTTTGTTGGGTCTAGACTGATGCAACAACCTTTCTTATTTGTTTTCCTGGTTCTTGTCAGCTGAGGTTGCCCGCCAATACAATGGCAATATCAGATGGGTGTGTAGTGGGAGTGGCTGATACAGTTTGATCTTGATAACCTAGCATGCAGTAGCCAGAAAAGTTGTAGCTTCAATTTCCAGACTAACAATGAGTTGATCTGGAGAGACTGGCCCTTGTAATAATTGACATTTGGAAGTCGCTTTTGATAAAAGTGTCAGCTATATGAATATACGTATGAGCATAAGCTGCATTTGATAAAATGTCAAAAGATTAAAAAGTTTGAATGTGAGCAGGTCGTTTTGAAATACAATATGTATTTCACATGACTGCAAAATAGAGCACACACACAAATTACCATATGGGTCATTCCACGTCAATTCAACCAGGGCCCACGCACTTAGGTCTCAAAAAATTCTGAAAAAATTACCAGGTGTACCCATTTCACTTCAAATCTACCCTGCAACCACCAATATTGTTTTAGGCCACAGGTTCTCCAACTTTTCTATGCCTTCCCCAACCATACATTGCTATAGGATCTATATAGATAGATCCTGCTTTGAACTCGCTTGTTATATTTTGAGCACCATCAGCGTGAAAAGTTGGAAATGACTACTGAAAAACGTTTTAATACGCATCCGAGAGTTGTGTAAATTCTCGCATGTTGCGCAGTCGTCATTCGTCAGCATAGTAACCTGTTCCTGTATTTCTAAAAAAAATGTTGTAGGCTACGTTGCTTTGCAGACAAATGGGTCCATAACACTGTGGACGTCAATTCCGATGTAAACAGCAAATAACTCAAGTCGTTATACTGTATTGTTGTATTATATTATATTGTATAGTTGTTATATCAGAACAAGAGGCTTTTGCGCAATAGCCGGAAGAATGCGCCTTTACTTTGGAGATAGCGAGGTAGAAAACGAGAGGAATAGTGTTTAAAATATCCATTTAAATTGTAGCCTAATATAATGCACTGTTGTGCATTTTAACATTTTAAAACTGTAGTAGTTAGCAAACTGCACCCTAAAAGAAAACTGTTAGCTTTCCTGGTATCAAATGACAAATGGTATAGGTCTATGCACCTCTATGGTGATCTGACTCAGTGAAGATTCTGCTGTTAACAATAGACGTAGAAAAAGATCCGGATATTCACAGCTCCTTTCTCGCTCTATGGTACATACGCACCTATCTTCTCATCACCTTGGTTAATATCCAGTTGTCTCCATAGTTTGTTTAGTTCATATCAGATATATTAGTTGTATTCTCTTTGTATACAAACACGATAGAGGCCAAACAAATCCATATATTTTAGCATGAAGCTGTCTGTATGATAATCAGACACAGGAAAAGACTACCAGTATAGTTACACAACTCTTGGTAGTCTTATCCCCAGCCTCTGTACGTGTGATCTCATTATCTGTAAAAAAAGGATATTCTGACTAAGCCCAGTCAAGTCATGTTATTACTTTGACCGAGTTAAGTTATATAGTAGTATAGGATCAAGTTTATTACAAGTGTATTACACATAAACACATGTCATAACTTAACTTTGTCAAAGCAACAATATGACTTGTAGGGCTGTGCTTTCAATATCGAAATATCGATATTTTGATATATCGTATCAGCACTGCCGCCAAATATTGATATTTTTATTAAAGCCTAGTGTTAGGCTGTGCAAAAATGTATAAATGTATTCAGCTGACTATTGCAATACTGTTTTTATTATCTGTCTGATTATTCTATTAACTGAATTATCAGTATAATGGGATCTACATATACTGTCCAGGTGGTACACAGCAAATTGCCTCTCCAGCTCTATTTTTACATTTTCAGTAAAAAGTATTGCAATATACCGCAATATGTATTGTATCGCAATATATGCATCATGATGTATTGTGAAGTCCTTGCCAATACACAGCCCTAATGACTTGACTGGGTTGAACTGAGTCAGCAAATATATTGTGGAGTACAGGTATCAATACAGTCTTATAACCTATCTTTCCTCTTGCTATTCATTGTGGTGTTGTCTGTGAGAGTCACTGTAATAACACTGTCTCAGTGTGAAAGGTGATAGGAATGCTTGAAAAATATCTTTTGGAAGAACATCTCATCAGGATGAAGGATTTCCGCTTCGCTTTGAAATCTTGAGTGTTGTTGAGTCATTGGAGCTCTTGTGATTAAAAGCACTCCCACAACAGAGATGGCAACACTGATTTGGTAGAGAAACTGTGTGTGTGTGTGCGCGCGCATGTGTGTGTGTGCGTGTGTGCGTGTGCGTGTGCGTGTGGGTGTGTCTGTACTGTATCTCTGATGTATCTGTGATCTGTCTGTGATGTGTGAGAGTTTCCCACAGAATTGAATTCCATTTCTGGTGGTCGGTTTGCAGAATTAACTTGAATACAATCAGTTTTTAACAAATTAGCACAGCGTGGTTATGATGCTAACCAGATTTAAGCACAGCCTGGAAAATCATTGTGTGGTGGTCAATGCTGATATTGTGGTGGGGCCGCCACAAATAAGTCAATGTATGTAAAACACTGGTCTGTTTGCAGGGGCCATGGCCTTCTTGGGTACTGGCGCCGTGAGCAGGGTGTTGAGGTGTCGTGCCCCACTGCCCCCTCCCTGCCGGGCCGCCGGACGGCACTACAGCGCCGCCGCTGCCTCCTCCACTGAGCACCAGACCAAGGAGAAGAACGTGCCCTACCAGAAGACCCTCAAGCAGGATGACGAGACCTACCGGGGCCCCACCAAGAGCCTGCCTCGGGCAGCCGACGCCGTGGTGATCGGGGGCGGCAGCCTCGGCTGCCAGACCATCTACCACCTGGCCAAGATGGGCATGACCAACGTGGTGCTGCTGGAGAGGGACCGCCTCACAGCTGGCACCACCTGGCACACGGCAGGTCAGTGTGTGTGTGTGTGTGTGTGTGTGTGTGTGTGTGTGTGTGTGTGTGTGTGTGCGCGTGTGCGCGCGTGTGTGCGTGTGTGTGTGTGTATGCACATTTGTGCATCTGTGTGAGCAAGACAGAAAAAGAGAGTGTGTGTGTGTGTGTGTGTGTGTGTGTACGCACATTTGTGCATGTGTGTGAGCGAGACAGAAAAAGAGAGTGTGTGTGTGTGTGTGTGTCTGGATGTGTTGGTTTGTGTATGTGTGAATTGTGTGTCTGTGTGTGTGTGTGTGTGTGTGTGTGTGTGTGTGTGTGTGTGTGTGTGTGTGTGTGTGTGTGTGTGTATGTGTGAGTGAGAGAGTATGTTAAAGCCAGTTAGGTTATATCCATGCTGTTCTGTTGAATACAAACTCACGTACATACACGTAAATCGTCAGCATTGTAAAATACCGAATTTGATTGTACTACAAAAACAGCAAGGCCAGTAAAGCTTACACACACACACACACACACACACACACACACACACATACACACACACACACACATACACACACACACACACACACACACAGCAAGGCCAGTAAAGCTTGCACACACACACACACACACACACACACACACACACACACACACACACACATCAAGGCCAGTTAAGCTTGCATTTCCTCTCCATGTTGCATTCACCACTGGCAGGCTACAAGTGGGAGTCAAAGTGAGCCATGGAGAGTCAAGAAACCTCAGACTGACCAGCTCCATTGTTTTCAGATGTTTGGTCCAATCAGGAAGGGAACAGGGGTTTCTACGTCATTGTTTTCAGATGTTTGGTCCAATCAGGAAGGGAACAGGGGTTTCTACGTCATTGTTTTCAGATGTTTGGTCCAATCAGGAAGGGAACAGGGGTTTCTACGTCATTGTTTTCAGATGTTTGCTGTTTTCCTTTGTCCACATTACAACGCAAAACCGGAGTTTTCAAATGAATACGGAACTGACTGATCTTTCAGGAGCTCGAAAATGGCAGAGTAGTATAGATGAGAGGCGCAACGTGCGTAACAAAATAGTTTGAATTCAAGCGAAAACAGAATAGTGTGGATGTGGCCTTAGTCTGCTGCAGGGATCGCCTTTATTGTTGCCGTCATGCTCTCAATTTCAGTTCAATTTAAAATCACTTATAGAGCGCCAAAACATTGCACATGTCTCATGGCGCTTTACAGAGTGTTACACAATCAGAGAAGGCCCATGAGTAACAGGGGCGAGGAAAAACTCCCTAGAATTGGAGATACATGTAGGAAGAAAACTCGAGCAGATCCACGACTCAAGGGCCTGACCCATCTGCCTAGGGTCAGTTACTGGACAGTAAGGTCTGTTTACATGATAAATGAATAAGTTAGTTAGGTTTAGAGAAAAGAACATGGTGTTTAAAGCCACCTGAGCTGTATGTTAAAAAGAGGTGGGATGGTTACATATCCAGTATGATAATAATGCATGAATCTTATTTAGTGTCAGAAAGTTCAAAAAGCCCAGTGTAGGAAGTGAATTGTCCAAGGGGATTAGGAGTTGTCATAAGGCATGTAGTGGGTCGTTAGGCTGCGCGGGCCAGGAATCTGGGCAGGGGGACAGCAATAGGTGATGATAGGGCAGTCGTAGGGATGGGACTTCAGCTGAGATGAGTGAGATGAGGGCCAAGCACAAGGATGGCTGGTGACTGGTAATGGTATACCTCAGAAGTGAGGTAAGGGGGAAGAGAGAGAGGGATATAGAGCAGGTTAGTATTACTATAAATCAAAATGGTTAATATCAATAAGTATATCATTGGTACTATAGTGTTATACCATAGTGAGAATAGGCAAGAGAGGGAGAGTTGAGAGAGAGAGAGAGAGAGGGAAGGGGAGAGAGGGGAGAGGAGGAGTTGTACAGCGTGACACATGAAAAGTCCATGTTAGCGCTATGCTATAGCAGCTCTCAGCCAACGTGTGCCAGCCCTCATGAGAGTAGTTGGACGAGTAGTTCTGCCTGGACAGGACAAAGTGCCCCAGCCGTGCCAGTTATCAGTAGATAAGGCTGTTCTGTTGTAGACTAAACTTGTATGACTTGTTTGATATGTTTGTGTGTGTGCATTGTGTGTGTGAGTGTGTTTGTTGATGTTTGTTGATGTGTGTGTGTGTGTGTGTGTTTGTTTGTTGATGTTTGTTTGTTGATGTGTGTGTGTTGATGTTTGTGTGTGTGTGTGTGTGTGTGTGTGTGTGTGTGTGTGTGTGTTTGTTTGTTGATGTTTGTTTGTTGATGTTTGTTTGTTGATGTGTGTGTGTGTGTGTGTGTGTATGTGTGTTTGTTTGTTGATGTTTGTTTGTTGATGTGTGTGTGTGTGTGCTCAGGTCTGCTGTGGCAGCTGAGGCCCAGTGACACAGAGGTGGAGCTGCTGGCCCACACGCGTAACGTGATCAGCTCGGACCTGGAGAAGGAGACAGGCCTGGAGACCGGCTGGATCCAGAACGGAGGCCTCTTCATCGCATCCAACAAGCAACGCCTGGACGAGTACAAGCGCCTCATGTCGGTACGGTGGAACCCCCCCCCCCCCTAAAAAATAAAAAAAAATAATAAATAACAATGCCAATGACATGCAACCCCCACTATTCCTGCAAATGAAATGGTAAAATGGTAAAACACAAGCATAGTACCACAAAAAAAACATAACAGCCTAACAACTAGTGATGTAGTCAAGACCGCTTAATCCGAGACCAAGACATTACCAAGACCGGAGGGTATTGAGACCAAGACAAGACCAAGACCAAGACAGACCAGTCGAGACCAAGACCAAGGCAGGGCGAGATCAAGTCAAGACCAAAAACAGACTAGTGCTAGAATTGACATGACATGATTACTACCATGAATTGTAGAACAAAAGCACCATATTGAGGCTCAGCAGTATGGCCTAAAATCAATAATAATAATAACAATAATCAATAATATGGTTCAATTTCAACAGTACATGTCATTCTTGACTTTTCAATTCACTGTAAATGTGGCCGGTGAACGGGTGAAAGCAACTGTGTGTAGCAACTGCATGACAGCTCTTACTACACTATTGTGTCCTGGTGAGGGGGACGTGGGAAAGAGTGCAGCCGTTAAGAAAACATATACAATGTAACATGATTTTTAAATAAATGCATCTTATTGGTTGCATTTGAAAAAGGGTGTAATACAGCCTTCTCAAACATCTTTGATCTGAGGCCCATGAGTCATGGCAGACTTTGGGGTCATAGTTTGAAAACATACAAAAGTTTGTGAAAACATGCACATCAGAGGACTGCTTTACTAATGTAAAATATAATTACAATGGTTTCAGTGCTTTGCCTGGCCCTTCCCGTCTACGTACTTCCGCTCAAATTAATTTCGAAATTAATTTTAATTAATGAAATTAATTAAAATTAATTTTGCCTTCAGTAGTAGACTGGCACAGATGTCCTTTCAACGAATTTCTCGTGTAGAGAACCAACCAGTAGCCACCAACAAACCAGCGAACAGAGGGCGTGGCTGAGAGCGATTACGTTTAACTTGCAAGCCTATCGTTATAGTTGTGTCCCCCCTTGTTAACATACGTCATTACCAAACGTTAGTGATTGGTTTAAACTCCAATGATTTTAAACACCCACCAGGAAGAAGATGTTTGCCAATGACGTCAGGCCAGACTCTTTGCACGGAGTGAAGCAATGTCAAGAGTCTGGTTTACGAGGCTAGGTTGCATGATGCTTGCATGAGAAATACTTTGCAAAACAACAGCAATTATATGGGGGCCATTGTTTTGCGATATTTCCTTCATGCAAGTATTATACACTGGTAGGCAAATGGAGAAAATATTTGCATGCTTTTTAATGAAATGTCATTTGAATTTCTGAACTGATCACATTACTCCAATTCTTAAATCCCTGCACTGGCTTCCAGTAAGTCACATAATTAGACTTAGACAGACTTTAAAGCACTACTGCTTGTTTATAAATCAGTAAATGGAGCCTAAATACCTATACACCTGTAAAACCTCCTGTTAGAACTAAACGTGGTGAAACAGCTTGCGGCTCAGCTCTGGAACCAACTTTCGGATGACATCAAAAAGTGTTGATTCCGAGACAATACCGAGACCATGTTAAAGTGGTCTCGAGACCAAGACCGGTCTTGTACTACAACACTACTAACAACCATAATAAATCAAAAGGCTTTTATTTGAAATGTAACTACTATTTTTATTATTTGTTACAATTATGGCTAAAGTATGGTATTTCAAATAGTTGATGGCCTAACACAGACTATGGCCTAACACAGACTATGGTTTAACACAGACTATGGCCTAACACAGACATGTTGACATAACTTAAAGAGAGAGTGGAGGAGGAAAGAGGGGGGGGTGGGAGGAAGAGAGAGGGAGAGGGGGAATGGGAGGAAGAGGGAGAGGGAAAGAGTGAGAGATAAAGAGTGTGAAATAGGGGAACAGTTAGTCTCGTGAAGCAGACATAACTGTGTGAGGCTGTGTGTGTTCTAGTGACTAACCCAGACAAGAGGCTGTGTTCTGGAAGCGTTCTGTGTGTGTTCTAGTGACTAACCCAGACAAGAGGCTGTGTTCTGGAGAATGTGTGTGTTCTAGTGACTAACCCAGACAAGAGGCTGTGTTCTGGAGAATGTGTGTGTTCTTGTGACTAACCCAGACAAGAGGCTGTGTTCTGGAGAATGTGTGTGTTCTAGTGACTAACCCAGACAAGAGGCTGTGTTCTGGAGGCTGTGTGTTCTAGTGACTAACCCAGACAAGAGGCTGTGTTCTGGAGGCTATGTGTGTTCTAGTGACTAACTCAGACAAGAGGCTGTGTTGTGGAAGCTGTGTGTGTTCTAGTGACTAACCCAGACAGCAGAACGCAGGGGAGGGGAGATCTCCTGCCAAACGGGGGAGGTCCACAGGGTGCAGAGATCTGGCCAGACAGGCAGGGCCGTCCACGTGACTCTGCAGTCTGCACTGGCCTCAAGCTCCTGGTCATCCAACACACAGCTGCTGTTGGGGCTACAGGCAGGAATGCAAGTTTCCAGACCTTATGTGAACGGAAATGAGATGCCGAACCAGTAGAAAAACAATTTAGATGGGAATCTGAAACTAACTACCTCCTAAGTTATCACTATTTTCTATACTGTTTGGTCCCCGAGAAGTAATTCTAATAAACTCAACTAAATGGAACAAATCCTGCTGATAGGTTCCTTACAGTGCTGTTTATTTGTGTGTGTGCACAGTTGGGGAAGGTGTACGGCATCGAGTCGTACGTCTTATCACCGGCAGAGACCAAAGATCTGTACCCGTTGATGAACGTGGACGACCTGTACGGAACTCTCTACGTGCCCAAAGACGGCACGATGGACCCAGCGGGCACCTGCACCACCCTGTCCAGAGCGGCGACCGCCCGTGGTGCCACGGTAATCACAAAAACTCCTCCGCCCACCACCATCACCGCACTCACATGATAGTGTGTTGTGAGGACCATCAGCGCCCCCTGCAGGTGGGCTGAGGCTTTGCTTTTTACAGTTGCGTTTACCTGTAGTGTAAATGCAGTATTATGTTCAGAATGTCTACATACTAGACCATGTGTGTAACAGAGATACACTTATACAAAGATGGACTGATTGACTTTAAAACAGATGACTGGTAGCTCTAAACCAAATGTGTATCCAAAGTATGTTGAGTGCTCTTCGGAAAAGAGTCATTTTATGATATTGGATACAAAAGCAGTCCTGGCTTTCTAAGTCAGTGGCGGGATTGGACTCCGGGTCATGGTCTATCAAGTGATTGGCTGGGCTCCGGGTAATGGTCTATCAAGTTTAAACCTGGGTGATTACTGTCACATGCATAGTCACATTGGATGAAAGCAGCTACTGTCTATGAAGTACATATTTAAAATAATATACTAATCTATAAACACATATAAACACACACACACACACACATGCACACACATGCACACATATTCTACCTTCATATCTAAAGCCAGTCAGTATCATAAATCTGCTCTGAGCCAGGGTGTGTAAATGTGTGTGTCTAAAATAGAAACGTTATCATGAATGCTGTTTCTGTAATGGGGGGAACATATTACTGGTCTGCTGGTCCACGGAGGACTGTGGCCTCTGTGTGTCTGTTCATCTGGACCTGGCCTTTGACCATGCTCTAGTCTGTGGTATTAAAAGCCATAAAGGATGGTAGTGGCAGGTCTCTAACTTAGTGGCGCTGTTAAGCTTCTATTTTCAGAAGAATTGTGCACAGAATGACAAGCATGAAACTTCCAGGGTTTAATCATGATGATGACATAAGCTTTGATTTTTAAATGTAATCTACAAGGATTAAAGTTCTCCGTCATACGACGGATTTCCGTCAATTTGATTTTAGAAATGTCATATTTGAGATCGATGCAGATCCGATGAGAAAAAAAATAGGAGGGGGACTATCACCTTTTCTTTTCCTTTTTTTAAGGCAACTACAAATGTTTACAAATGTGAGCTCTATGTGCGAATTCGGAGAAGAAGCGTAGGCTGTGTTCTTTCCGTGCATCAATGTAGACAATTTCTTACTATCGCGAACTCTTGTCAGGGGAGGTCATTCATTTTGGGTGTCACCTATGACTTGAACAGATAGCCTGCTATGCCACCCCATGTAGGCTACTATTATTGTTACAGTTTTTAATCGATGCAACTAACATTATGTGTAAAGCGACGCAATATAAACCGTATGCAATATTATCCCGTCTGTTATGACATGTACAACAATGTTTTTCACAATTTGCGACGGAAGGTTTTGACTGAGCATGTTAACATAAAATAATTATAATATTGTCATCATCGCGAACTGTTTAGTAAGGGGGTCAGTCGTGTTTGTGACGCACAGACAGCCTTGTAGCCTATTTTGCTTAGGCCTTACTTTTAACGACAGTAGGTTGTGAGTGTATGTTGACAAAAAATAACCATGCAATCAAAATAGTCAACTTAAAACTTTGCTATAAAATATTATTAATTTATAGCACAAAACCAGAACCAGAACCAGGCCTACCAGAACCTCGCATATTAGCGTCATTGTGTGCGTCTATTTGGCAAGGCCACTAGCTGTCATGGATGCGTTGTTGCTAAAGGATCAGCGTTGTTGAAGCATCAGCTCTGGTCTGAAGCACTGGTGTGAAGTCGTACGCAAGTAAAGATGAGCAAGTTTACCTGTGCAAGTTCACATAAGGACACCGACAAAGGCAACCATGTCCTATTGTCTCCATGCCAATCTTTAACAGAAAAAATGTCAGATATCTCAATGAACCACAATGACATCAATAGATGGTAAGGTGTTGAGTGTGTTTGAATTCCCTTCCTTGTAGCATCCATTTCTGCATTCTACAGTGGGGACAAGTTCACCTTGATGCATCTTTTTGTACATTAAAAACCAATAGGTCGCGACCGCAAAAGGGGTGCTATCTCTATAGGTAGATATGAACAACGTATGACTTATGGCCTGAAAAAAGTTCAGTCAAACGATTTTTTTTCACTTTAATCCCTGAATCTATGATCGGGTTAAAAAAAACTAATCCAGGCACTACCTTAGAAAGCCAGGACTGCTTTTGTATCCAATATCATATCCAATATCATAGAATGAATCTTAGACACTCCTTAGACTGAGAATGCCTCCACATCTTAAATCAAAGCTTATGTCAACAACAACCCTGAAAGTTTCATGCTTTTGTCATTTTGTGCACAATTTTTATGCTTAACAGCTCCACTAACTGTGTGTGTGTGTGTGTGCGTATGTGTGTGTGTGTGTGTGCGCGCTTCTGTTTTGTGACACTTGTTTGTGTGTCCTCCTGGTAATTATGTGTGTGCTCTAGTGACCCGAGGTGTGTGTGTGTGTGTGCGCGCTTCTGTTTTGTGACACTTGTTTGTGTGTCCTGGTAATTATGTGTGCTCTAGTGACCTGAGGTGTGTGTGTGCGTGTGTGTGCGTGTGCGCACGCTCTTGTGACCTAGTTAGAAAATCAATGCATTATTGTTGCCATATTTGTCTTAAACCAGCTGTACACCGGCGTCAACATTATTGTAGAACACTCCACTGCCAATACAATGTTTGATTACTACTTTGCATGACCGTATTGTTGTATGTGTGTGTGTGTGTGTGTGTGTGTGTGTGTGTGTGTGTGTGTGTGTGTGTGTGTGTGTGTGCGTGAGTGTGCCCATGCTGCTGCAGGTGATTGAGAACTGCCCAGTGACGGGCATCCAGGTGAGCACAGATGACCTGGGGGTGAAACGAGTGAAGGCTGTGGAGACGCCCTTCGGCAGCATAGAGACACCCTGCGTGGTCAACTGTGCAGGTCAGCACTGGAAACACACGACTCACACCTACACGCACACACACACGTACACACACTCTCTCTCTCTCTCACATACACACACAGTCTAATAACAAACACAGAAGCGTACACTCACACATATGCAGCATTGTGATGCCCTGTGTGGTCAACTATGCAGCATTGGACCAAGACGGACACACACACACACACACACATCATTTGGACTACGCAAAGCGTGTCCCCTTTACCCCTTCAGTCAGCATCTGACTGAATGATCAACAATCAAAACAATCAAAAATGACCTATCGATGCTAGCATGCAAGCTAATGGTCACCTTGGCGTTACCTGTATGTTCTTACAGGTGTGTGGGCCACCAAACTCGGGGACATGGCAGGGGTCAAGGTGCCGCTGATCGCCATGCACCACGCTTACGTTGTCACAGAGAGGATCGAGGGCATCCAGGTAACCATGACTACCACTCTTGTGTGCTTTGAAGTTGATAGAGAGAACTCATATTCAACTTTGCACGTGGATATTTGGAGCACTTCCCTCAGCTGTCTGCACTGAGGCATACAGACAGCAGGGGGCGATCTGACATAGACAAACAATACCATCTACAGTGAACTGGGCTCTATGCTGACTGCTGTCTGTAAGTGTGTGTGTGTCGGGATCTGAATGTGAATGGACACTCTTTCTTTCTTTCTTTCTTTCTTTCTTTCTTTCTTTCTTTCTTTCTTTCTTTCAGTCTGTCACTCAATCTGTTTATTCTCCTGTAAGCTTTTTATTGCTTGCATAATTACTGCATGTGTACAACCTAAGCATTGAAAGAAGCCTGCAGAGAGCAAGCAGTTATGGCTATGCAGCTTCTGTGGCTATGAGGGGAAAGTGTCTGCTTGCTGTCTGGTCCACTGTCCTTTGACCTCCTGTCCTCTCCACTCTACACTGTTGCGTAAGTCAAATGGTCTCTGAAGGTCTCGTAGGTCTGCCAGCCTAGAGTCTCTCTCTCTCTCTCTCTCTCTCTCTCTCTCGCCAAAGCTACAGTATAACATGTTGATAATCAACTTTACATTAATACTGATAATAAGATGAAATGAAATAATGAAAGGGGGAAAATAAAAGGATAAATTATAATGCTAAAGAACAGTAAAAACTGCTATACTGTAGAAAAGAAAAGAGAAAAGAAAGAGTCTCTCTCGCTCCCTCCCTTTCTTCTCACTGTCACCTTTCTCTTTATTGTTGTTGTCTCTTTTCTTTATTTTCTGTAGTCAGTGCCATCTGTACTCTGTTACGTGTGTGTGTGTGTGTGTGTGTGTGTGTGTGTCATACTCTGTTACACCTGTGTGTGTGTGTGTGTGTGTGTGTGTGTGTGTGTGTGTGTGTGTGTGTGTCATACTCTGTTACACCTGTGTGTGTAGGTGTGTGTGTGTGTGTGTGTGTGTGTGTCGTACTCTGTTACACCTGTGTGTGTAGGTGTGTGTGTGTGTGTGTGTGTGTGTCGTACTCTGTTACACCTGTGTGTGTAGGTGTGTGTGTGTGTCGTACTCTGTTACACCTGTGTGTGTGTGTGTGTGTCGTACTCTGTTACACCTGTGTGTGTGTGTGTGTGTGTGTGTGTCGTACTCTGTTACACGTGTGTGTGTGTAGGTGTGTGTGTGTGTGTGTGTGTGTCATACTCTGTTACACCTGTGTGTGTGTGTGTGTGTGTGTGTGTGTGTGTGTGTGTGTGTGTCGTTCTCTGTTACACCTCCCTGTCTTGTTGTCCTCTGCACCTCTATCTCCAATTGTCCTTCTCTGTACGACCCCCCCCCCCCCCACACACACACACCCCACTTCTTTCTGTCTCTTTCTTTTTCTCCTATGTTCTCTCCATCTCTCTTGCTCTTGTTTTCTCTCTCCATCTCTCTCTCCCTTGAGCAAGGCACCTCACCCCTCACTGCTCCCCGAGCTCCGCTGTTGTTGCAGGCAGCTCACTGCGCCGGGATTAGTGTGTGTTCACTGTGTGCAGTTTCCCTCATGGGATCAAAAGAGTATTTATACTTATACTTATACTTATACCATCTCTCTGTCCATTTCTGTTTGTCTTTCTTTGCTCCCATCTGCTTTATAGTGCCCTTTGTCCTCTTGTCATTTAACTGTGTGTGCATTTTTGTTTGGGCTGTTAGTGTGTGTGTGTGTGTGTGTGTGTGTGTGTGTGTGTGTGTGTGTGTGTGTGTGTGTGTGTGTGTGTGTGTGTGCTTGTGCCCTGGAGTCTTGTGGTTGGGTTTGATAGAAAGAAGACTCGCTTCACTTGTTTCCTTGTGCACCGCTGAAGTCTTCACACAGGGCTGGAAAAACATAACGCCAGCCATGAAAAAC